>NW_024080625.1:2158550-2350333 GCF_014754425.2 Oryx dammah
AAAAATCCCAGTCTGAGTCTCCAGTGGGAGGATGTGGGTGCGTGTGAGCGATCACAGAGGCCGAGGCGTTTGGAGGGGCAACAAGGAGGGGCCTGGGGCCCAGACCTACTCGCCTCTCTAGTCCTCTGGTGACCTCCATCTCCTGACCTGAACCCCTCTGTCACAGGTATGTCCTCCAATGCTCTTTTCCTTCCTGTTTCACTGTGGGATTGTTGTTGGGTGAGGGGACAGAGAGAGATAAAGCTGGGAGTTAACCCCTGCAAGGCAAGAGCCTGGGGCCATGGGAAGTGAGAGACAACAAAGGCTGGAGGGGAGGGCACCAACTCTCCCTAAAGGACAGAGGCCGGGACAGGGATTAGTACACACTTAGCCTTTAGATTTGTGTTTAGGGATCGAATTTATACAATGAGAAGGTCACCAGGGAGACTCAGTCAGTACACAGGAATCACCTCTGGTCTAGCTGTAAAAGGCACTGGGTAAAGTTAAGGGACCAGAAAGAAGACTGTTCTGTGCTTAGTCTGGTGCATGGGACCCATGGATAGCACCTTAGAGAGGTTTGAGGTACGAGTCTGAGGGCACTTCCGGGAGGAGGCAGAGGATGGGTGAGAAATAGACTGAGGCAGGGTGAAGAATGGGGGTGGGTCAAGAAAACTGGGTAGAAAGGTAGTGGAAGGAAAGGCAGAGCTGCGGGAGACAGGAGAAGGGCGAAGGGACCCGCGGCAGGAGCTGGGCCATGAATTGACCTATACAACCCAGGAAACCTCTTCTGAGGGCCTCTGTGCCTCCCCCTGGCTGTGCTAAGCCAGGCGGCCTGGGGCAACGCGCAGCCAGCTCCTGCCCGCCAAAGTCACTGCGAAGAAGCAACTTCTGTGAAATTTCTAATCTGCAGTTGAGCTGAGTGCCAGGCGTGCGGCAGGGAGCTGGGGCCCCACAGAAGGAACTGACACAGGCCGGTTCTGTGTGGGAGATGAGCCGTGCTGGGGAAAGCAGGTGAAAACCCAAACCCTAGGGGCTCTGTCAGCCGAGGCCCCAGGAGCTGGGGCCTGAAGGGGCTTGCGTGTGAAATCAGAATCCAGCCCTCTGTGGAATGAGAGGTGGAATGAGAAGGGGAGGCATGAGGTGGGCACCATGCCCCCCTGCCACGGGTTTAAAAGGGGAGCCTGCTGCCTCTCCATTTCTCTGAAGGTGAAGCTCCTAGAGGAGGGGGTGCTGAGGCAAGAGCTGGAAGGACTTCCTGAGGCCTGGGGCGGGGCTGGGAGGAAGTCTGAGCAGCTGGTGGCCGCCCCTCCATCCTGGAGCCAGGACTGATCCCAGGAGGGGAGGGAGTGGCCTGCAGCCCTTTCTCTCAGTCAGACCTTCAGACGAAGGATGTCACCTCTCTTTTCTGTTTCCCTCTCTGGACCCCTTCTTTGCAGCCTCCCTGGCCTCTCGCTGTGTCCTGTCTGGACAGAAGAAATGGGCAGTGGGTCTGGTGCCAAGTCTTTGGACTGTTCAGCTTCCTCTGGCCCCAGCTCTTCTGGACTGGGATCTGGGGGCAGGGTTGGGGGTCTGCTCTGATGCTTGGAAGGGGCTTCTTTGCCTGGCCTGCTTGCCTGGTTACCCACAGCCTTGCTCTCTCCCTGGCCAGGGCTCTAGATCCAGACAGAACCCTCCCTCAGCCTCCTGCAGCACCCCTGCCACATCTCTAAAACACGAGGGCCAAGTGGGTGCAGAGTTTGCGTCCTGAGCAAGGGTCCAGGGCCCAGGGTGGGTGGAAGATGGGAGCCCCTGAGATGAGAGTTTGGGGAGGGTGGGGGATGTTGGGAGAAGGGCGGGTGGGGGGGAGGCGGTAGTGAGGATGGTGAGCCCCAGGGAGAGGCAGGGAGTGGGGTGGGTTCAGGTAAAGGCGAGTGCAGACTAGAAGCTCTAATAGAGGTGCAGGAGCAAGGATCAAGGAGAAGACTCTGAGAGGAAGTTGTCAGGACTAGGCTGGAGCCGCCGTTCCAAAGCATTGATCACTCAAGGGCAGATGCAGGGTTTTCTGGGTGTGTGTAACACACACACACACACACCCCCTTGAGAAGCAGAAGCTGGAGGGGGAAGGCACCTCCTGCACATTCAAACACCACCAAACTTGCCCGCTAGGCAGGCCTGTTCCCTCCTGTAGCACAGCTCCAGACCTGCCCCTGCTTTCTCTTTCGTTCTCCCAGCCTCTCCTTGCCCTCTGGCCACCGCTGTCAGCACCACAGGCCTGTTCAGTGACCGTTTCCTTGCCCCCATCATGCACGGGTAGTTTGACCACCAGCCAGAAAAATGTACCTCCAGTTAAGTGTGGGGTCCCGGCTCTGGCCTCGGTCAGCTCCCCACTGGTCCCCAGCTCTGCCCACCCTCATAGACCTCTCTCCAGCTTGCTCCCTTTCCGGGAGAAGTGGGAGCCAGTCTCTCCACCCTCACGGTCCTTAGCAGTTCAGGAGTGTCTGGCTGTGACCTGCTGGTCCTAGGAAGGTTTGGCTTGGGTCCCATCAGTGTTACAGCTCCCTGCCTCAGTCCCCCACCCCAGGAATGGGGAGGAGAGGAGATGGGGGAACTGGACTGGAACCACCCTTGGGGTCAGGAGCCTGGCCAAGTGGACTTTCAGCCTTACAGAGCTGGGTGGTGGAGTGCAGGTGAGGGGAGCTGGACTCTTTCAATACTCAGTCTTTCTCCATTGTTGATAAGCCGTGGCCAAGGGAGAATGGTGGGGATGCTGAGGGAGGCTGCAGCAGGCTGAAGAACAGCCCATACACCCTCTGGTCTCCAAGCTGACCCTTTTCCATAGTCCCGCAGGAAGCCTGCTAGCTAAGATGCCCTCCAACCTCCAACCTGCACCCTCCATCCTACCAACAACTTCAAAGGATGTAGCTGAACCTCGTGAGCAAGGTCTGTAGCATAGGAGAAGGAGGAAAGAATAGGAGACAAGGAAGCAGCCAGGAGGGAGACGAAGTAAAATGTCCTCAAAATGAACTGGAAGAGCAGCTGCTCTCCCTTCCGCCCTGCCCTTGGTACATGCCCACAGCTGGCCCTGGCTGACTCCCCCTAGACTTCATCTCATTTCCCCCCAGAATCATTAAGCACCCACTATATGCCAGACACTGTGCTGGGTAGAGGCCTGACCAGATTAGTGTGTTAGGGAGTTACCAGAAAATACCAGGCTCCATGGCCCTGGAGCCCAGTATCTGCCTGGTCTTAGATCCTCAGTTTATGGCAGAGTTCCTAACACTTACAATAAATGCTGCTGAAGAAATTAAAGATTCTTGTGGCATTGCATAGGAATGGCTGAGGACGGCAAGGCTGAGAGTAGTGATCAGGAATGTTCAGTCACTCAATCGTGTCTGACTCTTTGCAACTCTGGACTGCAACACACCAGGCTTCCCCTGTCCTTCACTATCTCTCGGAGTTTGCTCAAACTCATGTCCGTTGAGTAGGTGATGCCATCCAACCATTTCATCCTCTGTCACCCCTTCTCCTCCTGCCCTCAATCTTTCCCAGCATCCGGGCTTTTCTGATGAGTCAGCTCTTCACATCAGATGACCAAAGTGTTGGAGCTTCAGCATCAGTGATCAGGGAGGCAGTACCAAACTGTGACTGAGTGTGGGCTCTGTGGTCAGACTAACTGAGTCTGGCATTACTACTTACTAGCTATGTGACCTTGGCTACGTTACTTCACCTCTCTGTTCCTCAGGGTCTTCACTGGTAAATAGTGATTGTTTTGAGGGTTAAAAGGTGATGTCTCTAAAGTAGTAAGCAGATTACCCTGCATAGAGTAAGTGCTGGAAGAGACCATCCTTGGGCTAGAGCAGTTTCAGAGGGGATGGGGTATCACCAACTCTATGGACTTGAGTTTGAGTGAGCTCCAGGAGTTGGTGATGGACAGGGAAGCCTGGCATGCTGCAGTCCATGGGGTTGCAAAGAGTCAGATATGACTGAGCTGCTGAACTGAACTGAACTGGGGCATAATGGATGGATGCAAGAGGTTATCCACTGGTTGAATCAGCCCAAATTGGAGGCTAGTTTTCATTCCAATCCCAAAGAAAGGCAATGCCAAAAAATGCTCAAACTACCGCACAATTGCACTCATCTCACACACTAGTAAAGTAATGCTCAAAATTCTCCAAGCCAGGCTTCAGCAATACATGAACCGTGAACTTCCAGATATTCAAGCTGGTTTTAGAAAAGGCAGAGGAACCAGAGATCAAATTGCCAACATCAGCTGGATCATCGACAAAGCAAGAGAGTTCCAGAAAAACATCTATTTCTGCTTTATTGACTATGCCAAAGCCTTTGACTGTGTGGATCACAATAAACTGTGGAAACTTCTTACAGAGATGGGAATACCAGACCACCTGATCTGCCTCTTGAGAAACCTATATGCAGGTCAGGAAGCAACAGTTAAAACTGGACACGGAACAAAAGACTGGTTCCAAATAGGAAAAGAAGTACGTCAAGGCTGTATATTGTCACCCTGCTTATCTAACTTATATGCAGAGTACATCATGAGAAACGCTGGGCTGGATGAAGCACAAGCTGGAACCAAGATTGCCGGAAGAAATATCAATAATCTCAGATATGCAGATGACACCACGCTTATGGTAGAAAGTGAAGAGGAGCTAAAGAGCCTCTTGATGAAAGTGAAAGAGAGTGAAAAAGTTGGCTTAAAGCTCAACATTCAGAAAACTAAGATCACTAAGATCATGGCATCTGGTCCCATCACTTCATGGGAAATAGATTGGGAAACAGTGGAAACAGTGTCAGGCTTTATTTTGGGGGGCTTCAAAATCACTGCAGATGGTGACTGCAGCCATGAAATTAAAAGATGCTTACTTCTTGGAAGGAAAGTTATGATCAACCTAGATAACATATTAAAAAGCAGAGACATTACTTTGTCAACAAAGGTCCCTCTAGTCAAGGCTATGGTTTTTCCAGTAGTCATGTATGGATGTGAGAGTTGGACGGTGAAGAAAGCTGAGCGCTGAAGAATCAATGCTTTTGAACTGTGGTGTTGGAGAAGACTCTTGAGAGTCCCTTGGACTGCAAGAAGATCCAACCAGTCTATCCTAAAGGAGATCAGTCCTGGGTGTTCATTGGAAGGACTGATGCTGAAGCTGAAACTCCAATACTTTGGCCACCTCATTTGAAGAGTTGACTCATTGGAAAAGACCCTAATGCTGGGAGGGATTGGGGCAGGAGGAGAAAGGGATGACAGAGGATGAGATGGCTGGATGGCATCACTGACTCGATGGACATGGGTTTGGGTAGACTCTGGGAGTTGGTGATGGACAGGGAGGCCTGGCATGCTGCAATTCATGGGGTCACAAAGAGTCAGATATGACTGAGCAACTGAACTGAACTGAACTGGATGTGAGAGAAGGAAGGATCGAGGTATGAGGTGCCCTGCTTAGGCAGTGGTGAAGATCCTGGAGCAGGGAGCTGAGAGAGGCAGGGTGGGAAGAGGAACAGCTAGGGTGGGAAGGCAGTTTTCCACTCATGTATACAGTGTGAAGATCCAGGAGGCCATGGGCTCCACCAGTGTAGAGCTCAGCAGAGAGGCCTGGGTGAGGACTATGGCCCAAAGCCACAGCAGGCCAAGAAGCCTTCCTTACCCATTAACCCTCCTGGACTACTCCCTGGGAGCCTCTGCATTCCTCTGCTACCAGTCTGAAAACAGGGAGGCATGGTTCCAGTAGGCTTGTGTCCTGGCAGAGAGCTCAGCATGGAGGTGGACGGTGCCAAGGGGCCCAGCTGCTCAGCCTCCATCATCTGTCTGTCCCACTCCTCACCTCTTGGAGCCTGTGCACCCAGGTGTGGGGGAAAGGACTCTGGATGTGGGCTTTGCCTTCAAGGGAGCTGTCAGTATATTTGAGAGGACTGCAGAGTGGTAAATAAAGCACACACAGATTTGTAAGTGTTGGGGAGAATCACTCAGTGCTCCCCATCCTAGCTGTGAGACTTTGGGCACATCAGTTAACCTTTCCATGTCTCCATCTCCTCATGTGCAAAATGGGATAACAATAGTACCTATCTGATAGGATTGTTGTGATGATTAAATCTGTGAATGTATAACAAGTGTCAAGAACAGAGCCCGGTGCATGCTAACTATTGTTATTATTTATCTGTCCTAACACACCTTTCAGGCACCTAAAGATAGTTGGGGGAGGGTGGAGGTTGTACCGGGGCATGGCACGATTGTCCCCATGATGACTCACCATCCAGCTTAAAGTGTCTTCCTCAGACACACTCCTTTAGACCCCTGCCCCCTCCAGGCCTCAGCCTCCAATCAAAAATCTACTGAGCATTCAATCCACCGACCAGTCTCAACTAGGAATCCTGAGAAGGCAACACCTGCTCAATCATTTGCCTTGGTGGGAGGTGGGGGGCCCTGCTCTTCAGAGATAAAGAAACAAGTTGGAAGGTCCCATTTGATGACTTTCTTTGGATAGTGGCACCTTGAGGTGAGGTGAGGTGAAGTCGCTCAGTCGTGTCCGACTCTGCGACCTCGTAGACTGTAACCTACTAGGCTTCTCCATCCATGGGATTCTCCAGGCAAGAATACTGGAGTGGATTGCCATTTCCTTCTCCAGGGGATCTTCCCGACCCAGGGATCGAACCCAGGTCTCCCGCATTGGAGGCAGACGCTTTAACCTCTGAGCCACCAGGGAAGCACCTTACCCTCCACCATACCCAATTTCTCTTTCTGTAGCCCCCTCTCTTAGGCATGTAGTCTGGATCAGAAAATGATGTACACACAGTGCAGCATAGCCTGGGGGTTAAGTGCAGCCAGGCCACCCAGGTTCAAGCCCCAGTTCTATCACTGAATAGCTGTGTGACCTTGGCAAGTTACTTAACACCTCTGAGCCTCATCTTCACCATCTTAGGTGGTAATGACAGCAGTACTAATTCATAGGCTGGTGGCAGAGAGAAAATACCTGCGAACTCCTGGAACAGTGCCAGGCTCTTATAGGCTATTGTGGTCTGCTGTGAGGGATGCTAGTGTCCTGCCTTACTCACTGGCTCCTTTTCCACCTGCCTAACTGAGCTGAACTGAACTGAACTGAAAGTAGTGGCCATATAAATAGGAAATCAGAGACCCCTTTCTGATCGCAATCTCTGGAAACTCCCCTGCAGCAACTTCTAGACAGATCAATGGCACCAGCAACCTGACATTTCAACTCACTTCCCAGCCCCACTCCCTCTCAACTCTCTTCCCCATGTGACCCCTGCCTGTTAATCCCTCCAAACTGTTCTTCCTTCTGTAAAATTCCCTGAACTTGGGTGGCTGGCTTTGGGCTTGGGGCTAGAATCATCTTTAGGCTCCCCTCTCAGGTGGCTCAGTGGTAAAGAATCTGCCTGCCAATGCAGGAGACTCATCTTTCATCCTGGGCTGGGAAGGTCCCCTGGAGGAGGAAATGGCAAACCCCCTCCAGTGTTCTTGTCTGGAAAATCCCATGGACAAGGGCCTGGTGGGCTAAAGTCCATGGGGTCACAAAGAGACGCGACTGAGCGATTGAGGATGCATACCTAACTTGGTCTTCCCTGAGGGAGCATTTAAAACTCCACTAACATTTCTCAAAGTGTGAACCCAGCAGACAACTTTAGGGTATTTGCTCAAAACACAGATTTTGCATTTCATGCCAGTAAGACTGAGTCTGAATTTAAGGGGCTGGAACTTAACATTTGATAAGCTCCTGGGAAGACTTTTAAAGACACATTGAAATTGAGGTTTTAATCACAATGAAAATCCACACCCACACCCCCAAGAGAATAATCATCGGTGGAAGAGCAGCGGGCATGGTATGTTAGAGATGTGTTTTCCTCTGTCCAGGCAGGCTCAGCTGCAGAGGGAAAGGGACACTGATGGGGCAAAAAGAGGGTGCGTTCTAGAAAGCTGGGGGCGGGGCGGGCGACTCCTTCCAAAACCCTCAGTGAAGAATGGGACCAGTTACGCCGCTGGCGCCTGGGGAATAGCTGACCCGGAGCCACTGTCTCTCCGCCACCTCAGAAGCAGAAGGGCGAACAGGGGGCGCTGGGCCACCGACGCGGCGGTGGGACCTGAGGCCCAGGAAGGCGATGGCCCTTCCCACATAGCCGGCCTGAGACTCCGGAACCGCGGGTGGGGGCGAGGCCTTCTAACCCATCCTCCCAGAGCTCGGCCCCGACTCCAGCCCCCACCGTCCGCGAGCGCCGTCCTTCCATTCCAGCCTCGACCTCCCCACCCGTGCCGGGGGTGTGCGTGCGCGTGTAGGGCGGGGAGAAGGCGGCGGATGGGGTGCGTGCATAGGAGCGCTGCGGTGGGAGGCTGGGCAGCGGGATTCCCTCCGGGAAAATGGCCCAGTCCCTCCCCCAGCCTGTTCGAGACCCTGAACTGAAACAGGAGGCAGGGCGCCCCCGGCCGGGAAGCGGCCCCAGCCCGGATTTCCCTCCCGGGTGGGGCCGCAATGACTCACCCCCTTCCCCCTTCCCCCCGTTTCCTTGTTTGCGTTTCTCTTCCCGGCCGCGTGGCGGCCCTACCCCGCAGCCCCTACCCCAACAGCCCCGCCGCCGCCGCCGCCGCCGCCGCCGGGCACGCACTCCCGGGACGCTACGGCCCCCGGGGTTTCTCGAGGCCAAGGTTCCCGCCAGCTCCGGGTACCCTGCGCTCCGACTCCGCCCCCTGCCGGAGCCCGCCCCCTTCCCTGCCCGAGCGCGGGGCGCGTCCTCCCCGCCCGCTCCGGTCGGCCCGGGAGGGGAAGGGGGCGGGCCGCGCAGGGGGTGTGACAGCTCCCGCCCGGATCAGTGCCAGCTGCAGCCTCGCTTCAGCGCCCGGTGCCAGCTGGCTCTTTCGTTTGGGACGGAGGGGAGGCTCGGGGTTCCTTGTCGCTGGGGGCGGGGGCGACGTTGTCCCCCCACCAAGTCCCCAGTTCTCCCCCAACCCGAGAGGAGCCTTTCCACCCAGCCTGGCTGGGGCTGCCTTGGAAGCGGCTCCAGCTACGAATTGGTCTGCTCACTTCGCCTGGGACTTACAGGCCGGGGGCACACAGTGGCTCGTTGTGGGGCGGGCGGGTGCTCCCGCCACCCCCTGCCTTCTGCTAGAGCCTGCACGGCTGTGCGAGCTTGAAGGAGGAACATGAAGGTGGGTATGATGGGGTGGGGGCCGGGGAGGAGGAGCAGGGGAGGAAGCTGACACGGTGGGGGAGTTGGGGTGGGAGACAGAGGCTTGGTCAAGGGTGAGGAAGGAGGAGAAAAGAAGGGTTTGAGCTGAAGCTGCGTTTCTCAGGGATCCAGTGAGTCCACAGCTCCATTCTGGGAGTTGGTGGAGATCCCTGCAGGTCCATGGTCGGTGGGGTGGGGCAGAATTCCAAAGAAGGGCCTGATCTCTGGTATGCCGCCGCCGCCGCCGGCTGGAGACCCCTAAGTGAGCCAGACCGGCAGGCCCCAGTGAAGGTCTTCCTGTCCCTCCCCCGGCTCCTGGCAGGGGCGCAGCACCTCCGCCTGACCAGTCCAGAGGATTCGAAGGAAGTGCTTCTGCCTGGGGCGGCCGGGTCGTGCTTTGGTCCAGCTGCCCCGGACCCAGCCTCATGGCTGTCTGCCGTCCTCTTCCTATCACAGGTGGGCTGGCCAGGTGAGAGCCGCTGGCAGGTGGGCCTGGCTGTGGAGGGCGACTCGATTCTGGGAGCACCGCTGTTGGGAGGCCTCCCGGACGTGGTGCCGGAGGGGACGCTGCTCAACATGGTGCTCAGGAGGATGTACCGGCCTCGAAGCTGCTCCTACCAGCTGCTGCTCGAACACCAGCGGCCCAGCTGCGTCCAGGGGCTGCGCTGGGTGAGTCCCATACCCTTCCCCAGCCAGGGCCAGACCCCCCTGGGCTGGAGGGGGCCCGGCTGGGAGGGCGAGCATACTGCTGGCAGTCCAGCTTGCTCTGCGGGCAGGGGGGGTACACCTGGGGCGGGCAGCCTGGCTGCACTGTGGGTGGCTCACACAACTGCGTTGTGCATGCATGTGGTGCCCAATCCCCCTATTCAGGCATGTGGCGAATGGGAAAAGAACTTGTCACTTCCGCGTGGCTTGAGTTAGGTGCTCATGTGTTCTTCAGGTGGGGGTGGGAGACATGTATGAAATACAGGGGTCAGGTCAAGTGCTGGGGAGGTAAGCTTGGTACTATTCTTTAAACATCACCGTGGCAGCGTTCTCCTTTAGTGAGGACTGAACTGCGTGGAGTCTGTGTCTTGATCTGGGGTGAAGTGGTCATGTGAAGGTTGCTTGGCATCTGGCTTGGAGGGGGTCAGGGGAGAATTATGAGGAGTTTGGAGACTGTGAGATGAACGGAGCTCCCTTTGCCAGTGAAGAACATCTCTGGAGCTGCAAGAATGACGGAAAGAGAAGTGGGGAGGGGGGAGATGGTGGATGGTGGGCAGGATATGGTTGCAGGATCCAAAACATCAGGGAAGCTCTCCCCAACCACCCAGACTTAAGAGAGTTTCTTCACCTGAGCCCTGGTATGCGTCTGTGACATGTGTGCAAGTAGGTATGGGGAGGGCATCGGGGCAAAGGGGTGGAGTTGGATCAGGAGATAGAGTTGGGAGAACCCCTCTCTTAGGAGCATTCTTTTGAGTAGAATGACCACCACCTTCTGCCTCCCTCTTCCTACCCCACCCATTTATATATTTACCAAATATAGCCATTTATATTTGCCAAATGTACCAAAATATGAAGCTGAGTTGAGAAAACCAAGGCCCACCAAGATAACGGGGTCCCCCTTGCAATGGGAAGCGAGAGGAGAATCTAGGTGTCAGTCCCCAGCTGTCCTCCATCCCCTCCTTCCCTGGGTCTTACTGAGAAGGGGCCTCATGGGCCTGGGTCCTGCTCCAGATGGCACTCTGGACGGACCAGGGGATCCATGGTCTTTTTGGGCTTAGCTGTCTGTCCCTCCCATCCCCAAGCCCAGACCCAGCCCCACCCCAGGTCACTGGCAGTAGCTATCGGAGCCAGTGGGCTGGAACCCTCCCTCCCTCCTTCCCCCTCAGGCTATAATTACTTATGCATTTCCTGTCCCTTTCCTAGCTTGTAGAGGCTAGGTGGGGAGTGGGCGGAAGGTCAGGGGCCAGGACAATGAGGTCACTGGAGGATCCCCTGGGACCCAAAGTAAGGGAGAGAGTGGAGGAGGCTGCCAGGCTGTCTCCTGACTCCCTCAGTCCCAGAATTGGAGGGCTGGTATGTGAGGGGAGGTCAGAAAGGTGGGGGTGAGGATCAGTGGAGTGAGAGATGGAGTCAGGGGCACAGAAACAAGGCCCCTCCCCCACCAGGTGTATGTGCCTGAATTGATGATTAGAGGGAACTTAGATTTTTAGGGCTTGAGGCAGGGGCCACATCCTCTCCTGAGGACTGTCTCTGGGGAGTAGGGGTGAGGTGGTTTCAGCCCATTGTGTCTATGTTTAAGAGACTCTGGGTCCCTGTGAAGCTATTAATTCTCACCTCTGGGATGATGCCTTTGGCTGAGGGGGCTCGTGTGAGGGAACAAGTGTCTGGCAGGGAGTGTGCACACACAGGGTGATGGGTGGATGTTGTAAGGAGCCCAGCGTCCCAGGAGGACAGTGCTGGGAGTTACCCAGGCCATGGCCACCTTTAGAAAACTGAGGGGGAAATCCATCAACCTCCTGAGGTCTGAGGAGAGCACTTTCTGTTCCCGTTAGACCAGAACAAGAGAAAATTAAAGCAGGTTACAGCAGGAGACCCTGAGGTTTGATACAGAAAGGACTTAACAACCGTGGCAAAGTTGATGCTAGAATAGGATGGAAGAATGTCTCCTTTGATAAACATTAGGGATACATGAGATCTTATCTGATGTCTGGGAGCCAACACAGAAACCAATCTATCTAGAGGCAGGGACAAGGTCAGGATGACCTCTCGTGGGTCCCCTGAGCTTAGAGAACCCTGAGACGCTACTCTTTGAGTGATTGTTTTAGGAGAGGTGTCTCTGTTCTCTAACTCAGAAAACATGCTTTCATTCAACCTGTCCAAATGATGGAAGCAGCTAGTGTTTGTGCAGTATTTATATCCGAAGTGCTACCATGAGCTTTAATCACATCAAATAATCTCACAGAAGCCCTGAGAGATAGCTACTAACGCCATCATTTCATTTTATAGATGCAAAAGCAGAAACCCAGAGAGGCTAAGTGACAGTCTAGGGTTACACAGCTGCTAAGGGACAAGCTGGGCTTGGGTCTGAGACAGTCTGGCTGCAGAGTTCAAGTCTGTGGTGTATATTCTCTTGCTACAGAAGGTACCACTGACACTCCAGAACCTCACCCTGCTTCATGCATCCTTTCCCAGTCCCATCGCACACAGCCCTGGCCTGAGACCCTACCGTGGCCTAAGAGAACTGGTCTGACGAGTCCCCATGTGGCTGTCTGGCTCTGTGCCTGCCCCTCCAGTGTGACTCTGACACTCAGTGACAGGGAGGGGGGTGGGGCAAGCCGTGATCCTGTGCAGGGAAACTAACTAGGACCTCTTCTTCCACCCTGAGTCCTTCTTGTCCAAACCTGACAGGAGGTGGTGGGTGAGGGCCTCCTCCCCTACCCATACCAGGCGCTGCTTTCTAACTGAGAAGCCCCTAAGCTGACACTCAGGGTCATCAGATCAGGTACAGCATCAAAGTACAGCATGTCTTGCACCGAGTCCAGGTGATAGCTGCCCATCATGAAAGAAGAGTTATATTAAGTTACCATTGAGTAAGTAGTTACTGCAAAGCAGGCATGGCTTTGAATGCTTCATATTATTAATTAACTTATTTGATCCTCAAAATTACCCTATGGGGTAGGTACTATTGCCACCAACCCCACGTTATAGATGAGGAAGCTGAAGCACAGAGAGCTTTATAAGCAGCCCAGGGTCACACAACAAGCTGGTAGTGGGGAACCAAGATTTGAACCCAGGCACCTGACTCCAGAGCCCACACAGCTGACCGCAGCCCCTGAATAGCACCCCCTCCATGATCCCAGGAGGTCCCCATGCATAGGAATACGGCAGGGGTTCAGAGGGACTGTGATGACACAGATACGGAACTTCGTCTAACCCAGGACTGTTCAGACTTCCCTGCCGGCGGAACATCCCTGAGGACAGAATTTACCACTTCTGCATCCATCGTGCACAGTGGGGGAGGCCCAGCACCGTGGAGGTGCCATGGGAGATGACAGGGCTTAGTGGCTAAGATCATGGGCTTTGGAATCAGATGGGCACAGGGTAAATTCTGGTGCCCCTATTTACCAGCTTGAAAAGGGCAGGTTACATAACTTCTGTGCCTCCTTTTCTCTAGCCAGGAAACAGGAGACAAACACCTACTTCTGGATCAGTGTTGGTAACAATTATTCAGTAGGATCGTACATTTCTAAGCAGTTGTGTGACTCTGGGCAAGTTACTTCATCTCTCTGGGATCCTGCTGCTTTTCTTGGAAAAATAAGAGGGATGCCTTCAGGTCTCTTCCTCAGCTCTGATGGGCCCGTGTTCCAGCTCTGAGCCTCCTGCACGTCCCCTGGGGCAGGACAGGAAATGGTTGAAGCGAGGCCTGCGGATCTGAGATCTGAGTCTTGCCCAGCCTGGCCACATGACTGGGCACCTCCCCTCCTGATGTGCCCTCTAGGGTCAGAATAATACCAGGAAGGGAGTGTGTGCTGGAGCCTGGGTCCTGGACACCAAGGGGCTTTGGGGGGACTGGGGCCACCTGGGTACTCTGACATGAACAACAACAAGTCATTAGCACTTGGCCCTGTTTGTTCCAACACAGGAGGCTAGCCGGGTAGCATTCCTGCCCTTCCTCCCTCCTTGGCTCCTCCTTCTCTTTTCCTGTCCTATTGCTGAGTCTCCAGGGCCATGTCTGGCACTAGAATGGGCCCCATGACTAGGGTAAGGATACCTTTGGGACACCTAGTATCTTCCGCCTGGCACTGGGCCAGGCGCCTACGCATGTTGGACCTCAGGCCTCTGCCCAGTGCACAGTGGGAAAATGCTGGGACCAGGGGAGAGGGCTCTGGCCCCAGGCCAGGTCCTCTTCAGGCCCTGAGTGCTGATAGGGAGGCATTGCAGAGAAGGAAGGGGAGGGAGAGGAAACAGGCAGGTGTACTGGGTGGAGTGAGACCAAGAATGTGAGCACTTCTGGAAGGGGCTTGAGTTTATCCCTGGCTGTCTGGCTATGTGTCTGAGTTACCCGGGCACATCACCTCTAGAGTTCTGTTTCCTGATAAGTCAAGGAGGACTGACCTTGCCTGCTCTGCCTACTTCCTGTCTGATCCCAGGCCAGAATACTGGAGTGGGTAGCCTTTCCTTTCTCCAGGGGATCTTCCCAACCCAGGGATTGAACCCAGGTCTTCTGAATTACTGGCAGATTTTTTACCAGCTGAGCCACAAGGGAAGCCCATTCTCTATGAAGTCAGATGAAATCACGAGAAACACATGCTGTATGAACTGTGCAGTGCCTGCCTTTGGGAGGGCTCCTAAAGGGTAGAGCATCCTGCTCAGGGGTGTTCACGAATTCCAGTCCTCAGGTGGTAGGAGAGGAGCGTGAGAGGCTTTTATGGCCGACATCCCAGGGCGAACAGGCCAGCGAGTCCTGCATGGCCCGATGGATGCCAAGGGCAGGGAACCTCGTTCACCAGTGATTCTACATAAACCCCATTTCCAGAGCCATCCATGTTCTGCCGAGACTGACTCACGTTTGTAGGGTTAGGGACTAGCAGCAGCATCTCGGAGAATAAAGGGCCTTCCAGCAGGCCGCCCGCGCTGTGCTTCACAGATGAGTAATGATAACTAACGTGCACACACAACTGCATGTATATGCCAGTCATTGCTTTAAACGTTTGATCTCTATTAACTCACATAATCCTTTCCAAAGCTTGAGTTGTTATTATGAATGTTTTATAGATTTATAGGCAGGGAGAGATTAAATCATGTATTCAGGGTTACATAGGAGCAGGGACTGGAATCCAGGAGTTGGCTCCAGGGTTTGTGTCTTTAACTACGAGGCTGCACCGAGGTCCACAGAAGGCAGGAGGTTTGTCCATAGTCCTGTGACTGGGGACCGACCCTGGCTCGGCATCAGGCCGTGGGTCTCCGGACCTCTTGAGCTGCTTACTTCCTGGCCTTCTTATCTCATGTCCCCATGCTCCCCCAGGTCCACTGTGCCCCTCCCTCCCCTACACGCTGAATTACCTGGATGCCTGGGCACACTGGGCGCTGAGGAAGCAGATCCTGGACCTTATCCCTGGGGATGAGCTGATGGCGTCATGAAGGAAGACACGGGTCTAGTAATAGGGCTGCAGGGTGGCGATGAGGCGGATGCCTGGCATATGGGGGGTTACCCAGTGAGTATTTGTTGAACCGTTAGCTAAATGAATGCTTGGAGTCAAGAACTGGGCGGGGGGCTGGGAGTCATGGTGGAGGGGCCTGAGAGCTGGGTTTCAAGGCCTGGCACTAACACTCAGACTCCCCACTGCCCTCAGACGCCACTCACCAGCAGCGAGGAGTCCCTGGATTTCAGCGTGAGCCTGGAGCAGGTATGAGTCCAGAGGGGTGGGGCTGGGAGGGGGCCCACACACCTGGACTCAGGCCTTAAGCCAGCTAGCTGTGCCTGCCTCCTCCAGGCCTCCACGGAGCGGGTGCTCAGGGCGGGAAAGCAGCTGCATCGGCACCTCCTGGCCAACTGCCCCAACCTCATCCGAGACAGAAAGTACCACCTCCGGCTCCACCGGTGAGTGGCGGCCCTGGCTGCCTCCTCGCCCGCCTCCCCGCCACCCCCAGCAGTTTTCTCTCCTTTTCACTCTGCCCAGGCTCTGGACCCAGCCTTGCTGCTAGCTCTAGAAGGTGCCGTTCGGATGGACTTCCTCCCTCCCCGCTCTCCCTCCTGCCATCTGATCTCCTTTCCCTGCCCTGTTCCCTTCTCGCAGGCAGTGCTGCTCCGGCCGGGAGCTGGTGGATGGGATCCTGGCCCTGGGGCTGGGCGTCCACTCCCGGAGCCAAGCCGTGGGTATCTGCCAGGTGTTCCTGGATGAAGGCGCCCTCTGCCACGGTGAGCCTGAGCCCCGGGTGGGTGGGCACCCAGTGCCAGGCAGTCCTGGGGAGCAGGCCTGTGCCAGGCATCTCCATGGAAGCCTCATACCTACGTGGCCTCAATTTCCTCTCCTCCCCCTCGCCCGGGCCTCTGCCCCACAGTGAAACACGACTGGGCCTTCCAGGACCGAGACACCCAGTTCTACCGTTTCCCGGGGCCGGAGCCAGAGCCCGTGGGCGCCCATGAGCTGGAGGAGGAGCTGGTGGAGGCTCTGGCCCTCTTGTCCCAGCGGGGGCCCGATGCCCTGCTCACGGTGGCACTTCGAAAGCCGTAAGTGGGCAAAACCCCGCTCTCAGACTCCGTAGTTTCCCCTCTGAGGGGGAGTGAGCCCCGACTTCTTGTGGAGGGATAGGACCCTGGCTGGACCTGAGGCCTGAGCTCTGGTCTGCACCTGCCACGGACATGCTGTGTGATCTCGAGCCCTCCTGCCCCCTCTGAACCTGGTCCTTCCTCTGTAACTGAGGCCGTGGGGCCTGTGGCCTCCAGGGACCCTGCCCCCTCTGAGAAGCATCCGTGGCCAAGACAACCGTGGCAGGTCTGGGTTCAAATTCCAGTTCAACTGGCTACTAGCTCTGTGTCCTTGCGTCTCTGCTGGCCAGCTTCCTCTTTTGTCAAAGGATAACGATAGCCCACATCGTGGGGTTGTTGTGAGAGTAGAATGAAGTCATATGTAAAGTGCTTGGCCCAGTGTCTGGCACATGGTGTGCTCCCATCAAAGGCTGGCCCGTTACTGATAAACAGTCACCACTGGGACCCCGGCCAGCCCAGGCTGAGTGGGTGCTGTGGCTCCCCACACCGGGCTTGTTCATCACTTCTTCCTGGTCCCCTGTGCCCGCAGCCCTGGTCAGCGCACAGACGAGGAGCTGGACCTCATCTTTGAGGAGCTGCTGCACATCAAGGCTGTGGCCCACCTCTCCAACTCGGTCAGCCCCTGACCCCGCCCCACCTTGCCCTCCCCCAAACCTCCCTTCCTGTGACCCCTGCTAGGCCAGAAGACACGCCCCTCCCCTTCCACCCGTGGCCTGGATACTTCAGTCTGATG
Organism: Oryx dammah; assembly: GCF_014754425.2. NCBI lineage: Eukaryota > Metazoa > Chordata > Mammalia > Artiodactyla > Bovidae > Oryx > Oryx dammah. The sequence goes on from NW_024080625.1 coordinate 2,175,683, forward strand.
TCTTGTCCCTGGCATGGCATCCTTGTCTGAAGGTCCTTCTGGCTCTCTGTGCCCATTTCTTCCCCTGCTTTGTCTCCTGCTGAATCCCACGTCACCTGACCTCATCACAGCTCTGTCCCCCGAGTATGCGTGGCTTTGGACCTAACCTCCTCACCTGGCCCCTCGTCCCTGGACTCACCTCTCTGACTCTTGTCCCCCTGCCCACAGGTGAAGCGGGAGCTGGCTGCAGTCCTGCTCTTTGAACCGCACAGCAAGGCAGGAACTGTGTGTAAGTCCTGCCTGGACGTGGGCGGAGGCCACAGGGAAGAAGCGATGGGTGCCTGGGGCATGTCTGATTTGTGCTGCTTCTCTCAGTGTTCAGCCAGGGGGACAAGGGCACCTCGTGGTACATTATCTGGAAGGGATCGGTCAATGTGGTGACCCATGGCAAGGTGAGTCTTCCCCCATGCCCAGCCCCTGGGGCAGAGCTGGTCTCTGGTCCTTGTCCTTGTGGGCAGTGCCTTTAATGGACCCAAGGCTGCCGGCCTCTCAGGTCTCCTCCTGCTTTGGTGGCTCTGGGTCTGTCCCGGTGAGGGCTGGGGGGCTGGGCTGTAACTCGGGCCTGGCTGCAGGGCCTGGTGACCACCCTGCACGAGGGAGACGACTTCGGACAGCTGGCTCTGGTGAACGATGCACCCCGGGCAGCCACCATCATCCTGGGAGAAGACAACTGTCATTTTCTTCGCGTGGACAAGCAGGACTTCAACCGTATCATCAAGGTGCTGCTGCTGGGGGTGGCGAGGGCAGGCACATGTGTCTGGAGAAGTGGTGTGGGCCAAGGAGTAGGGACCAGATGGAGACTTCAAGGAGTAGGGAGAGGTCGGAGGTGGAAACCTTGGGGATGATGGCTGGAGGAGGGAGCCCAGCTCTGAGTGTGTGAGGAGGTGCGTGGCTTGCTGAGGAGGCTCAGTGAGCCCTGGGAACCCTGGCTCCCGTGGGAGACCAGGGGTGAGGTTACAGAGGGGTGGGGGTCTGGGGTGCAGGGGGAGGCGGCATAATGGAGAGTGGGGTCCATAGAAGGAGCACTGGGAGGGACAGGGTGGAGGAGGGGCTCAGGCTGGGTGAGAGGCAGCTGTGAGGGACAAATCTAAGGTCGTGGGCATTGACTAGGGCAGGAGAAGGGTTGTGGGTCCTTGTGGGAGCCTTGTGGGGCTTGGAGTTTGGAATGGGGGAGGCAGAGAGAGGCCCTAGGATGGGTAAAGGAGTTGTGGTACGTATTAAGCACTGGGTGTGGCTTGTTCTCCAGGATGTGGAAGCAAAGACCATGAGGCTGGAAGAACACGGCAAAGTGGTGTTAGTGCTGGAGAGAACCTCTCAGGGCACCGGCCCTTCCCGTCCCTCAACCCCAGGCGGGAATCGGTAACACACCCGCCGTGCTCCCCTCTCCATACTGTCTCTCTTGCCCACCTTCTCTCCTTCTGTTTCCCGGGCTTTACTCCCTTCTCTGTGTCATCCACCTGCCCGCAGTGGGTGGAGAGGCTTCCAGGGATTAAGATGCATCCCCTGAGTCCCCTCTCCACCACATGGGATGGGGAAAGGGCTGGCAAATAGGGATGAGTGATATGATTGATTCTTGACATCTGCCCCAGCTGCGGGAGGGGGAGTCTGGGCTCAAGTGCTCTGGACCGGCTGTTTCTGCCAGGTATACGGTGATGTCTGGCACCCCAGAGAAGATCCTAGAACTTCTGTTGGAGGCCATGCGGCCTGACTCCAGTGCTCATGACCCAACAGGTAGGGGCAGGAGACACCCTGCCTGCTTTCTGACTCAGAGGGTGGTCAGCACCGCCTGGGAGAGGGCCAGGCACCCTGCATCTGACCTCATCGGGTGCTCGATTGGTCTCTTTGGTCAGCTGGCCAGAAGTTTCCATTCCCGTGTTCTTGGCTTGTGTAGGAAGTGCTGTGACAGGGACAGGGTGTCGCTGCTCCCTGGCCTGTGGCGGGGTTGGTAAAAGGGGTGCCCCGGTTGTGCATATACTTGTGCTCAGGAGACTCGACTGCTGAGTCCCTCACCTGTCCCTTGCCTTACAGAGACATTCCTCAGTGACTTCCTCCTGACCCACAGTGTCTTCATGCCCACTGCCCAGCTCTGTGCTGCCCTCCTGCACCAATATCCTTCCAGCCCTGGGGATGAGGATGGTGTGTGGAGCGGGGAGGAGGGATCCCCCAAAGCATGGCTGTACTGAACCCTCCAGGCCCAGCCCATTCATGGGCTTCGGGTGTCCTGTCCTTCCTGTGCCTGTTCCTGAGGGTGGTGGGTGGGCCTGTTGGACCCTGTGGTTCCCTTGACTGGGACCCACCTTCCACGCGGAGCCCGCGGGGGGCAGCGAGCAGGAGCGCAGCTCCTACGTCTGCAACAAGAGGCAGCAGGTCCTGCGGCTGGTCAGTCAGTGGGTGACCCTGTACGGCCCTACGCTCCGCACCGACCCTGTGGCCACCAGCTTCCTCAAGGTACCTGGGAGCCAGGAGGGGCTGGGCCGGGTTGCCCGGGGTGGACAAGGGGGTCTCAGTGAACCTTGGCTTCCCCCAGAAACTCTCGGACCTGGTGAGCAGGGACGCCCGGCTTAGCAACCTGCTGCGGGAGCAGTGGCCAGAGAGGCGGCGACACCACAGGTGATGCTTTGGCTCAAGGGAGCTTGTCACGGGCGGGCGGGACAGGCTGTGTGGCAGGAGCTGGGAGCACCGCCTTGGGGGGCAAACACGCAGCTTCAATCCAGCCTGCAGCCCTGCAGCCTTGCCGCCCTGAGCCCGTTACTCCACCCCCACCCTACCCCCCACCCCCAGGGCTCCTGCTCCTGTCTGTAAAACCCTGTGCTGTGCTCACTTGTCTAGTCCTGCTCATCTCAGCGAGTGTTCTCACCAGGGCCTTGCTGCACACCCTCCCATCACGCGTCCGTCCATGCTCAGGCAGCCCACAGTCATTCATGTGTCATCCTCCCACTGCCCTGCCCACCTGCTCTGCTTACTGGCTCCTGTTTATTGCTGAGCACCCTTGGTGCCAGCTCCCGCCTGCTCTACCCAATTTTCCAGCCCTTACCTTGCGCTCCCAGACCTTCCTGCCCTCCCAGGCCTCCCGTGGGGGCAGCTGGGGCTCGGGGAGAGCTCACATGTGGCCTCCCTGACCTGACACCACACTGGGTCCCTTTCTCCCTTGAACTCCTGCCCTCTCCTGATAGCCTGGGAAAATCGTAGGATCCAGGGGCTGGATTTCAAGTCGTGCCTGTTCTGGGTCATCCTCTCCAAGTCTGCCAACCTCTGAGCCTCTGGTGACGGTGGAGGGAAACCAGAGCCTAGTATCCTTCTGCACTTGAGCCTGCATCGTCCTGCCTGCTGGGGGACCCTGCCCCCAGTCTCATCTCCCTCTCACTTGCTCTACAGGTTGGAGAACGGCTGTGGGAACGCGTCTCCTCAGATGAAGGTGTCCGACCAGAGTGGGCTCCTCATGCCTCTGCCGGGTCCCTGCTTTCCCCCTCCTCCAAGGACCTCCAGGCCCCTCTGCATGGGAAGGTCCCCCCCAAACACAGGCACATCCTTGGTCTGGGATAGGTGATCATGGAGCTCGGGCTGCGTGTGACACTGGGGCTGGGCCTTGCAGGAGACAGAGGTCTAAGGTCACTGCTCCCCACCCCCACAAGGGGTTTTATTCCATCTGGTCATGCTCACATGCGAGCTAAGTTGCTTCAGCTGTGTCCAACTTTTTGCGACTCTATGGACTGTAGCCCGTCTGTCAAGCTACGCTGTCCATGGGATTCTCCAGGCAAGAATACTGGGGAGTGGGTTGCTATGCCCTCTTCCAGGGGATCTTCCTGGAGATCTTCTCTGACCCAGGGATCGAACCCACATCTCTTATGTCTCCTGCCTTGGCAGGCGGGTTCTTTACCACTAGCACCACCTGGGAAGCCCCCTCATGCTCACAGCTCCAGCCGGTTAGCAGTTCCCGCCTGGCAGGTGAGGGGTGGTGCCTGGAGGCATCTCGGAAACCCCGGGGGTCCTGGGGGCCAGTGCCATCCCCAGCAGTGGGCTGGGAGAGGAAAGTGGGAGGAGTCCTGAGTGGAGTGAAATTTGAAGAATGGGGTGGGGAGGACTGGGAAGGGAGGTTGGGGCCGCCTGTGGAGACTCACAGTGAGAATCACACCCAAATGCCACATCTGGGCCTGCAGGGCCCAGCTGGCTCTCCCACCTCATCCTGCCCGCTTCTTCCTCTTGACTCCTTTTCTGCTGAAGGTGAAGCTCCCTCCCTCCTCCGTCTCCTGCCCCCACCTGCTGGCCCCTCCTATCTCCCTGTGAGAGCCCCTCCCCGACTGGCTCCTCTCCATGGGGCCCTCAGTGGTTTTCCTCAAAGCCTTGTCCTAGTGGAATTGTTTTCTTTGTTTAGCTGTTCCCTTGCTAATTGTCTGCTGGTGACCCTCATGGCCCACTAGAATGCTGGCTCCATCCCTGAGGGGCCTTGACCTCTTGCTGCTGATGCTCAGTGAAGAGCAGGCGGCATGCCTTAGGTGCCAAGGATGCTGTAGGTGGTTGGGAGAGCCACCCTGGCCTCGAGGGGCTCACAGGGAAGTGAGGGACGGAGCTACAGAGCAACCTCATGCTGAATAAGGACAAAGATGGGGTCTCTGGAGGCAGGAAGGAAAGGGCTGAAAAGGAAAGTGTCAGGGTCAGGGAGAAGTGACTGCTGGAACCGAGAGATGCAGGGAGAGAGGACGGAGGGAGAAGAGGCTGCAGGCAGGTGTGGGGAAGGAAGCCTGCCTCCTGATGGAGCCTGGGGGGCCAGAGCAGGTGGGGCCCTATGGGCCCTGGAAAGGGGCCTGGCCTTTGTCCTTTAAGCATTGCAAGCCATTGGAGGTGTCTGAGCCCAGGATTGACAAGATGGGATTTGTATATTGAATAGGTCAGCTGGGGAGCCTGAGCTTTATTCAGCAGACAGTGGTGGCCTGGACACTATGATAGGAAGGTTAATCTGGCTCTGGTCAGGCAGATGGGAGTGGGAGGGAGGGAAGCACCCGAGAGGAAAGGCTGGCGGAGAATAGTTGCACTGTTGTAGTAGATAAGGCGTGAGGCGATACGGGCTGGTGGATCTGGGGATGGCTTGGGCTGCGGAAGGGGGAACACAGAGACCCTGGAACTAGATGATACTCTGTGGGGAAGTAGAGGAGGGGAGCAGGGGGGAGCAGAAGCCTTGAACCCAGGGGAATGGCCAGAAGAGTAGCCTGGGAAGCGGGATGAGGGGATCTGAGGAGTGTGTCGAGTTTGGGGTAATGCAGCACAGATATGGAAGACCCTGGAGGCATTTGAGACCAAGGTCTGCAAGAGAATTCAGTGCCCAGTGGTACGGTTTTAAGAGTCTTCCATATGCTGGGGGTGGAGAGAAAGGGGACATTGGTACATGATGCTGGGAGGAGCCCTGAGGGGAGTGCAGAGCTTTGGAAATCCAGGGAAGAACCATGGACCAAGGTCTAAACCTCATCTGCCTCCTTAAGAGTTGGGAGGAGGAAAATAGTACAAAATCTGGAAAGAATAGTCGGTAGGCAGAGGAACTGTGTGAGGGCGGCCTTTAGGCAGTGGGGGCCCCCAAGAGCCCACTGTGGTGGGGCCTTGGAGTAAGGGTTATGGGGCAGCTAACAGTTGAGTGTTGGTGGACAAGAGCATGGGGGAGGGGGAGCGGGGGGGGCAGGTTTAGGATTTTAGGGCCACTTAGCAGCTGTGCTGCTTTGGGTATGTTACTTAAGCTCTCTGAGCCCTCACTGATGTTATCTGTAAAATGGGGATAATAATATTTTGTCAAAGGGCTTTTGTGCATATTTAGATACTTAAAATAAGCATATAGAAAATAGCAAATGGTAGCTGAAGGAGGAAAAGACCAGGATCAACAGCTGCCTTGTGTTCATATTAGAGAGGCTCTGGACCCATTTGGCAGAGGGGGTAACACACATATACAGGGGCACAGACTCATTCTGAGCTCTGCTCTGTCTTCCCCGGCAGCCTTGGTCCCCAGGTCCCCAGCGCCTTACCTGTCCCGGGTTTGCGGGACACGCAGATCCCTTAGGTGGTGTGTGTGCTGTGCGGGACCCACGCTCTGGGTGACAGGCCCCTCCCCGTCCCTGCATGCTCTCCTGTGTCCTCTAGTCCTTACTTCCTCTCCTTCTCAGGCCCGGAATGTTCCTGTTTGGCTCCCCAGCCAGGATGAGCCTCTCCCCAGCAGCAACTGTGCCATCAGAGTTGGGGACAAAGGTTGGTGGTCTGAGTCAGCCAGGGCAGAGCTCGAGCCCTGCTCTCGTCACCTTGACTTCGGGGTGCCTGGCCCAGATGGCATATTGTGCTCCTTGGGGCCTCTGTTTCAGGCTCCCCCCTTGCTCACCTCAGGGTCTCCCACCTGCCTGCCCAGGCTTCTCCTTAGTGCTGTTGCCCCCCCATCCTTGAGACCCTCCCTCCCTCCCTTGCTGCAGTCACTGCCTTCTCCCCGCTGGGGCAGGGAGACCAGGCAGCTCCCTCCCACAGTTCAGTCCAATCTTCCTCTCCAGTCCCCTACGACATCTGCCGGCCAGACCACTCCGTGCTAACCCTGCAGCTGCCTGTGACGGCCTCAGTGAGAGAGGTGATGGCAGCGTTGGCCCAGGAGGACGGCTGGACTAAGGGGAAGGTGCTGGTGAAGGTCAACTCAGCAGGTGGTGAGTTGTGTCTCTGGGTAGGGTGGCCCCAAGGGAGGGGGGCCCTCTCAGAGCTGTGCCCAGCCCCCTGAATTAAGATCATCACCATCTCTGTCAATGTTAATGGTAGTTAGCATTTATGGGAGGCTTATTACATCTTACTTATACATATTACGTACAAGTCTGGTACGACTCTTTGCCCATGGACTGTAGCCCACCAGGCTCCTCTGTCCGTGGGCTTTCCCAGGCAAGAATACTGGAATGTGTTGCTATTTCCTGCTCCAGGTGATGGGCACAGACCCAGGGACTGGACCTGTGTCTCCTGCTTGGCAGGTGGATTCTTTACCACTGAGCCACCAGGGATGCCTGACATTATTACCATGCTTACATATTTATTTAATCCTAATAGCAATCTTATGAGATAGGTACTTTTATCCTGTTTTCAGACAAGGAAACTGAAGCTCAAATGGATTCAGTGATTTTTCCCAGGCTCACCCCTTGAGTGCATAGGCAGACTTTGAATTTAGGTAGTTGCTCATTTAGTCCATCAACATCTTTGAGGGTCATCTATGGGCCAGCAGCATGTTAGGAGGCAGAGGTACCATGGCAGGTAAGATGAGCAGCTTGATGGTTAAGAGTCTAGACTGGACTCCCAGACCCACTGCTTACTGAGTATATGATCCTGCCCAAGTTGTTTGACCTCTGTGAGCTTCCATTTCCTTGTCTGTTAAATGACCACTGTAACTACCTATCACCTAGGACTGCTGTGGCTATTAAATGAGCTACTGTGTTTGAAGCTCTTAGCATGGGACCTGGCATAAAGTTGGTGCTCAGAGTATGGCAGCATGAGGATTATTAAGACCTGCCTTTAGAGAACTTGGGAAATTAAAAACCACTGTTATCCATGAAACACACAGCATGGGTATGACAGCGGGAGCCCAGGGTAAGCAGCTGGCCATCCAGAGAATAATGGCAAGGAGTGGCAGGGAGACCAGCAAAGCCTCCTTCTTCAGGAGGGAGAGATGATGAGGGCACCGGTGCCTGTGTGCTCCTCTGGGAAGCACTGCCCTCTGGTGGCCACATGGCAAGTTGCAGTTGTCCAAACCCAGTGTTAATTGAGACTCTACATGCCATGCTTGCTCTGTTTAGAGCACTGATTGTTTTGATGGACACCTATGTCAGTAAAACCTCGGTGGCTCAGAGGTTAAAGCGTCTGCCCACAATGCGGGAGTCCTGGGTTCAACCCCTGGGTCGGGAAGATCCCCTGGAGAAGGAAATGGCAACCCACTCCAGTATTCTTGCCTGGAGAATCCCATGGACGGAGAAGCCTGGTGGGCCACAGTCCACAGGGTCACAAAGAGTTGGACACGACTGAGCGACTTAACTTTCACTATGTCAGTAATCAGTATTTTATTACAAACTCCGTTATCTGTGTATATTTCCTTGCAAGTCACATACATACGTTCCTACACTATTGCTATGTGGTCATAGAGCAACACGCAAAGCAAATGCAAAACAGGTAAGAAAAATCAATATAAGTGCTAATATTTTTTTCCTGGACGCATGGAATGGTCTTGTGTACCTTACTTTGGAGGCTACTGGTCTAGGGACTGAGGACTCAAACATGACTGAAAACACAGTCCCAGTCCACAAGAGCTGATGAAAATCCACACGAAGATTTCTGTAAGGCATTTCCTGATTTTCAAAGGGCTTGTATATGTATCATATCCTTATAGCCACTATTTATATCAGTGACTTCATTTGACTGATGAGTAGTCACGGGAAATCTTGGTGTCTGCTTTTGAGAAAGGAGGAAGCTGGGACTCAGGGAGGCTCCAGCGTTGCCCAGCGTCAGCCTGTCTCACCAAGACTCCTCTTTCATTGTCCTCTGGCCGTGCTACCGCTGTGCGTGTGTGGGCATGCACACCCGTGCATTTAGAACACCTGCCTAGGACTCCAGTGCCGCTACTGGGAGACCTCTTCCAGCCTCCACCCCGCCTCCGGTTGCTCCCTGGCCTCCTTCTCTGTCCCCACCCAGCACAGCCTCTGCTCTCTTTGCAGATGCCATTGGCCTGCAGCCAGATGCCCGTGGTGTGGCCACATCCCTGGGGCTTAACGAGCGGCTCTTTGTTGTCAATCCACAGGAAGTGCACAAGCTGGTAGGGCCAGGCAGGGCGCCAGGGCCCCGAGAAGGGCTGTTTTGGGAGTGGTACGGGTGGGTGCTAGGAGGGGGCCACATGGAAGGGAGAGCAGGGCCTGGCTCTGGCTGCTCCTAAGGAGGAAGAGAGAGGATTGGGCCTCAGCCGATGGAGGAAGTCACAAGGGGAGAACTGTTGGGAGCTCTCAAGTGGGAGAGGGGCCCCAGCACTGGGGAGCTGTCAGGGCATGCCTCCTTGGGGAGCCCCTCCTCCCCTGCAGCACCTCTGCCCTCCTGACGTTCCTCCGGCCCTGGGCACAGGCTTTTGGCCCCAGACTCTCTCCTCCCACCATGCCCCCTGGACCCCCCAGGCAGCCCTCTGAGCACTCTTCCACCTGCAGACCCCACACCCCGAGCAGCTGGGGCCCACGGTGGGCTCTGCCGAGGGGCTGGACCTGGTGAGCACCAAGGACCTGGCGGGCCAGCTCACGGATCATGACTGGAGCCTCTTCAACAGCATCCACCAGGTGCTGAGGCGGAGCGGAGGGGAGGAGTGGGCGGTGGGGACGCCCCGCCCTGTGTGCTGACCTCGCAGTGCTTCCCCCTGCCCAGGTGGAGCTGATCCACTATGTGCTGGGCCCCCAGCACCTGCGGGACGTCACCACCGCCAACCTGGAGCGCTTCATGCGCCGCTTCAACGAGCTGCAGTACTGGGTGGCCACAGAGCTGTGTCTCTGCTCCGTGCCCGGCCTACGGGCCCAGCTGCTCAGGAAGTTCATCAAACTGGCAGCCCAGTGAGTGCCGGTGGGCTGGGTGGCAGAATCTCACAGCGCCTTTATTTAAACCCCCTGATCTGTGGTCGGAGTGTGGCCAAGCCTCCCACCCTCGTGCCTGCCTAGGGCCCCTGGAGCCCCCGCCTTCCCACAGCATGCAGCTCCAGTCCCTGCAAGGGCAGCATTGGCCTGCCGGGTCTTGTGCTGTGGCTTGGGGGTGGTGTGGGTGTGGGGCTCTGTGTGTGGCTGCTTCCCCTGAGGGTCTCTGGGTCTTCTGTTCACAGCCTCAAGGAGCAAAAGAATCTTAATTCCTTCTTTGCCGTCATGTTTGGTCTCAGCAACTCAGCCATCAGCCGCCTGGCCCATACCTGGGAGGTGAGTGCCATCTCCTGGGTGGGTCAGGACCTCCCCACCTCAGTCCTGAGTCAGGCCCCTGCCTGTCCCGGGCGTCCTGGCTGGGAATGGCGCCTGCACCCCAGAGCAGTGACAGCCTCGCCTTGCCTCTCCTTCACAGCGGCTGCCTCACAAAGTCCGGAAGCTCTACTCCGCCCTCGAGAGGCTCCTGGTGAGTGCTCCCCGCCCCCGCCACCCTGGCCCAACCCCCGGCTTCTTCCCCACAGCACCCCTGCCTGTCCTTGGTCACTTTCCGGGCTTCCAACCCTGGGTCAGGGCCTGGTTCCCTTTGGCCTGTGAGTCTGGGGGGCTGGCTGAGAAATGCAGTGTTAGCACTATGGGGGTCTGTGTAGTGTATTATATGCCTCAGCAGGTGTATAGGGGCCCGTGTGGCATTTGCTGCGGCATTTGCTGGCCCTGGGGTCTGAGGTGCCAGGGGACCACCAGGGGGGCGCTGACCTGCCTCAGGACCTGGGAAGCAGGTCTTGACCCAACTCCCATGGGGTTCTGGGGTCTGTCAGAGGCCCCTCAGGAGACTCAAGGAGCCTAGGCCAAAAAATGAGGCAAGAGTTGAGGAGCTGAGCCCTCCACTCCCGGGAATTGTAGCGAGGGTAGCGAAAGGTGTATAGCTTTCAGGAGAGAGCTCGTGCAGGCTGCTTTCATTAGCAAGGCTCCAAGAGCTCCTGAGGAAAAAATTCTCCTCCTGGGGCTGAAGAAGTTCAAAGGGGTGTACCCACTAGAGAGGGAGGGAGAGAGGGAGAAACAGGGGCAGAAAAGTTTTCCAGGAATCCTCAGAGCCCTTGTGACAATGTCCATGAGTATCTGGGGGCTAATTGGAGGCCAGGAAACCACGTCATGCAGCCTGGCATCACAGCTCCAGGCCCCTCTGCCTGCCGCACAGCCTGCCTTGGGGAGATCTGGGGCCGAGGGGAGGCTGAGCTCCAAGGAGTGCGTGCACGGCCTCTCCTTGGTGGGTGGGCATTTGGTTATGCTGTGGCATGTAGTAGGTCATGGTGGGCGGGACCCTCCCTCTCTCACTGTGGCTTCTTCCCTCTCAGGACCCCTCGTGGAACCACCGAGTGTACCGTCTGGCCCTCACCAAGCTCTCCCCTCCCCTCATCCCCTTCATGCCCCTTCTTCTCAAAGGTAAGGGCACCAGCCCCTGCCACCCTGCTGCCATCCCATCCGTCCCTGCCCGAGAGTGTCCACCTGACCCTCTGGGTGATCCCAATGTGCCAATGCCCTGGGGCCACAAAGGTGAACTAGGAGCTCACCAGATAGAAGCGGAGTTAACACATGCAGACATTAGATAGCTGATGACACGAGGCCTAAGAGATACAAAGAAACTGCTCCAGGAGGTTAGCAGGGAGGAAGAGGGCCACGTGGCGTCCCTGTTATTGGTCCCTCACCTTTCCTTGGCTGCTGGGAGGGGAAGGAGTTTGGGGACCTATGAGCAAAGCCCATCTCTTTGCAGACATGACCTTCATCCACGAGGGAAATCACACATTGGTGGAGAATCTCATCAACTTTGAGAAGATGGTGAGTCCAAGGAGAGCGGGTGTCTGAGGCTGGAACAGGTTGGAGGCTGTGACAGTGGCTTTGGAAGGGGCGGGGGATGGGAGACGGTCCAAAGTTTTCTCAACAATATAAATATGAAGACCTCCTTTAAAATAGCCCCTGCCTTACTCCATTGCATGCTCTCAGAGGATCTGGTCTCCACCAGGCAGTGGTGGGGTGATGGCCTCAACTATCTAGCCCTTCAACCAGAGTCCCCTCCCCACCAGGCCTCCTCCTCTCTAAGCCCTCCCTTACTTCTGTCTTCCCAGTGCCTGGTTCCCGCTGGGTCTCTGGGTGAGCTGGGGTGCAGCAGGCACAGCCCCGTCTCCTACAGCCGCTGGTGCTTAGGAGCACTTCAGCTGTCACCTAGGCCAGGCCAGGGCCCCGTCCCTCATATCAGGTCTCATGTCCTTGCTTGGCCCCCAGAGAATGATGGCCAGAGCTGCACGGATGTTACACCACTGCCGAAGCCACAGTAATGGTGAGAGGGCAGATCCCCGGTGGGCGCCCCTGAGTGACGCCCCCTTCCAGGCACCAACTTGGTCTCCTCTCACTGACTCCCTCCTCACCTCCCAGTGCCTCTGTCACCGCTCAGAAGCCGAGTCTCCCACCTGCACGAGGACAGCCAGGCGGTCAGGGTTTCCACGTGTAAGTGAGGGCAGGGGTGGGTGCTGACAAGCTGGCCATGGTGGCTGGCTGGCACTTACAGGCACATCCATACATGAAAGGGCTTCCCCGGTGGCTCAGATGGAAGAGAATCTGCCTGCAAAGAGGGAGACCTGGGTTCAATCCCTGGGTTGGGAAGATCCAGTATTCTTGCCTGGAGCATCGCATGGGCAGAGGAGCCAGGCGGGCTACAGTCCATGGGGTTGCAAAGCACGATGGTGATAATGGTTCCTAACAGCTGTATGAAGTAGGTCGAGTGTTATCCCCACTTAAAGGTATACAGTGGGCTGGGGCCTTGAAAAAACAGGTGGAAGGCGCAGTGAGGTAGAGCTGGTTAGATAAGCAATTAGACAGAACTGGGACCCACACACTCATACTCCAGACCTGTGTTCTTTTAATTGGCCTTCAGTTTGTGTGAAATGGGATTAGTTGTAATCCACAGTTCATACCACATCATCACCATTATCTTACTTTATGTATGTATCTATTCTGAAAATAAGATGAGCCTTTCTAGACCCAAGCCTGAGCACACTGACAGTAACTTCCATCTCCCCAGTGGTGGTCCCCTTTCCTGTCCCCTTGCCCCTCCCCACCCAGGGAAACCACTATGCTGAATTTTGAGTTACCCATTTCCTTGTTTTTTAAAAATAGCTTTATCGTGTGTACATAAAATAAAATATACATATACATATAACTTTAAAATATCTCATATATATATTACGACAACAAAATATTCGTTAGTTTTCACTGTTTTTGAACTTAGTAAAAGGGGTATGAAGCTGCATATAATTTGGGGCCCATTTCACTGTGCTAGTCTGTCCCAGATGGGGGGTGGGGTGTCTTCCCGATTGGCTGTGGGAAGTGGCAGGCTGGGTGGCAGAAGGTAGGAGGGTCGATTTGCCTCTTGGAAGGGGGAAAGGTAGGCTCTACAAAGTGCTGACCGCCCTCCCTGCCCCCCCAGGCTCGGAGCAGTCCCTGAGCACCCGGAGTCCCGCCAGCACCTGGGCTTACGTCCAGCAGCTGAAGGTCATCGACAACCAGCGGGAACTGTCCCGCCTCTCCCGGGAGCTGGAGCCATGAGGAGGGCCTGGGCTGGAGCAGACACTGGCCGCTAGGAGAGCCCGGGGCGCGCCGGGCCAGGAGGCCCAGGGGCTGGCCGAGCCAGGCAGGGCTCTCCAAGGACTGGACCTGAGGCCCGGGAGCGGGCAGCGTGGAGGCACCCGTCCCCCGTGATGACTGGCGGCCACGGAGGACCTGCGAATGGAAGGAGCCGGGCCCAAGGCCAAGGAGTGGGGGGCAGAGAGGCCCTGGAGTGAGCGGGGGAGCAGCGCGTTTTCTCTCTTTATGTCCAACAGAGAGCTCTCCACAACAGGATTTTCCCAGATTCTGCGCCTCATGGCTCTGTTGTCCAGCCGTCTCTGGCCCCTGGGGTGTGTTTCCCTGGTGGGCTGAGCGTCTGCACGCATGTGGCAGGAGCAGGCCCTGCCTGGGGAGGCAGCGGGTGGAGGCGGGGAGCAGCAGCGCTTTTCTTTCCACAGCCGGTGCGATAAACAGCTGGGTGTGGTCAGGGCTGTTTGTCCAGGAGCCGTGGTCCCTGAGGAGCCTTATTGTTACCCTAAGTGGACGGAGGCTGTGTTTTCCGGCCAGCCCCTGGGGGCGGGGCAGGGAGGGCCAAGCCCCGCCCCCTGCCCGGGATGGTCTCTGGGACCCGGCAGGGCTCCCTGGCGGACTGCATCCAGGCCTCAGCGCCCTGGTCACAGGGGCTGTGGGAGCCTGCAGCCCTGCGGGGGGCTGGTCCAAGTGGCCCTCAGAGTGGCCCTCAGCGGTCCACGGCGGTCTGAGAGGCTCCTCCTTCCTCCCTCCCGCTCCACTTCCTGCCTTCTGCCTCCGGCCGCTGGGTGGTGCTCTGAGCGGAGGCAGTGATGCAGAGGCGGAGGCTTCCGGGAGTCACATCCCTCATCGGTGATGAGTGGGCCCGTCAGCTCTGTGGGTTTTGAGTCCTCCACCACATCTCCCCTGGTAACCAGCCACACCGTGAGGACCCTCCTGCCCAGGGACCCTCACATGAGGAAATTCCAGGTGGGGCAGCCCTCCCTGCTCCCGTGGCCTCGAGCCTTGGCAGGGTGAGGGGCACTGTCTGACCCTGAGAGGGACTCTCGGCCTTGGAGATGCCCTGGTGCAGGTTCTGAGTACCAGGGCCCTGGGGCGTATGGAGGAAGCGGGCCCCACACCCGGAGAGGGGAGGCAGCTGGCACATGCTCAGGGGCTCAGGCCGAACACCCCCTTCTTCCCTCACCCCTCTGCTGCCAGATCTCATCCCTGAGGTCATGGACATGCACTGGCCTCCAGAAAGTGTCAGAGCTCTTAGCAGGAGGCAGCCCAACTGGGGGATCATACCTCGGGTTTCTAAGTGAATCCGGGCAAGTCAGTGAACAGTTCACCTCCATTTCTCCATTTGTCAGATGGGTGTGAAGATCCCAGGTCAGCTCTTAGCGACAAAAAGTTAAAAACGGCCGCTCTGCCTCTGCAGCTGAGGTGACAGCTGAGAGCTGCCCCGTGTCCGCTGCCTGTTGGGGGTAGCATCTCCTCAGAGGAATTAGAGGAGCCCACTCCCCAGGGAGAGCCTGGGATGGAGCAGATAGCAGGGTAACCAAGCCAGTGCCCTTACCCATGGGTGGAGATGGAAGACCCAGGGGCATGGAAGCTTCCAGAGCTGAGTAATCATGACATGAGGTGTGGACCCAGTGAGTCAGGACTCCAGAGCCTTTGTCTCCTAAACCTGCGTCAAAGTTTTGGCCAAGTCCAGACCAGCCAGCTGGACGGCTCTTCTGCATCCTTTCAGACCCAGGGGAGACCAGCCCTGTGACAAGGAGTGGAAACCAACCATGGTGGGCATCTTCCATTGGCATTTTTCTTTTTCTTCCCTGTGGTCACACCCATGTCCCCAAGGAGCTTTGGCAGTGCAGGAATCTCCTTTCTGCCTCGACTGCCCGGCCACCTCCAGCTGCCTGTCTCTGGGGCAGGACACCTTTTGAGCTGGTCCAGGAAGGCCTTGCCAGGCTAGACCCTGCCTATAAATATCTCCTTCCAGGTGGTGCAGCGATAAAGAATCTGCCTGTCAATGCAGGAGACACGAAATGCAGGTTCAATCCATGGGGCGGGAAGATCCCCTGAAGGAAGAAATGGCTGCTCTAGTATTCTTGCTTGGAAAATTCCATGGACAGAGGAGCCTGGTGGGCTACAGTCCATGGGGCCTCAAAGAGTCAGACACGACTGAGAACGGCACAGCAGTCCCTCCTTTTATTTTGAAATACTTACTGTGGGCTTGGTAGGGCAGTCCTACCTATGAGACAGGCGGTTATGGCCCCCTGGAGCAGACCACCCAGCTAGGGAGACATGCAGAAGGCCGGCAGAGGGGAGGAGATGCCACAGAGGGCAGATCCAGAGAGCAGTGGATGCCTGGGGCCATGGGATCTCACTACTTGCCCCTAAGCACTCAGGCCCACAGCTGCACCCCTGGCTGCAACTCTCTGGCCCCCTTGAGTCCTGGACGCCTGCCTGCACAGCTCTGCCTCCCAGGCTTGGAGTGCTCTGAGCTCACCACTGGCACCAGCCATCCAAGTATCAGTATGGTGGCTGGTGGCTGGGACAGTCTCTGACTGGGCCATTGTTCTCCATCTCTCCTCCCTTCTATGGACCTGTAGGCCAGAACATAAATGCATTCCAGAATGTGTCCTCAGACCTTGCCCCCGCCCGCAAAGTCCAAGGCCATGGGCTGGAAATAAGCACCCTCTCAGGCCCATCCAGTTGCCCCAGCCAATCCAGGCACCCCTCTCCGAGACTCTGGGCTCTTCAAGACCTGAGCACAGCCCCCAACCTGACAGTGTTCTGAAATGGGGCTACCATCCCTCCCAGCTGGCCGTGTCCAACTGTCCTGTGTTTGAGAGCTCATCCCTCCCACGCCTGCATGTCATAGGGCAAGTGGTCTTGCTAGGGCCAAAGGGTTGCTGCTGCTGCAGGAGTCTGGGCCTCGGGACCCCCAGAAGAAGGATGACGGCTGGGCTTGGAGCCCAGACCCACGTCATGTGGTTTTTTGTGTGTGTTTAGATTCTGACCAGTATGGCCTGTGGGCCAGGGAGCCAAGGGCCTTGCCTGACCCTGCCTGCCATGCTGTTGGCCTTTGAGGAGGGCCTGGGCCTCAGTTTTCTCGCTGGTGTGTGAGCTGTGGGCAGCTGGAGCTGCTTCCCGGTTTGCTGAGTGAAGGAGATTGCAAGGCTTTCCTGGCACTCAAGGGACTCTAGCCAGCACAGGGGTGGCGAGAGGGCAACCTTTTGCTGCGTCCTTGGCAACAGGACATTTAAAACTTACTCCACCTCCCAGAAAAAGCGCTCTGTAAACCAGAGCTTGAGGCGGCACAGGCTGGTGTCAGGGCAGTGCTCCTCCCATGGGCGAGCAGTGGCCTTGGGCAAGTCCCTTCCTCTCCTGGGGGCTGAGCCTCCTCAGGATTTGGATTAGAAGGGCTTGTGATATTTTCTTGCAACTGCGTCTTTGACTTAGCGCAAGGCGTCACGTGCAATGTGACCCTCTTGGGTCGTGAGGGTGTGGACCCTCCCCACTTCCTGAGAATCTTCCCCGGGGTAACCCCCAGCCAGACTGCCTGTGGGAGGGACAGTCAGTCACAAAATTATTTGGTTGTGCTGGGTCTTAACTGCAACATGCAGGATTGTTGATCTTTGCAGCATGCAGGATCTTCAGTTGCAGCATTCAAACTCTTAGTTGCAGCATTTGGGATCCAGTTCCCTAACCAAGGATAAAACTTGGGCCCCCTGGATTGGGAGCTGGGAGTCTTAGCCCCTGGACCACTAGGGAAGTCCCAAGCACAATTTTGTTAGAAGCATTCTCAGAGAGTTCTCTGCCCCTCTCTTGCCTTCTGCAGCCTACTTGAGCTGCAGTTGTCTCTAGGAGGTCCCTGTTACATAGGTATGTAACTTGGGAGAAAAAAGAGAAGCAAAAGGCAAAGGAGAAAGGGAAAGATACACCCAACTGAATGCAGAGTTCCAGACAATAGCAACGAGAGACAAGAAAGCCTTCTTAAGTGAACAATACAAAGAAATAGAGGAAACCAATGGGAAAGACTAGTAGTCTCTTCAAGAAAATTGGAGATATCAAGGGAATATTTCACGTAAGCATGGGCACAATAAAGCCCAAAAACAGTAAGGACCTAACAGAGGCAGAATTAAGAGATGGCCAGAATATACAGATATATGAAAAAGTCTTAGTAACTGGATAACCACAATGGTGTAGTCACTCACCTAGAGCCAGACATCCTGGTGTGTGAAGTCAAGTGGGCCTTAGGAAGCATTACTATGAACAAAGCTAGTGGAGGTGATGGAATTCCAGCTGATGCTGTTAAAGTGCTGCACCCAATATGCCAGCAAATTTGGAAAACTCAACAGTAGCCACAGGACTGGAAAAGGTCAGTTTTCATTCCAATCCCAAAGAAAGGCAATGCCAAAGAATGTTCAGACTACTCTACAATTGTGCTCATTTCACATGCTAGTAAGGAAATCCTTACTAGCTAGGCTTCAGCAATATATGAACTGAGAACTTCCAGATGTACAAACTGGGTTTAGAAAAGGCAGAGAAACCAGAGATCAAATTGCCAACATTCGTTGCATCATAGAGAAAGCAAGGGAATTCCAGAAAACATCTATTCTGCTTCATTGACTCTGCTAAGCATAGTCATTGACTCTGCTTCATTGACTAAGCCTTTGACTGTGTGGATCACAACAAACTGGACAATTCTTAGATGAGAATACCAGACCACCTTACCTGTCTCCTGAGACATCTGTATGCAAGTCAAGAAGCAACAGTTAGAACCGGATGTGGAAATTAAAAGATGCTTGTTCCTTGGAAGGAAAGCTTTGACAAACCTAGACAGCATATTAAAAAACAGAGATCACTTTTCCGTCAAAGGTCCATGTAGTGAAAGCTCTGGTTTTTCCAGTAGTCATGTAGGGTTGTGACAGTTGGACCATAAAGAAGGCTGAGCGCCGAAGAATTGATGCTTTTGTGTTGTGGTATTGAAGAAGACTCTTGAGAGTCCCTTGGACTGCAAGGAGATCAAACTAGTCCATCCTAAAGGA
The DNA here is from genome assembly GCF_014754425.2 of Oryx dammah. Classification (NCBI taxonomy): domain Eukaryota; kingdom Metazoa; phylum Chordata; class Mammalia; order Artiodactyla; family Bovidae; genus Oryx; species Oryx dammah. The sequence goes on from NW_024080625.1 coordinate 2,194,035, forward strand.
AATCAATCCTGAATATTCATTGGAAGGACTGATGGTGAAGCTGAAGCTCCAATACTTTGGCCACCTGATGTAAAGACCAACTCATTGGAAAAGACCCTGATGCTGGGAAAGATTGAAGGCAAAAGGAGAAGGGGGTGGCAGAGAATGAGATGGTTAGATAGCACCACCCACTCAATGGACATGAGTTTGAGGAAACTCTGGGAGATAGTGACTCCCAGATAGGAGGTCCTGGAGTGCTGCAGTCCATGAGGTCACAAAGAGTTGGAAAGACTTAGCAACTGAACAACAAACTTGGGAGGATTCTGATGGTCAAGATTGTAGCGAATACTTCTAATGGTCACTTTAAGGGGGAGAACAGGAAAGGAAGAGCCTAAAGCAATGGCATAAAGGGAATGTTCATGACAGAGGGCCAAGGGCAAGGTCCAGAGTATGACTTAGGGAATATGGCAGAATCCTCCGGGGTGATAGTTGGACAGATAAGTGGGTGGCAAGCTCCACCTACTCAGCTTCACTGGGACCAGGCCCTGGAGGGCAACCTGTGTGCTGGAGGTAGAGCCTACTGGACTCTGGAGGCCCACTGAAGAGGCCAGCCTTCCTTGTCCCTCTTCTTGGTTTTTGTCTTCTGGGCCAGGTAACTGTTGGCAATCTCATCAACAGCCAAGGCTCAGGAGGCCAGAGCTGTGCATTGTTCCCAGTGAAGTGCTCAGATTCCCACAGCAGAAAGCTCAGTTCCCCAGGCTGCAGCTGGACCCCCAGAAAATAGGTGGTCACCTTTGGCAAACAAACCAGGTGAGCTAGATGGTGTGACTCATTAAAGTGTCGTCCCCAAGACTCGAAAGTACTCAAATGTACAGTTTGAGAATGTAAATTTATGTTTGGAATTATTTTTTAAAATCACCTTATAGAGAATTTTCTGGTGGTCCAGTAGTTAGGACCCCTGGCTTCCCCTGCAGGGGCACAGATTTGATACCTGATCAGGGCTTCTCAGGTGGCACCAGTGTGAAGAGCCTGCCTGTCAGTGCAGGAGACATAAGAAATGCAGGTTCCATCCCTGGGTCGGGAAGATCCCCTGCAGGAGGGAATAGCAACCCACTCCAGTATTCTTGCCTGGAGAATCCTATGGACAGAGGAGCCTGGAGGGCTACAGTCTACAGGGTGGCGAAGAGTTAGACACGATTGAAGCAACTGAGCATGCATGCAGGGAATTAAGGTCCCATAAGCTATGTGGCAGGGCCAAAAAAGAAAAAAAAAAATCACCTAATGGGAAGCTTAGAGAAATTACTGCAAACAAAAAGTAAAATTGCCACTTTAAAGGTCATTTTTTCAGGGAGACCTTCCCTAAGCATCCATGTAAATTAGATTCTATGTGAACCTATTTTTATAAGGGAAAAATAATGTTTACTTTATTAAAAACATAATCCAGCAAAGGAAGCAGAGACAACCACGGTCACTAGTCCACCCTGGTCACACAGGGCAGGCGGCAGGGCTCATATCAGGATCCTTACCTCCTCTGCCATCTCTACAATAGTCATTTTGGTCAGAAATCCAAAGTTGGAGTGTCACTCTTCGGGGAAACAGGGCCATCATGTAGGTTGGCTTCTTGTTGCCTTTGCTCAAGTAAGCGCTGTGTGTCCTGTTTCCCAATTGTCTTGTTTCCACACTCACAGCCCCTTTTCATGGCCCATTCCCATGCTTAACCACACACATTTCAGAGAGAACACTCGGGCTCTGTTACAAATAGAGCTGTCTGCTTGGACCCACTCTCCAATCTTTTTTCTCTACCCTCCTTCTCTCAGTACATCCCTACAGGGCAGGTCAGTAGGCTGTTAGGAAAGAGGAATCTGTAGGGAGTGAAAAGGAGCAACAGTTTCTCCAAAGTCCCCTGAAACAAGCTTCGAGTCCTCCTGGTTCCCCTTGAAATCTGGTGGAAGAGCTGTGAGATCTAGCTCTTATGTTCAAGGTCCTCTATGTCTGGGGGGCTTTTGTCTTCTTTTTTGATTTGGGCTGTGGGCTTCCCAGGTAGTAAAGAACTTGCCTGTCAAAGCAGGAGATGTAAGAGATGTGGGTTCCATCACTGGGTTGGGAAGATCCCCTGGAGGGAGGGCATGACAACCCACTCCAATATTCTTGCTTGGAGAATCCCATGGACAGAGGAGCCTGGCGGGCTGCAGTCCATAGGGTTGCAAAGAGTGAGGCAACCTAGTACGCACGCACTAGTCCTGGCTGGCTGGCTCTGCTGGGGGAGTCTTCTGTGCTTCTTCCCACACAGTAATGTTGGCCCGCGCACTGGACACCTGCTTCTTGAGGTGGTTCTGCGTGATCAGCCCTTCGTCTATCGCAGCCCCAATCACCCGATGCCTCAGTCTCCACTCCAGGTTCAACACCAGCGCCCGCTTGAACAGCTTCTTCAGCTCCATTCACAGCCTGTTGATCTTTCCTCCAGGGGAACATCCATGGCTGTGTTTTGAGGCCAGACCTATTTTTTTTTTTAAAAGCGCACACCTCCCTGGTCTTGCTACATGCCTGATACTGTTTTAAGACTTGGCAAATACTGACCCATTCAGTCCCACAACCTATCCTGTAAGGTATTCTTACTAGGAGAAACCAAGACCCAGAGAGGTCAGGGAACTCACCCAAGGTTGTACAGCAGGTGACGGGCAGAGCTGGGATTCAGACCCAGGTGGCCTGGCTTAGAACCAGTGGCCTCAGCATGGTGCCCTGCTGGCTTCAGTCCGAGCTTTCGGTGCGCTCTGTCCGTCATCCTGTATGACGCTGAGAACTCATCCATGGTCCGCTTGGCTTGGCATAACGGAGCGCATGCTCAGATGAACGAGGAAGGGGCAAACCGCCCATCATTCAACTACCTCAGCACAGTAATTATGAAAGTTTTGCCAGATTGCAGATCTCCACGCCATGGTTTGGGAACTGTTCCTGCCAGTCCTGTCATTGTCTTTGTGAGGACAGAGCAGCTGGCGGTGCCAACACACCTGGGGCGAGAGGTGGGCAGGGCGCCTTATGCCTGCACCTGGTTCCTGGTCCGCCTCCGCCCAGCACTCTGCCTTGATCTTGCCCTCGCTCACCCCCCTGCTGTCTCTCCAAGCCTCCTTATCCCTGTCTGCTGTCTCATCCACTTCTCTTTGTTCCCATCTGTGCCCCCAGACCTCTCCAAAGTCACTGGGGTTTGGGGACGTGAAAATGTTTTATTTTACAGTCACTAGCAAGCAGTATAAAACCAACAGCACGGTTGGCAAAAAGTGCAGGCAGCTGATTATTTGGGATTCTAAAAAGCGGGATAAAGTTGAATGACCTACATGGTGGATTCAGAATTTGCTGGAATCCTGAGTTCTAGCCAGTCCCTGCACTGGCTGCTCCTTTGCAGTGGTGGCGCCAAGGAATGGTCTGGGGCTTTGGGTCCCCCCAGGTTTCCATTAGTCCCAGATGAAAATAGTGTTTGCTCCGACAACACAACTACAAAGTGAACCCCTACACCTGCTTCCATCCACTGCCCACGAGCCTGCCCACGTTCTCCCCCAGGACCGATTCTGGACCCTTCAGAGCTATTGGAGGAAGCCATTTGTTCTGTTTTGTCATCATCTTCCCTTGGGCCTTTATCACAGTGAGGCTGGAAGGCTCAGCCTGCTCACTCATTCACTCCTCATTCACTGATTCATTGATGGTCCCAGGCACAAGTTGACCGTAATCTAATACTCACTGGGTGGGCAATACAAGGCAGTAGAGGGGACCCACGAGGCAGAGTTCCTAGATCAAGGAATTTCAGAGGCCAGCTGAAGAGACAACCAGTACAGATGAAGAGTTAAATGGAAGGGCAGCGGTTAACCCCCACTCCGTTGGCAGCACTGTCTCAGACGTGATGTGTTTCAAAGGCACATGTGACAAATAGTAGGAACTGAGTCCGTAGGCAGGAGTGGAGGAGGAAGTCAGGTTTTGTGGAAGGGTGGGTTTGCTCTGGGGCTGTCGGATGAGTAGGAGATGGACAGCGGATGAGTTGGGGGGAGGGCATTCCAGGCAGAGTACCAGCATATGGTGTAGCCAGTAGAACCAGATTTACAGCTTGGGTACATCACGTTCGAATGGGCCCGGTGGCGTGTCTGATGAATATGCCTAGGGCTGGTGGTAAATGTGATACTGAATGTCAAGGATGCCCGTGAACTTAGAAAAAAAAAAAAATGCCTGGAAACCCAACTGTGGTCACAGCAGGCAAACCAGTGTGGGAGAGACCCGCACAGCAAGCCATTCCAAGACACTCTCAGTAAGAGGGAACTACAGACAAATGTGGCCCACAAGTAATGAGATGGGGGCTGCCATCCTGGGGGCACTCCCAGGTCACAGCTGGGGGGAGGCTGGAGATCCAGCATCTTCTGGGGCCAGGGTCCCCTCAGTAAGGGACTCCAAGCCTCACCTGTGCTGAGCCAGCGGCAGGGTCCATCCAGACTCTGGTCCTGGGCTGCAGTGATTCGGCCTCAGTCTCAGAGAGGATAAGGGAGGTGGAACAGGTGTTTAAGGCACATCTCCCAACCTTTCTGTGCCTCAGTTTCCTCACCTGTAAAATGAGGGTAACAATGGTACCTGGGGCTTCCCTGGTGCCTCAGATAGTAAAGAATCTGCTTGCAATGTAGGAGACGTGGGTTTGATCCCTGGGTTGGGAAGATCCCCTGGAGGAGGGCATGGCAAGCCACTCCAGTATTCTTGCCTAGAGAATTCTATAGACTGAGGAATCTGCTGGGCTACACACAACAATAGTACCTCTAAAGGACTGCAGTGAGTGAGGAGGGAACAGCACGTAGGCAGCTCTTTGTGGCTGACACATAATAGGTGCTCGGTCAGTGCTGGCAGTTGTTGTTAAGGTTGACTCCATCAGCACACTGGCCCTGAGGGGTCGGTTTCAATGGTCTCCCCAGCTCCCAGCCTTGCGCCTGACCTGAAACTCCCCTGATGGAGGGAAGTGCTACCACACTTGATGCTCCATCCCATAGTCTGTTCAGCTGGACATCAGGGCAACCCCGGCCAGACCCCACTTCCACCCTGAGAGCTTTGGCCTTACCCAAGGTCCACGCAGCTGGGCCCCTGGAAGGGACAGACCTTCCAGTCCCAAACTCTGAGGCTTAATGAAGGCTTCCTCCCGGCCAGGGACTCTCTCCTTTAATCCCTAACTAACTGGTGTCTATGTCCCTGTGTTGCCAGTCCAGGGAGGGCGAGTACTCTGGCTGGCGAAGGCTTAGCTCCTGCTTTCTGGTTGTGCAAACGACATTTATGCAAACAAAGGACTCCTACTCCCTTTAACCGGGCTTCCTGGAGAGAAGGGCAAGGCTTACTCCTTATTGTGTTCCTGGTGCAAGTCCCTTACAAAGTGCCTGCTCCCTCCCCAGAGGGTTTGGGCTCATCTCCACACGGGGAGGTTTGAGGGATTCTCCTTAACTCACTGCAGCTGCCCACCACAGGGCATGGGCAGGAAGCTTGAAAATTAGAATCTGAGAACTTAGAAGGGATCATTAGCTATAACCCCGTCATTGTTTCAAAGATAGGAAAATTGAAGTTGAAAGAGAGGAAGTTTCCACTGTTAAAAAGCATTTGTTGAGGAGGCTGTGCTTGCCTTGACTCTACCCCAAGAAAAATTACTACAGTGTGGTCTCAACTGTTCATCAGTTTTGGCTTTTCCTATGAGACTTTTCTTTTTTGAGACAGCTGAGACTCTCCATGCAGGGCTCTTTCTGGAAAGGGCATTTCACTTAGAAGAGTTTACCTTTGTTAGGAGGGGAGAGCTTGGAAGCTCTTCGTTGCTGCATCTCTGCCCTTGGGCCTGGGATGATGGGAGTCCTGAGAGCCTGTGTCTTGCGGGGAGAGGAATGTAACAGGGATTCAGATGAAGGAGGAGGGGAAGGGTGGTCCTTCGGCAGCCTTTAAGAGGCCTCTTGTCCTCCCCAGCCTCATAAACCTGGAGCTTGGGAGAACCTAAAACAGGTAAAACCTGAGATGCTGACTCAGTAAGAGTAGAGGCCCATTTCCATATTTCAAGGATGAGGTAGCTACGGGCAGCTTGACGTAGTAAGAGCCACGCTTGTTTCTGACCCATGTCTCCTAGATCACTCCTTCCAGTGCCCCAAACCTTGCTTGGTGGTAGTGGTGTAATCGCTAAGTTGTGTCTGACTCTTGTGACCCCATGGACTGTAGCCTGCCAGGTTCCTCTGTCTATGGGATTCTCTAGGCAAGAATACTGGAGTGGGTTGCCATTTCCTTCTCCAGGGGATCTTTCCAACCCAGGAATCGAACCCAGGTCTCCTGCATTGCCGGCAGATTCTTTATCCACTGAGCTATGAGGGAAGCCCAAAGCTTGCTTAAGCACTTACTATTTGTCTAACACATAATGATCTTTTCACTATGTTCCTCAAGCTGAGCACCTGGAGTTCAAAGATGGAGCCAGTCATAGCCCCTTGGAAGGTCAGGCCCTTGGCTTTCAGGTAGGTGGATGTTTAGAGGATATCACCCAGAGACAAGCCCATGAGTTCTTCACACCTGGACAGAGAACCCCCCCAAACTAGGCCCGAGTTGCTGTGCCTGCTTGTGTGGCCTATTTTTGAAGCTACGAACAGCTAGCATTACCTGTTCTAAACATCTGGAGTTACCTGCCTCCTTAGTCACCTTGCCTCTGGCTTCTAACAGCAGTCAGGCCCCACCTCCTCCCCGCCTCATTCCGTCTGGGGTCCCTCCCTCCCCTTTTATTCTTTCTGAAAGGATCTGGAGGCACCAGATCCACAAGGTCTGATGTCTTTAAAAGGACCAGGCTGGGCCAGAAGGCTCACTTGGGAACTGCGACATTCACGTGGACGCTAGTCAAAGTCCACCAGCCATCTCCTTCTGACCCCCGACCGGACGTCATGAGGGCCTGTGTCCCCCTGGCAGTGGCCATGCTCTGCGGGCTGGCCTGGGCCGGTAAGTCACTGCTGCTGGGGATGACAGGGGTCCTGCAGAGAGCTGGGGTACCTGGGAGGGAGAGCGTGAGGGTCGGGAGATAGGAAGGGCCAGCTCTGTCCAAAAGCCTTGGACCCCCTAGACCAGGCCTGGTCTGAGGCAGGAGTTGCCTCTGGAGAAGATGGGCTGTGTGAAGGGAGCTGCAGGACTGATGGGCCAGGGGCACCTTGGAAGATGAGCCCCAAACAACCCTTAGTCCAGCTTGACTTGATTTCACCAAGGTTTTGTTTTCCAAGGCCACCATATGGTGTGAAGCTGGACTGTGACTGGCTGGGTTTGCGTGGCCTGGCCGCCCTTCATCCCTTCCTCTGCCACCTGGGTGAGGGATGAGTTGTATGGGTGGGACTTTTCCCTACGAAGCCTTAGTCGGTGGGCAGGCTCCAGGGGTAGAGCCCCCGACCAGAAAGCAGGCCACGTGGTCAGAGGACTCCGTCTCATCCCTGGTAGAGGACCTAAAGTGGAGAAAGGTCCAGGCCCCCAGGTACTAGTGGTGCAGGGATGGGACCAGTGTTGAGGATGGGAACACGTTCCTGTTCAGCACGGGGCAGGCACTGGTGCTGCCGTGTTAACTGGTGGTTACTGGGTGAGCAGGGAGAGTGCCAAGGGAGGGGGCTGAGCTGAGGGGTGTTGGGGAAGCCTCCTCTGCCCAGAGGAGAAAGAATCCGAGCTTGATACCCATTGCACCCCACCAGGGTGTTCCTACACAGGACTGTCATAAGGATTAAATAAGACAATATATCAGAAGCACCCTACATGGAATGATGTCTCAAAGAATGGGTCTTTGATTATGATTGTGATTATAAATTGTCATTTAGCCACTCAGTCATGCCTGACTCTTTGTGACCTCATGGACTGTAGGCCACCAGGCTCCTCTCTCCATGGGATTTCTCAGGCAAGAATACCGGAGCTGGGTGCTACTTCCTTCTCCAGGGGATCTTCCTGACCCATGGATTGAACCTGAGTCTCCTGCACTGGCAGGCAGATTCTTTACCCCTGAACCACCAGGGAAGCCCGTAATGTAAATAAATATAAAATCATGTATATTTTACCTGTATTATAATATATTAATCATATTAATATGATATAATAAATATTTATTTATGTAAAATAATTTATATAAATACAGAATTTAGTCTTGCAATCATTTCCCATGAGGTTTTGGATAAGGAGACCACCAAAGAAACTAAATGAAAAGACTTTGGAGGGGGAAATCATTTCCAGGCCTCCCCACTTGCTGAGATGGTGTACCTCCACTCCTGCACACAGGGTGGAGCAGCCGGGCCCGGGTGGTACAGAGCCCGTGGTAGAGAGGGAGGGAGGGTGTAGAGCTTCAGGGTTAGTGTGAAGCAGTGGCTGTGGGGTTGGGGCATCCCAGTCTCAGGAGATGAGAGCAACTGCAGACATTCGGTCCCTGGGGGGTATTCCTGAGGGCAGACGCAACAGTGGCTTCAGAAAGGCAAGGTGGAGCCCTTGCCCCGGGGGCTGGTGGTCTGATCCTGCTGCGGGACTGATGGAGAAGTCAGGGTCCAGTGGGTGATGCCTCCTTCTTTCCTAAAGTGGGAGAAAGGGGCTCGGTTGTCTGTCTTCTGCCAACATCTCAGAACTTAGATGTGAGTATGAATAGCATGGGAGCCAGTCTTAGGTCCTCAGTTATTTCAGGTGAATTGAGGCTGGGAGTGAATCATCTTGGTGGGCTAGATCTCCATGGAAACAGCACCTGGGGCCCCCAGAGAAGCACGGATGTAGGATTCCCTAAACATCAGAGGGGCGGAGCACTGTCATACAGGGGACACCCAGGCTCGGGACCAAGTTTCTTGATGGGCAGTACGGATAGGGGGTGGGCATTCTGGCACATTTGAGTTTTGGAGTGTTTAGAGAAATTTAGCATTTCATGTAGGGATTGTTGGCCAGAGGTGGGGGGAGGTGGGTGATAAGCTCTGTGAAGCTTTGTTGATAAGCTCTGTGAAGGTAAAGAAAGGCCAAAGTAGAGTATGAAAAAAAAGAGAGAGAGATGGGCAAGAGGGTTACTGGAGCAGTGATTCAGGTGCCTGGCTGATGAGCGAGGTGTACACAGAGGGTTTGTGTGGATCGGAGCTGCGGGCTGGGAGCACTGGAGTAAGTAGTCACGGTGACTAGTCCCCAGAGGGTCCCGAGAACAGATATAGCAGAGAGGCCTATGAGGAAAAGTCTCTCCCACCCCCTCCCCACCCCCTCACACCCCAAGGTCCTCTTAAAGCAGATGGTCAGGTTTATAGGGAAGTGTAAAGGATCTCTGGCTCGGGGTTTCCAGTGATGGCAAAGCTCTTGAATAGAAATGAAAGGGTTCACTCAGCCAGGGCCAGTGCGGGTGTCCTCCTGAGCTCTACAGAGCTGATCATTCACGTGTAGCCCTTCTCAACTGGCGCCAGCTGCTGGACTGGAGTGAACTCCTTACTTGGACTCTGCTGATCTGGCCCATTTAAGAAGGTTGTCCTGATTTGTCTGAGTTCTCTCCCTTTGGATTCTGGGTGTACTGCCAGGCTAACTGAGCAGGCAGCTGACACAGACTTCCTCCTGGGCTGAAAACTTCTCCTTAAGTTCTTTGCATGTGGGCTCCAAGGGAGCATCACTTAAGATTCAGGGGGTGTTCCCCTGGGCTTGGAGGGACCAGTGGCCTTGACCCGGTCTTCTCTAGGGACGATTCACTGGCTCTGCCTTTCTGGCCACTTTGGAGGCCCTTTATGTGAAGTTGCCTCAGAACCTGGGTTAACCTTGACATGATGTAAAGAACCTCTTTGATGTAAAGAACACAGACCCATAGCGATGATGTCAGCTAGAAACTGTCAGCCCAAGGGATGGCCTGGCTGAATCCCAGGGAGGCAGTCAGCTAGATCAGGCGTGTAGACAGGGAAGACTGCTCCAGCCAGTCTGGACACTTACCACCTTGAAGATGGGCATGGAATGCTGACCGCTTATCTATCTAACACTTACATGGTGCTACTAATGTGTCCTGCAGTGTCTTAGGTGCTTTACAAAAAGTAACTCATTGAATTCTTATGAATATTCTATGAGATGGGCTCCATTATTGTCACACTTTTACAGAGAAGGAACCTGGGGCACAGCAGGTAAAATAACTTGCCCAAGAACACATAGCTAGAAAGCAGCAGAACTAGAATTCCAGCCTCAAGCAGTTTGGTGCCAGAGTCTGGGTTCTTGGCCTCTCTGCTGTGTCATCCTCATTAGAACAGTGTAAACCCTAATCCCAAACCAGTAACCCAGCCCATAGCCCTATCTCCACCTCCACCCTAAGGGATGCTATACCTGTGTGAAACAGCAGCCAGGACCAAACCCCAAATCTTATCTAAGGCAAAATTGGGATTATTTGTCCTCTCCTGGTCTTGACACATTCCTCAACCCTGAATGTGGTTTTAGACCTACTTCTCATTCCTTATCCAGACAGCAATGCAACATTGTTATTTTTACCAGTAATTAACTCAAGCCCAAATCCTATCTATAGCTCTTCATCTAAACCTAACAAGCCCCATGCTGGCTCAAGTTAGGTTTAAGTTTCTTCATTCATACAAATTCCAGTGTTAAATGTGACTCTGACTCTGATCTGACATTCTCTGTAACCCACAGCCTGGCCCTAAACCCAGAACCGGCTAAATCCAAACCTCAGGGACCTCAAGTGGAAACAAAGGCTGTGTTATCACCCTTAAAGCCTAGAGTGGAAGGAAAGAGAGCATAGCCAGCTTGACCTGGCTCACCCCCCTTCCACTGTCTTTGCTGTGGTGGGCTTTTTTAGCAGTCGTGGTGGGTTTGTACCATTTCTTTCAAAATTTCTTGTTTTATGCCCCTTGTGACCAAAAGCTTGCTTCTGCAAGTCATTTGGCTGGAGCAAGGGATGTGGTCTGTGGTTGCATAACGAATCTTGTTCCAAAGCCCAATTCTCACCCACACCCACCTCAGTCCCCACCCTGAATGAAACTAATCCAAACACATTCCCAAGACTAGAAGAGACAGAAAGCTGTACCAAGTGGGGAAGGGGGTGCAGAGAGAGCAGGCTAAGGGGAGGGAAGAACAAAGAAGCAGAAGGTGTAAAAGGGACAGGATGAGAGGCAGGGAATGAGTCATGGGGAGAGGACAGGTGGGGTCGTTAGAACAACCGTGATCCACCGTCCTCAGCGTGACAGGGGAATGACGGTCTCTGGGCCAAGCCCAGCCCACAGACCTCTTTCTTTGGTCTCTCCAAATTTTTTAAAATTGGAAAATTTACATAAAAATGAAGGCTTCTCTTGAAAAAAAAAAAACAAAAACAAAAAAACAAAAAACTGGAGGCTCTGGCAACACTCAGCCTGCATCCCAAATGGCGACAATTGGCTGGAGCTGCTAGTGGCTGCCAGTCTCAGGCGGGGCATTGTTTCCGAGTGTCTCACAGTCCCCACCTCTTTCTACTGCCTCCCTGCTCTTGACTCGTTTGTGTTACAGGTCTAGTTCCAATAGGCATCTGAATTTGTGGTCTTGGTCTATATTATGAACCCTGCAGTAGTCAGTGGGTGGTGGGTGATGGCTGGTGGGCAGTGCAGGAGAGGCATGGGAGGCTGTGTGTGTACTTCTCCCTGGCAGCTAGTAATGACCTTTCCTGCTAGGTAAGTCCCTGATCCCTGTCTGTGAACCCTCCTGCAGAGGGTACCGTGATGAGCAGAGTAGAATCCCCAAGGAGCTGAGTCTGTGACCTTTCCTGACCGTAGGCAACAGGGAGTCATGCGAATCTCGCTGTAATGAGAGATTTGACCAGGATGCTGTCTGCCAGTGTGACCGCCGGTGTCCCCGGCACGGGGACTGCTGTGAAGACTATGAGCAGCTGTGTACAGGTGAGCCTCCTTGTGGGGTGAAGGGTCTGGGAGGTACAGCAGGCCAGGCCATGACCACATCTAGCGTGCTTGAGGGACTGCCGGCCAGGATGTCCAACTATCCAGAGCAGGGTTCCAGACTGATCACGGTGCTCAAAGGACCTGAAGAGGATTAGGATGTCCCCAACGTAAGACCCCAACTTAAATAGAAGTCATTTACCTGGAACATTTGTCTGAACTATTAGTATGAATATCTGGAAAGGAATTGAAAAAAAGTGAAAAGATGAAAATATCATTTTAGCATATATGACATTACCAATTATTATTTGCAAAAGTAAACAAATGGTAGTGAACGTTCCCAACTTGCACGCCACCAGGAAGACCACAGGGTGTCAATGACCGTCACAGTTCACACCACTCTTGCTATCACAGGGTTTCCCTGGTGGCTCAGACGGTAAAGAATCTGCTTGCAATATGGAAGCCTCAGGTTTGATCCCTGGGTCGGGAAGATCCCCTGGAGAAGGGAATGGCTACCCATTCCAGTATTCTTGCCTGGAGAATCCCATGGACAGAGGAGCCTGGCAGAATACAATCCATGGGGTCGCAAAGAGTTGGACACAACTGAGCGACTAACACTTTCACTTTTCCTATCACGAGTGAACTGGGTGGCTGCACATCATTCCTAGGCCAAGGGTTAAGCAGGACAAATACCACCCTCAAAGCCAGTTGTTCTGCTGTTCCGACCACCCAGTTTTAAATTTGAAAAACTCATTTTGAATAATTCCCTTATTTTGATGCTTCCCATGTTTTAGACACCTAGGTAAATGGTCTTCTGCTAAGTTTACTGTCCAATCGTATGCCCTGACTCCCAGCTTGGAAAACCTGGTCACTGGAGCTCTGGCCCCTAACGGCCAGCTGCATACCGTTGTGCGTGTTGTGTACTGCACAAGAGCCCCTGATTGAGAAGGCAAGCTGAACCGAAGTTGAATCTGTATCCTTCTCGCTAAGCCACGCGTCTTGGTGAAGAGCTGTGTCTGCTGAGAGATAGGAGTACTTTTTCCTAATCTGCCCGAGTGTGGTCTCCGCTGACCCAGCCATGTGCTGTCAGAGGTGCTTCCAGCCTAAGGAACGCTAATTCGATTTGCACAAAAACGCCAGTGGACTAGCAGTTCAGGTCCAGGCAGCGAAACCCAGGCCCAGAGCTCAGTGCCAGAATCAGACCCAGCCCTTCTCTGCTGCCTTGGGCCTCATTCAGCAGACACAGGGTGGCTTGTTCACCGTGGACCATCAGCTTGCCGTGTCAACATTCTCAGCTTAGCAACCATTTCATCCCTGTCACTGATGTGCAACTCAGAGCCCTTTTCCTATAGAAAACATATTATAAATGATGGTTGAGACCCTAGATTAGCTCACAGAAATCTATTCAGCATAAAGTGTGGCTGAGTTAAGAACCCTGTGGATTGTCAGCATTAACACAGGCTGGCAGAAAGCAAGTGATTGGAGAGGTTTGTTGACAGTGAATAACCTGCTCCATGGTTCTGATGGGCTTCCCAGGTGGTGCTAGTGCTAAAGAACCCGCCTGCCAATGTAGGAGACTTTGGAGACGCGGGTTCGATCCCTAAATGGGGAAGATCCCCTGGAGGAGGGTATGGCAACCCACTCCAGGATTCTTGCCTGGAGAATCCCACAGACAGAGGAGCCTGGCAGGCTACAGTCCATGGGGCCACAGAGTTGGACACGATTGAAGCGACTTAGCACACAGACATGGGTCTGACGGTAATAACCCATACCATGTGGTGAACACAATAACAGATTAAGAAGCACTTTGTCATAGTGTTGGCTTTGAGCGGTGGGCAGGGGGTGGAATTTATTCCACTCTGACGAGAGAGGAACTGAGTCCCCAGGTCATGCCTTCCTCTTCCTCCCCACCCCCACTCCATCCTTCTCTGCCTAGAGCCCAGGCTGCAGTCAATCTGCTTGCAGGCAGTGGGGTGGGGCACAGTAGGAATGTGCCTTTCTGAACGCCCTTCCCCCAAATGCAGCCTTTGTGGCCATTGCCAAGAGCAACTGTAAAGAAAGAAGGGAAGTTGGTAACTCAGGAAACAGTTCTTATTCCCTGAGGTCTGGGAGAACTTCACCCTTGACCCTGGGAGTTATTATAGGTAAGGGACGTTCCTAGGTGAGGGCCTTGTCATTTGGGGGATTCAAGCCTATCCATCTATCAATTTATATTAAAGAAAAGTCATACCAACCCCAGAGTTTTCATCCCAGAAGGGACCACTCTTTGTCCCCACTCCCGTTTTTACGGATGAGCACACAGAATACCAGGCTTCCCTGGTGGCTCAGTGGTAAAGAATCTGCCTGCCAATGCAGGAGGTGCGGGTTTGATCCCTGGGTTGGGAAGATTCCCTGGAGAAGAAATGGTAACCCACCTGGAGAACTCTATGGACAGAGGAGCCTGGTGGGCTACAGTCCACGGGGTTGCAAAAGACGACTTTGTGACCGAACAACAACACGGAGTACCAGAAGGGTAAATGGTGAAGAAGGTCATGCCTGGGGATGTTCTTTCATGTTTCAGAATGGTTTTCAATCTCCCTGTCTCACATTTTCTATTTTTCTCCTCCCTCACCTGGTACTTGTTTATTGTACCCGAGCCCCTGTTTTGTATTTTTTTCCACTGCACATGCTTGGTTGGGAGGACTGAGAACCAGGGATAAAGAGGAGGGGTCCCTTGGGGATGACTGGTGACTTTACTTCTCTGATCTACAGCTGAAGAGAATCCCATAGAACCAGAGCCATTCCTGGAGCTGGAAGAGGAGACGGAGGGCGCCCCGGCAAGCAGTGAGTCTGCCTCTGCAAAGGGGGCCCTTTGGGAAAGGACAAGGGACACGGGATGGGGCAAGGAGAGGTCAGCCATGTCAACAGCAATAGGCCCAGGCCTAAGCCAGCCAGGACCCCAAATCTAGCACCTGGAGGTGGTGAGGGGCTCCCTGGACTCTTGAGGCCTGGGCAGGAGGAAGCCCTGGGGGCCTCAGTGAGCTGGGGGGATAGGCAGGAAAGAGTCTGAAGCTTGCAAGAGGGAGAGGGAGGGTTAAGAGATTTTATTTTTAGAGAGGGAAGATTATAAAAACAACAGGCCAGAAAGGAGAGTTCAGCATCAGAAAGGACTTCCTGACTGTGAAGGGTGTGCACCAATTAAGCTTGTTTGTTTTCCTTCCCTGGAGTTCTTTAATAGGAAGCAGGAGAGCGAGGCTGGTAGGGGGTGGGGATTGGAGGGCTGGCAGTGGGCTGGGGGAGGGGGCCTGGCCTGGCCGCTGACACGACAGAGCGACCCCTAGCGGTCTGGTCAGGACACACCTCCTCTGTCTTCTCAGGCTTGTACTTGGCACCCAACTCCTGCCAGGGCCGCTGCCTGGAGGCCTTCGACAAGCACCACCCATGCCACTGTAATGCCCGCTGCCCAGAGTTTGGAAACTGCTGCGAGGATTTTGAGAGCCTGTGTGGCCATGGTCAGTCTCCCGCTCCCTTCAGCATAGCCCTGGAGGCAGGGGGACTCTCTAGAGCAATGGTTCTCCAAGCGTGGCCCCTGGACCAGTAGCAGGAGCATAATCTGGGCATTTATTAGAAGTGGAAGCTCTACAGGGCTCAGCCCGGATCCACAGAATCAGAAACTCTGGGGTGGGGCCCACTGATATGTTTTCACAAACTCTCCAAATGATCCTGATGCTTGCCAAAGTGCAAAAACCTTCCTAGTGGCAGGGGACCATGTGGGTATTTTGTGCCAAGTGTAAAGATCCTTTAGGCTCTCAGGGCTTCCCTGGGTGGCTCAGATGGTTAAGAATCTGCCTGCAATGCAGGAGCCCTGGGTTCGATCCCTGGGTTGGGAAGGTCCTCTGGAGAAGAAATGGCTACCCACTCCAGTACTCTTGCCTGGAGAGTTCCACAGACAGAGGAGCCTGGTGAGCTACAGTCCATGGGGTCGCAAAGAGTTGGACGCGACTGCGGGACTAACAGGCTCTAGGCCACTGCCCTGCAGTCACCAGGGTGCCTGACTGCAGCCCCCTCCCCTGATGCTGGCTTCTGGAAGGTACCTGAGAGGGGATGTTCGCAGATAGCTACCTGCCTCCTGGCCTCCATAGAGCTCTGAGATACCCCTCCCCCAATTCCTCTCAGAGGGCTACTCCCACAGCAGCAATGCCATAACCAAGGAAGAACTGCAGAGTGTCTCTGAGAAGATCTACAGGGCAGACACCAACAAAGCCCGGAAGGAAGACATCGTTCTCAACAGCCAAAACTGCATCTTGCCCTCAGAGACCAGAGACCAAGTAGACCGCTGCCCAGAGCCGTGAGTTCCCTGAACGCCTCTTCCAGCAAAGTCTCTCCCCGAGTTTTGCCTCCTTTGGTGCTCTTTTCTCCTAAGGCAGGTAGGATCGAAGGCAGAGGGGAAACTGGTTCTCTGGAGACATATAAAGCCGCCCTGAGGGCCTGTGGGCATCCATGTGGGAGGGTTTCTGAGCTTTCCCAGGTGGCACTAGTGCTAAAGAGCCTGTCTGCCAGTGCGGGAGACTTAAGAGATGTGGGTTCGATCCCTGGGTTGGGAAGATCCCCAGGAGAAGGAAGTGGCAACCCACTCCAGTATTCTTGCTTGGAGAATCCCATGGACAGAGGAGCGTGGCAGGCTACAGTCCATGGGGTTGCAAAGAGTCAGACATGATAGAAGCAACTTAGCATGGACGGATTGGCTGAGAATAAAACTGACCTTCCAAGAGATGAAGTGGAGAAAAGAGTGACCTCATGCATTGTCCCCAAGAGTATCTGAGGGCCCCACTCTGCCTCTGCAGCCAGTCCTCACATGCTTGCCCTGCATCTGGACATTCTGGAGTGTTTCTGCTCCATGTCCAGGCCTCTCACTGGGCCTCACTCTACCTCCCCAAGGCTCTTCACATATGTCAATGAGAAGCTCTTCTCTAAGCCGACCTACGCCGCCTTCATCAACCTCCTCAACAACTACCAGCGGGCCACGGGCCGTGGGGAGCACTTCACAGCCCAGGAGCTGGCTGAGCAGGACACCTTCCTCAGAGAGATCATGAAGACGGCTGTCATGAAGGAACTCTACGGCTTCCTCCACCAGCAGAGTGAGTGAGGTGGTGAGGCCTCCCCCCAGGCCCGCGAGGGAGGTCATGCTGAGGACTCAGGGTGCGCCTGCCTGCTGGGAACGGGGCTGCCTGATGGGCAGGTTAGGAGAGCAGGTGAGGATTTAGGTGGAGGCCAGTGTACACCTGGGAGGAGGCAAGGAGGGGGCCAGAGAGAGGAGCCCACGGCCTCCAGCAGTAGCTGAAGAACCCTCTGCCTGGCTTGGGAGTCATCCTGTCTTTTAACTTAATCTCAGCACCAGGGGGCTTCCCTGGTGGCTCAGACGGTAAAGAATCTGCCTGCAATGCAGGAAACGATTCTATCCCTAGGTCGGGAAGAACCCCTGGAGAAGGGAATGGCAAGCCACTCCAGTATTCTTGCCTGGAGAATCCCATGGACAGAGGGACCTGGTGGGCTACAGTCCATAGGGCGGCAAAGAGTGGACGTGACTGAGCGGTTAACACTTTCACTTTCTTTCAGCCACCTCGTTTATCCTCATGCGTATGTCAGTCTCAGGGTTCACTGCAGGCTGTGAGTCACCCCCCACCCCGCCCCCTCAGTGGACCCCAGGCTCAGCACCATTTTCCAGGCAGGAAGAGTCCCTGTCCCTGCTCCCTTCTCAGGCAATAAGTCCAGGAAGGAGGCCAGCCCACTTCACTTTTTTTTTTTTTTTGCTGGGGAAGCAGCAACAGAAAATCAACAAAGGTTCAGAGCAGGAAGTTTTACCGGGAAGGGTTCTGGCTGGAACGGTTCCAATAGAGATACATTCGAATCAGACCAAAAATGGCTTGGGCCTCAGGGCTTCTTGGCACGGGGTGTGTTTGTTAGCGTCCTCTGAATTCCTTCCCTGAACTCCAGGCAGCCGGGCCTGGCCTGGGGGCGGCTCCAGCCAGGTCGCCGCTTGCTGGCCGGCGGGGGATGGCCTCTGCTCAGACACCGCATTCCATCCTTGGGTGGCCTGGTTAAGTTAGTAACTTTCTTTAGGTAAAGCCAGTGACACACAAGCACGAGGGCGTGATCCTGCACTGCCCCCTGGTGTCCTCTTTGTGGTAAATACGCGAGAGGATTTTGGAGGTGGAGACAGCGCTACTGCAGGCTCTTCGACTACTCACCCAGTCTTCCCTTCTCTCCCTATCCAAATCCCACTTCTTCAGGTTCTAGCTCACATTCTACCTCGTTATGAAGCTGCACTCACCACAGCTTGCGGCAAGGGTTTGGACTCTGTCTTAAAATACCCTTGGAGCAGAGAGACTTGCTTTCACTTGTTAATGAAGCAAGTGACCCCGGGCCCTTTGACCCTTGGACCCTGTCGGAGCCTTGTCTGTGCAGTGGGATCTTGGGAAACTGATGCACGGAAAGTGCTCCGTGAAAAGCAGTCGTCATTCAGACTGTGAAGCTGTTCTCTGTTACATCGTATATTTTTATTTTTTTAAACTAATTTTTATTGGAGTATAGTTGCTTTCTAATGTAGTGTTAGTTTCTACTGTACAGCAAAGTGAATCAGCTATATGGTATGTCATGTATCTTTAGTCTTGTTTTCCAACTATGTTTTAAGTCCTTGAAAGGAGGGAATAGTCTGGAACATCTTCTATGTCCCCTCTCACAATTCTAGGCAGTAAACTGTTGGTATTTGCTGGCTCCCTAATTCAGATCCCCAGCCCTGACCTTTCCTTTGGGTCTCACTGGCCTTTCTGACATCTCCACCTGCCTAACTGGCATCTACTCAGAGCTTAGTGTAAAGAGAACTCACAGTTCCTGCCTCTTCCTCCAGACAGACCCGCTCCTTTCCCAGTCTTCCCCATCTCATTAATAGTTCCATAATTCATCCTTTTGCCTGTGCCCAAAGCCCAGGAGTTATATTTGATTCTTCTCTTTATGTCACCACTCTCCACCCCCATTTCCTCCACCAGGAATTGTTGTTGTTTTTCAGTTGCTAAGTCCTGTCCGACTATGTGATCCTATGAACTGCAGTACACCAGGCTTCCCTATCCTTCACCATCTCCTGGAGTTTGCTTAGCTCATGCCCACTGAGCCAGTGATGCCATCCAACCATCTCATCTGCTGCCTCCTTCTCCTGCCCTCGACCTTTCCCAGCATCAGGGTCTTTTCCAGTGAGCCAGCTCTTCATATCAAGTGGCCAAATTATTGGGGCTTCAGCATCAGTCCTTCCAATGGATATTCAGGGTTGACTTCCTTTAGGATTGACTGGTTTGATCTCCTTGCAGTCCAAGGGACTCTCAAAAGTCTTCTCCAGCACCACAATTCAAAGGCATCAATTCTCTGGTGCTCAGCCTTCTTTATGGTCCAGCTCTCACTTCCGTACATGACTACTGGAAAAGCCACAGCTTTGACTATATGGACTTTTGTTGGCAAAGTGATGTCTCTGCTTTTTAATATGTTGTCTAGATTTGTCATAACTTTTCTTTCAAGGAGTAAGCATCTTTTAATTTCATGGCTGTAGTCACTGTCAGCAGTGATTTTGGAGTCCAAGCCTGATACCACTCTGACATGAAGAATCAATGTGAGAATTGAAAGCAGTTAAAACAGTGCCAGGAGAAGGCAATGGCACCCCACTCCAGTACTCTTGCCTGGAGAATCCCTTGGACAGAGGAGCCTGGTGGACTGCAGTCCGTGGGGTCACAAAGAGTTGGACACGACTGAGCGACTTCACTTTTATTTTTTACTTTCATGCATTGGAGAAGGAAATGGCAACTCACTCCAGTGTTCTTGCTTAGAGAATCCCAGGGACGGAGGAGCCTGGTGGGCTGCTGTCTATGGGGCTGCACAGAGTCGGACATGAGTGAAGCGACTTAGCAGCAGCAGCAGCAAAGCAGTGCCAGGCACATAGAACATAGTAACTCTAAAATACTTTTGTTATTATTACTGTTTGATCAAGCTCCAACCCTTGTATGCTGACTTCTGACTGCCTCTCAGACCTCCTCTCCCACCACTCTCCCCTCTTGCTCACTGTGCTTCCCCACGTAGACTGTTAGCTCTTTGAATACCAAGTTCAAGGCATCCTGGAGCCTTTGCACCTGCTGTTTCTTCTACGTGTAAGCATGTTTCTCCCAGGTCTTTGTATAGCTGACTCCTTATCCTTCGGATCTCTAATTAGTGCCTTCTCAGAGAGGCGTTTCTGGCTTTCTAGAAGAGCGCTCCATCCCCACCTCCAGTCATCATGGGATAATCTCCTTTATTCTCTTCATAGCACTTATCTGAAATCATCCTGTTTATTTGTTTATCATTTGTTTCCTCCTCTGGAATGTAAACTATGAAGTCAGGGATCTTGTCCTTGTGATTCCCTGCTGAATCCTCAGCCTTCAGATCTGGGCCTGGCACAAGACAGGTGCCCCAAAGATAATTGCTAAACAAACAACTGACTACATTTGTTGGCTGAACCACCTGCCTCCTGTCGAGTTGGGACAGATGGCCCTTCCTTGCTTGCTTGCTTCCCAGGACCTGGCCCCGCCTTCCCCTCTCCTAAGTCCTCTGTGCTCCTCTCCCCAGACCGCTACAGCTCGGAACAGGAGTTCGTCAGAGACCTAAAAAACATGTGGTTTGGGCTGTATTCCAGAAGCAAAGAAGAGAGGGACTCAAGTGGCTTTGAGCACGTCTTCTCAGGTGGGATCACTCTGCTTGGGAAGAAAGAGGTGGAGGGATGAAGAGAGCCGCTTCCCTCAGGCATGGGGGAGCGTCCACGCTGAAGAATCAGCAGCCATACCAGCTCGCAGGCCAAGAGGGAGGGGACTGAGGAGCCATTCTTGAAAACTGGTTTCTTCTGGAGTATCTGAGGGAGAAAGAAGCCCAGATCCTGGGGCTCCCAATGAGCACACATAGGAAGGGAGACGCCTTTGAGGCCATGGTTGTCTACCTCTCAGTGGTCCTCTGCTTCCAGCGCTTGGCTGGCTGCTTCCCAAGAAGACCACGTTCTTTTCCTGCACTGCCACACCCCGCCAAGCTCCCACCAAAACTGGCCTGTTCCTAGGGAAATGGCTAGAGGATCTTAGATTGGTCCAGGGTCAGCCAGGGGAAGAAACTGTCCCGAGGGCTTGAGCTGAAATGATGGTTGGGGTAGGGGGAAGCTTCCAGAGCTGAGAATTAGGGATGTGAGGGTCGCCAGGAAGTTGGGGTGGACATTCTAGGAGTCAGAGACTAGAGAAGGGGGACAGCCTTGGCATGGGAGTAGGGAAAGAGGTTGGAGGGAAGGCCCAGATCACCCACCCTGATCTCTTTATAATAGGTGAAGTCAAAAAAGGCAAGGTCACTGGCTTCCATAACTGGATCCGTTTCTACATGCAAGAGAAGGAGGGCCTGGTGGACTATTACAGTCACATCTATGATGGGCCTGTGAGTACTGATGCTGACCTCATAGGCTGGAAAAGCCTTGTTAGCACCCAGACTTTCTGTCCTCATTCTGCATTCTGAACAGGCAGGCTTGTCTCTCACCCTGACCCTCTTGGCAGCCCATCTGGGATTGTGTATATGACTTTCCTATTTGCTGGAAAGTAGGTTTATCCAGCCAGCATGCTTCCAAACAGTGAGGGCTCCCGAGGCGCAGGGGGCAGGAGGAGACAGAGGGCATCCTCTGTGGATGGGAGAGTGTAGGAGGGGAGGATTCTCAGAGAGGAAAATCAAAGATATGCAGTTACCAGCTGCCTGAATTTCCTTAGAATGTGGAGTCAGCTGAAGTTTCAGTCTGGCTAGTCTGAGTTAAATTTCTTATATTTTTATAAACCTTTGCTGCCCTAAGTCTGGAAACAATTTGGGGACACTAAACTGTCTTCCTCTTCCATGTGTGAAGTCTACTGGGAACAGTTATGTCCCTGTTCCCCTGGCATTGGGCACATAGATTCTGACTCTGGCCTTCCTGGGGGAAGTGAGATGGTGGTTCCAGACAGAGGGTCTGAGCAGAACTCAGACACCTTAGCAGGCAGGCTGCTTCCTCTGTTGATTTAGAGAATCCACTCTCCCCAGAAAGCTCACATGGGCCCCCATGGGCCCCCGAAACATCCTGGCCACCCCTGTCTCTGACTGTGTTGGGGCACTCACCAGACCCTGTTTGCCATCCTTCTCTCTGCAGTGGGATTCTTACCCCGACGTGCTGGCCATGCAGTTCAACTGGGATGGGTACTACAAGGAAGTGGGCTCAGCTTTCATTGGCAGCAGCCCTGAGTTTGAGATGGCGCTCTACTCCCTGTGCTTCATCGCCAGGCCAGGCAAAGTGTAAGTCCTGGTGGCCCAGGATGGTGTGGGCAAATCACTGCTCTGGGGCTCAGTTTTCTCTCTTGGATTGTGAAGCTGTTGATGAGGTCAGTCACATGGCTGCCAACCTTCATCCCAGCAACAGATCTATGTCCCCTCCTTCACCAAGTGCACTCTTATGCAGGAGCTTAATGTATCAAACAGTTAGACATGGAACTGCCCTGGGGCTGCAAGCCTCTCTAGACTCTTCGCAAGTACTAGTGGTAAAGAACCCACCTGCCAATGTAGGTGACCTGGGTTCGATGTCTGGGTTGGGAAGCTCCCCTGGAGAAGCGCATGACAGCCCACTCCAGTATTCCTGCCTGGAGAATCCCATGGACAGAGGAGCCTGGTTGGCTACCGTCCATAGGACTGCAAAGAGTCAGACATGACTAAAGTGACGGAACATGCAGGGAAGCCTCCCTATGTGGCCCCTGAGGCTGCTTGGGGGACCCTGGAGCCCCAGAGAGCACAGCTGGAAACCAAGGGTCTCGTCTTCTCTAACATCTGAGGACTCTGGGTCCAACCACTTCTGAAACCCTAAGCAAACATTTCATTTCTGGGGGTTGCAGCTCTAGAGTTGGATTTGAGAATATTCCTCTAGGAAAGATGAGAAGCAGTATTCTTTAAGAAGATAGAAAATAAGACAGATTTTGAAAGGGCGCTCTGCATGTGGGGAGCTGGAGGCAGTGGCTGAAGCAAGCTGTGGCAGCTCCCCTAAAGGGTAAGACAAGGTAGAGCCGTTCTGCATGGGCTAAACTCAGTCCTTCCAGCCTGGAGATGAAGGTGGAGTGAAGCAAGTCCCTATTATTTGGTGATCTCTCCCCACAGGTGCCAGTTGAGCCTGGGTGGACATCCCCTGGCCATCCAGACCTATACCTGGAACAAGTCAACCTATGGAAATGGCAAGAAGTACATCGCAACAGCCTATGTGGTGTCCTCCACTCATTAGAGTTTCGAGCCAGAAAGGCAGATGAGGGCAGTGGGAGGTCTTGTAGGACTGAGATGCTATTTTCTCTGCACTGGAGGCTATGGAATTAGAGGAGACTGGAAGGAATTCCCCAATCCAGAAACGTTCCTATGGGAAAGAAGGAAACTATACAAGTTAGAAAAACAGTCAAATCTTTGTCCTCCAGCACTTTGGAAATAGAAGGTTGGGACCCTCCATAGCTCTTTGCCCTGAAGGGAGATGGAACCATGAAGAAGGCTCTCCAGGCCTGTTTCCTTTCAATGCAAAGTGAAGCGGTTTGCTCCACTTCCTCTTCTGGGGGTTGGTAAGAAGGCAAACCTGATGCTATTTTTACTGTGAAGATGTTTTCAAATTGTTCTTAGGAAGAACGGCTGATAGAAATCCCAGATTACCATAATGGCTGTGTACACAGCGCTGCAAACTGTAATCACCCCTGTACTGGGTCTTCAAAGAAATCAGGCCATGGAGATCAAGGGCCGGTGTTCGGTCTTTCCTTGCAGAACAGGGTCTGTGAGAGGGTAAGGGCTGATGCAGTGAGTAGGCTGGAGAGGGAGTAGACTCCTCCAGGCCTGATTTTTTTTTTTTTTGCAGCTAGGTAACTGCATCAAGAAACTTCCTATTTGTAGATATTAAGTGCAGTTACAGAACTGAATTTTGATCCCAAAGAGTTTTTAGAAGAGTTTCCCTCATAGGAGGAAGATTCTACATCAGAAGAAGAAAGGAACCTATAGTTTGGTATCGCTAACATAATTATAAGTCTCATTCAGCAGCCAAAATTTGCATAAGCTCCAAAATGGAAGACAGGGAAACTGGGGCTCCCTATTTCATCCTCAATCATGCATTTCTCCTCTACCCGCACTGGGGACCAAATGCTGTCCCACAGAGTGAGGCTTTAGAGTCTTGCGTCTTCAATTAAAGTCATTTAAGAAAACTTGAAATCTGTCTCGTCTTTGTACATGGCCCTCTTGAACTGCTTCGGGAAAGAGTGTCAAAGAAGAAATAAGTGAAGATAAAACTTTTATTTTATGATTCTTAAATGATCTAACAGGTAACAGTTTATTCAAGATAATAATAGCAACAATGTATTCAATTATATAAACTTATCTGTGACAGGTAAAAGGGACAGAGGAAGGAATTATTTTGTCATTATAAAGTACTCACACTATCCATGTAGTGGCACAGTGTTATTTGAAAGTGGACATGGATTAGTTGTAAATGTGTATCGCAAACTATGGCAACCACTATAGAAGTTAAAAATATGTATAACTGACATGCTGAGAAAGGAGAGAAAATAAAATCATATAAAATACTCAAAGCATAAAAGGCAGGAAGAGTAGAAGACATAATTAGGAACAAAGAACAAGGGCAACAAACAGAAGACTGTAATGAATATGGGAGACATTAATCCAGCTATGTCAGTAATCACTTTGAACGTCAGCGTCCTACATGTACTAATTAAAAAACAGAGACTGTCTGGGTGAATCAAAACCTGAGACCTAACTATGTCATCTACAGGAAATCCACTTTAAAATGGATAAAGAAAAATATACCATGATAATACTAATCAAAAGAAAGATCAAACCTGTACACCCTCAATTGGAAGTGCAGCATTTTAACCACTGAATTGCCAGGGAAGTCACTGTAATGCTTTTTTAGATATAACAGCAAAAGCACAATCCATGAAAGGAAAAACTGATAACCTATACTTCATTAACAATAAAAACTTAAAATAAAACCTGCATGATCAGGACTTCTCTAGTGGTCCATTGGCTAAGACTCCTCGCTCCCAGTGCAGGGCCCTGGGTTTAATCCCTGGCCTGGCAACCAGATCCCACATGCTGCAACTAAGAGTTTGGACACCACAACTAAAGACCCCGCGTGCTGCAACTAAGATCTGGCACAGTCAAATAAATAAATTAAAAAACAAAACAGTATGATAATCTCTATAGATGCAGAAAAATCTTTTGATAAAATTCAATATCCATTTATGACAAAAACTCTCCAGAAAGTGGGCATAGAGTGAACATACCTCAGCATAAAAAAAGTCCATCTATTACAAACCCATAGCTAATATCATACTCAGTGGTAAACAGCTGAAAACATTCCCTCTAAGATCAGGAATAATACAAGGATGTCCATTCTTGCCACTTTTATTTAACATAGTTTTGGAAGTCCTAGTTATAGCAATCAGAGAAGAAAAGAAAATTAAAGGAATCCAAATTGGAAGCAAGAAGTAAAACTGTTCACCATTTGCAGATGAGATGATATGACAACATAGAAAATCCTAAAGATGCCACTAGAAAACTATTAGAGCTCATCAATGAACTTGGTAAAGCTTCAGGTTAGAATTTAATACACAGAAATCTGTTGCATTTCTATAAACTAACAACAAACAATTAGAAAGAGAAATCAGGGAAACAATCCCATTTACTATCACATCAAAAAGAATAAAATACCTAGTAATAAACCAACCTAAGGAGACAAACGGAGAAGGCAATGGCAACCCACTCCAGTACTCTTGCCTGGAAAATCCTATGGATGGAGGACCCCGGTGGGCTGCAGTCCATGGGTTCGCTAAGAGTCGGACACGGCTGAGCGACTTCACTTTCACTTCTCACTTTCATGCATTGGAGAGGAAATGGCAATCCACTCCAGTATTCTTGCCTGGAGAATCCCAGGGACGGGGGAGCCTGGTGGGCTGCCGTCTATGGGGTCGCACAGAGTCAGACACAACTGAAGTGACTTAGCAGCAGCAGCAGCAACAAGGAGACAAAAGACCTGTACTCTGAAAACTGTAAGATGAAATAAATTTAAGACAACACGAGTGGAAAGATATATCATGTTCTTAGATCAAAAGAATTAGTATTGTTAAAATGACCATACTACTCAAGACAACGTACAGATTCAGTGCAATCCCTATCAAATTACCAATGGTATTTTTTCACAGAACTGGAATAAAATGTTTTAAAATTTGTATGGAAATACAAAAGACCCCAAATAGCCAAAAAAATCTTGAGAAAAAAGAATTGAACTGGAGGAAACATGCTTCTTCAGACGATATTCTAACAGTATAGTAGTCAGAACAGTATGGTACTGGCACAAAAATAGATCACAAAAACATAGATCAATGGGACAGGATAGAAAGGCCAGAAACAACCCACACACTTATGTGCAATTAATCTATGATAAAGGAGGCAAAATATAAAATGGAGAAAAGACAATCTCTTCAATAAGTGTTGTTGGGGAAAAACTGGATAGCTACACATAAAAGAATGGAATTAAACATTCTTTAATGCCATATAAAAAATAAACTCAACATGGATTAAATGGAAGACTTGCTACTATAAAATGCCTAAAGGAAAACATAGGAAGAACACTCTTTGACATAAACTGCAGAAATATTTTTTCAGATCCACTTCCTAGAGTCATGGAAACAAAAGCAACAATAAACAAATGGGACCTAATTAAACTTAAATGCTTCTGCACAGCAAAGTAAACCATAAACAAAACAAACAGACAGCCCACAGAATGGGAGAAAAATATTTGCAAATGATGTTACTGACATGGGATTAATTTCCAGAACATATAAGTAGCCCAATAGAAAAACCAAAAACCAAAACCAAAAGCTCAACATAAAAAAACCCCCCAAACCCCAATCCAATCCAAAAGATGGGTTGAAGACCTAAATAAACATTTCTTCAAAGAAGACATACTGGATGGCCAGGAGGCACATGAAAAGATGCTCAACATCACTAATTATTAGACAAATGCAAATTAAAACCACAATGAGGTATCACTTCACACCAGTGAGGCCATTGTCAAAAAGTCAATAAATAATAAATGGTGGAGAGGGTGTGGAGAAAAGGAAACCCTTTACACTGATGGTAGAAATGTTAACTGGTGCAGCCACTATGGAGAAGAGTATGGAGGTTTGTTAAGAAACTAAAAATAGAACTACCATATGATCCAGCAATCCTAATTCTGGGCATATACCTGGAAAAGACAAACATTCTAATTTGAAAAAATGAACCTCAATGTTAGCACTATTTACAATAGCCAAGACATGGAATCAACCTATGTGTCCATCAACAGATGAATGGATAAAGAAGGTGTGATACACACACACACACACACACACACACACATACACACACAGAGGAATATTACTCACTCATAAAGAAGAATGAAATAATGACATCTGCAGCAACACAGAGGGACCTAAAAACTATCAATCTAAGTAAAGTAAGTCAGACAGTGACAAAAATCATATTATCACTTATATCTGGAATCTAAAAACAGATGCAAATGAACTAACTTACAAAACAGCAGCCCACTCACCGTCTTTTTGTCTGTTTCTAGTCTGACATAGAAAACAAACATGGTTACCAAGGGGGGAAGTGAGGGAGGAGGGATAAATTGAGAATTTAGACTCTATTGTGTAGCACAGAGGACTGTATTCAGTATCCTGTATTAACCTATAAAGGAAAAGAATCTGAAAAAGAACATATATGTGTGTCTATATACGTATAAAAACTGAATCACTTTGCTGTACATTTGAAACATTGTAAATCAACTACACTTCCATTAAAAATAAAAACTGCTTTGGGAAAGACAGTATCAAGGGACTCAGCAGACAAGTCACAGATGGGGAGAAAATATTTGCAAAAGACACATTTGATAAAGACTGTTATCCAAAACATGAAAAGAACTCTTGAAACTCCACAAAAAGTCAACAACCAATTAAAGAATGGGACATTAACAGACATCAACCATCAATAGGCTAAAGAAGATATATAGATGGCAAATAAGCATATAAAAAGATTCTCCACCTCAAATGATAGTCAGTTCAGTTCAGTCGCTCAGTCGTGTCCAACTCTTTGCGACCCCATGAATTGAAGCACACCAGGCCTCCCTGTCCATCACCAACTCCTGGAGTTTACTCAAACTCATGTCCATCGAGTCGGTGATGCCATCCAGCCATCTCATTCTCTGTCGTCCCCTTCTCCGCCTGCCCCGAATCCCTCCCAGCATCAGAGTCTTTTCCAATGAGTCAATTCTTTACATGAGGTGGCCAAAGTACTGGAGTTTCAGCTTCAACATCAGTCCTTCCAATGAACACCCAGGACTGATCTCATTTAGGGTGGATTGGTTGGATCTCCTTGCAGTCCAAGGGACTCTCAAGAGTCTTCTCCAACACCACAGTTCAAAAGCATTGATTCTTCTGTGCTCGCTCAGCTTCCTTCACAGTCCAACTCTCACATCCATACGTGACCACTGGAAAGACCATGGCCTTGACTAGACGGACCTTTGTTGGCAAAGTAACGTCTCTGCTTTTTAATATGTTATCCAGGTTGGTCATAACTTTCCTTCCAAGGAGTAAGCATCTTTTAATTTCATGGCTGCAATCACCATCTGCAGTGATTTTGGAGCCCCCGAAAATAAAGTCTGACACTGTTTCCACTGTTTCCCCATCTACTTCCCATGAAGTGATGGGACCAGATGCCATGATCTTAGTTTTCTGAATGTTGAGCTTTAGGCCAACTTTTTCACTCTCCTCTTTCACTTTCATCAAGAGGCTCTTTAGCTCCTCTTCACTTTCTACCATAAGGGTGGTGTTATCTGCATATCTGAGGTTATTGATATTTCTCCCAGCAATCTTGATTCCAGCTTGTGCTTCTTCCAGCCCAGCATTTCTCATGATGTACTCTGCATATAAGTTAAATAAGCAGGGTGACAATATACAGCCTTGACATAGTTCTTTTCCTATTTGGAACCAGTCTGTTGTTCCATGTCCAGTGCTAACTGTTGCTTCCTGACCTGCATATAGGTTTCTCAAGAGGCAGGTCAGGTGGTCTGGTATTCCCATCTCTTTCAGAATTTTCCACAGTTGATTGTGATCCACGCAGTCAAAGGCTTTGGCATAGTCAATAAAGCAGAAATAGATGTTTTTCTGGAACTCTCTTGCTTTTTCCATGATCCAGAAGATGTTGGCAATTTGATCTCAGGTTCCTCTGCCTTTTCTAAAACCAGCTTGAACATCAGGGAGTTCATGGTTCACGTATTGCTGAAGCCTGGCTTGGAGAATTTTGAGCATTACTTTACTAGTGTGTGAGATGAGTGCAATTGAGTGCGGTAGTTTGAGCATTCTTTGGCATTGCCTTTCTTTGGGATTGGAATGAAAACTAACGTTTTCCAGTCCTGTGGCCACTGCTGAGTTTTCCAAATTTGCTGGCATATTGAGTGCAGCACTTTCACAGCATCATCTTCCAGGATTTGAAATAGCTCAACTGGAATTCCATCACCTCCACTAGCTTTGTTTGTAGTGATGCTTCCTAAAGCCCACTTGACTTCACATTCAAGGATGTCTGGCTCTAGGTGAGTGATCACACCATCGTGATTATCTGGGTCGTGAAGATCTTTTTTGTACAGTTCTTCTGTGTATTCTTGCCACCTGTTCTTATCATCTTCTGCTTCTGTTAGGTCCATACCATTTCTGTCCTTTATCAAGCCTATCTTTGCATGAAATGTTCCCTTGGTATCTCTAATTTTCTTGAAGAGATCTCTAGTCTTTCCTGTTCTGTTGTTTTCCTCTGTTTCTTTGCATTGATTGCTGAGGAAGGCTTTCTTATCTCCTTGCTATTCTTTGGAAGTGGAAATTAAAACACACCATTTTCCACTACACATTTGTTATAATGGTCAAAATTTAGAACACTAACAACATCAAATGCTGGTGAGGATGTGGAGGAACAGGAACTCTCAGACGTTGTTGGTGGAAATGCAAAATGGTATAGCCATTTTAGAAGACAGCTTAATGATTCTGTAACAAAACTAAGCATATTCTTACCATATGATCCAGCAATTGCACTCCTTGGCAATTGTACTATGAAAGGAACTGAAAACTTTTACCCACACAATACCCTGCACATGGAAGTTTTTAATAGTTCCATTCATCATGGCCCAAAGTTGGAAGCAAACAAGATGTCCTTCAGTAGGTGAATAAATTATAGTGCATCCAATAATAGAATATAACTCAGAGCTAGAAAGAAATGAGCTACCAAGCTCTGTAAGGAATCTGAAACTCATATTACTGAGGGAAAGAAGCCAAACTGAGAAGACTCCATATTATATGATTTCAATTATTTGACTTCTGGAAAGGGCAAAACTGTGGAGACAGTAAAAATGATCAATAGTCATTGTGAGTGGCAGTTGAGGGGGAGAGATGAATATGTGGAGCACAGAGGATTTTTAGGACAGTGAAAACACTCTGTACAGTATTATAACCATAGATATATAGTTATTAGTTATTTGTCCAAACCCACTGTGTAACAAACACCAAGAGTGAACCCTTAGCTGAATTATGGATTCTGGGTGACTATGATGTGTCAATGTAGGTTCATACTTGGTAAAAAAAAAAATTTTTTTTTTCCATTCTGGCGAGTGATGTTGATAAAAGGGGAGGGCTATGCATATTTGGGGGACAAGGACTATATGCAAATCTCTGTACATTCATCTTTTTTTTTTTTTTGGCAAGAAGTAGATTTATTAATATAGTATTCTTGTAGGAGATGCAAGGGAGCTCTGCTCCAAGGACTAAATAGATTACAATTTTATAGCCAAGGAAAGGGTGAGGGGCAAAGACCACCTTCTTCGAGTAGACATGAGACTTTCTGTATATTTATCTTAATTTTATTGTAAGCCCAAAACTGCTCTCAAAAAATAAAGTCTTTAAAAAAAAAAAAGTGGAAGGAGCATTGCACATAGCCTATGAGGGGGTAAATGGAGACTGATGGCTCCTGGGCCTGATAACCAGCCCCTTGATCATGAACATAAGGGTGCCTCTGGTTACAGCTTTTGTGGTTGCAGAGGCTGACCAAGCTGAGGGAGGAGGAAGTGCCAGAGAGACACAAGGAGACTTCTCACCTGTGAACATGTTATTTAGGCCACAGATGCTAGGAAAATGCCAGGTACTGAGGAGTGCCTAAGGTAAGTTACGGAGTACAGGTGGATAACACAGCCTCCTCTTACCCTTCCTCAGGGGCGCTCAGAGTCAAATGAGCAAGACTGGGGACAGCAGAACAGGGGGTCACAGAGGCCAGCTCTGATGTCAGACTGCCCAGATCTGACTCACCAGCCTCCATCATTTGCTGATTATTTGGGAAAATTCCTTAATTATTCAGGTCAGTGCCCTTATCAGAATGGGGATAATATGACCATTGTTGTGAGACAAGCAAAATAAAACTGCATGCTTATTCCTTCTAATAATTCTTGTCTCCCTTACTATTGTTGTTGTCCAGTTGCTCAGTTGTGTCTGACTCTTTGTGATCCCATGAACTGCAGCACTCCAGGCCTCCCCGTCTTTCACCACCTCCTGGAGCTTGCCCAAACTCATGTCCGTTGAGTTGGTGATACCATCCAACCATCTTGTCCTCTGTCATCCCCTTTTCCTGCTACCTTCAATCTTTCCCAGCATTAGAGTCTTTTCTAATGAGTTGGCTCTTTGCATTAGGTGGCCAAACTATTGGAGCTTCAGCTTCAGCATCAGTCCTTCCAATGAATAAACCCTTATTATACAGATATCATTTTGCTCTTGGATAAGCAGTTTACCTTCCTTGCTATCAACCTTAACCTTTATCTCCTGATACCTAGAACTTGTGCTCCTTAAAGACCTCTTCAGAGGTCTTCCAGGTAGTCAAGTGGGAGACAGGGAGAGACGCAGGGGAAAGTTATTCAATCCCAGGGTCTGGATTTTACCTTTGCACGAGGGAGGGACAGGAAACATTTGTTAAGCTCTTATCACGTCCCAAATTGTGCTAAGTAGGCTGATTACATATGCTTTCTCACTCTAGTAGTATTTTTTATCTTCATTTCAATTTAGATTAAGTCTTAATGTACAGATACATTCAGATCACATTTTCAGTAAGTGGCAGAATCAGTATTTCAGAATTCAGCCCTTTTCCTCAGGTTACAGTGAGCCTGGATTTCTCACAGTATGGACTAATTTATTTATTCACTATTCTCTCAATGAATACTTAATAAGGCCTTTAATAAAGGGTATTGGTTGCTCTCAGTAATGCTCTCTTTTTCCTTATTTATCGAATTCTTAGTTTTTAGATGAGTACATGACTGCTAAGAAAAGCCTTCAACCTCCCTTGCAGAAGGAAGGCTGCCATTCAGGCATAGCGTT
This sequence comes from Oryx dammah, assembly GCF_014754425.2. Classification (NCBI taxonomy): domain Eukaryota; kingdom Metazoa; phylum Chordata; class Mammalia; order Artiodactyla; family Bovidae; genus Oryx; species Oryx dammah. Next base: position 2,226,382 of record NW_024080625.1, read on the forward strand.
TTGCAGGACAGTGGAAGCCTCAGGGTTAGGGGATGGAGGGGCGATCAAGACTATTTGACTAAGTCCTCTTGTTTTGATTCTGTACTTGCCCAGCAACGGATTATCATGTTACGAGAGAGAGAGAGAGAGAGAGAGAGAGAGAGGTGTGTGAGAGAATCTATGGTGTTTTACTAGAGCAGCCAGCTGTCCCTCTTCTCTCTCAATTGACTCTGCCAGAATTAATTTTTAAAAACATAGTTGCTTTGGGACCTCCCTGGTGGTCTAGTGGTTAGGACTGCAAGCTTCCACTGAAGGGAGCATGGGTTCCATCCCTCAGCGAGGGCTATTTCAAATGGAAAGCTTTGCTTCTTTCAACAGAAAGGTTGTTTCGCTTCTTTTAAAATTATTTTTGTTTTATAATTCGAGTTGCTATGAAAAGTGAAAGCTCACTCATTCAGGAAGTAGGAACATGAAATATTAAAAGTTTCATATTCTTGTTTTCTTTGTGGCCAGGGCAAATCTAATGACTGATCTTAATACTGACACACATCCAAGACTCAGACTCGTTTAGAAAGAGTTTACTTGAAAGGTGCAAGGCAGTCAGACTGAAACACTCGTTTGCCGCATATAAAAACTTAAAAAAAAAATTGCTAGAGTTACCAGTTTACATAGCCTGTTCATGGTAGACAAGGGGTAACTTTCTCATTTGATTATCATACTCACAAAGGTTGTAAAATACCATTACATACAGCAAGGCAAATATTAGAGACAAAATTGAGGAAAATCCAAGGAAATATTTCAAGGCGTTATTATTTGGGGAATCAAAGCAAGTCAGGATGATCCTGCATTTTTTGTATTACCTACTGTGAAATACGGTCACACTGGAAGCAGGCAAAACCGCATACCCTACCTTAACACAGCTGTCGATGCTCTAGTGCCCTGAAAAGCAGGGCACAGCGAATCTGACCTTCTGCGCATGCTCTGTCCCGGCTCCAGGGGGCGGGGCGAGAGCGCGCGAGGACTTGTGGGAAAGTCTAGGAAGGCGGGGCCGGGCGTGAGGTGCTGCGGGTCGGACGCAGTGGAAGCGGGGTTGGTAACGGCCTGGTGAGGTGAGCCGGCTCTGCGGTTATCCCGGGCTGCAGTAGCGAGGAGGCTTTTGGGGTCGCCCGGCGGGAGGAGGGGGTGCTGCCATGGTCCCGCGTGAGGCGGCGAGGGCGTGCGCGGGGGCGCGGCGCGGCGGTGTCCAGGTAGCGGCGCACCGGGGAGAGCGTTTCGGAAGTGGCTGGCCCGGAGCAATCTGGGCCTGGACGGTCAGCTTTACTGTCGGTCCCTCGATCCCTGGTGCTCTGGGCGTTCGGCGACTTGCGGTGGTCCAGGATCGCGAATCCATTCTCCCGAGAAGACCTGTGTGGGGTCTGCCCCACTTAGTCGTGGATATGCAGTGCTCGGCCGCATATTGGGTATGAAAGTGATACCCTCAGGCGCTGGAAGTTTCTGATTGCCAGCCTGGACGCAGGTTCCGTGGGAGCGGAAAGATGATGGGTAAAATGGAGCAGGTTTCTACCTCCCACGTTATCTCAGTGGCTTGCTGCGGTTTTATTTACGTTTTTGAGCCCCTTGGCAAAGCTTTGTACTAGTTTTGCTTTTTAATGAGATATACGTATGTGATCAAACGTGTGCACTGCCTGAAAAAAGCTTAAATTTAGTTCCTGAGGCAAGGCTAAGGGGTCAGTAGACCTATCTGAGGTTGCAAACATCTTTTAGGAGAATCCCTTTTCTAATCTCTTCTATCTCTCCCAGCCTAACTCTCCCTCACCTCCCCATATCTGGGGACCTTGCCCCATCACTCATCTACTTTCCTGTATCCTTTTTAACTTTGTTTTTCAGTTCCTCTGCCCTCCATACTCGTGAACAATTTTAGGTTATCAAAGATGAAATACTAATCCCCATATAATCTCATTTATTCAGCTCATTTTACTTCTGTCCTTTAAAAAATGGCCTATTTGAACTCTAAACAATCTTTAAATGACTAAATACAATGTACTTTATTTCCCACATATGACCTCTTTGGCCTTCTTGAACTCATGGAAATTCTCTTCTGTGACAGTGACTCCAGGTTTTCCTTCCAGCTCTCTAGGTGCCACTGCCTGATTTTTAGTGTTGGCATTTCTTCCTCTGTTTGTTCCCTAGATATTAATGTTCTGCAGATCTCTTCTCTTCTCTCCTCCTCCACTGTCACAGTAATTAAACATGTCCAAATCTCATGATTGTAGCTTCTGCCATTATGCTCGTGACACCCGAATTTACATTTCTAGGCCTCTGTAACTACTTACTGTGTCCTGACATCTCATAAGAGCTCAAAATCAATTTATGCCAAACTGAAAAAATCTATATTTACACTTGTTCTGCCATCCTGAAACCTCTTTTCCCTTTAAAATTATGATTCCTGACTCAAAATGGTACTACTAATCTTACCAGGCTCCCAAACCAGAAATCTAAGACTTTGCGTCCTTCTTTGCTCCCCAGCTAGAGAAGGAAATGGCACCCCACTCCAGTGTTCTTGCCTTGAGAATCCCAGGGACTGAGGAGCCTGATGGGCTGCCGTCTATGGGGTCGCACAGAGTCGGACATGACTGAAGCGACTTAGCAGCAGCGGCAGCTGCTCCCCAACTTCTCAGTCTAATGAATTATCATGTCCCTTTTATTTTACCACCTTAATGTGTCCCGTGGCTTTCGGATCATTGGTCACATCTCATGGCCTGGCATTTCACGATCTGTCCCATCCTCCTTCTTAGCCTTCTCTTCCATCCTTCTCCCACCTAGTCCCTCATTCTGCCTGCCCACTCCTCCACATTAAGCACTTGACTGGCCCCTTTTGAAACATGGCTAAACTGCAGCAGCTCTGGTGACTCTTTGCTTAAACCTACCGCCCTACCATCTGATTTATATCTGTTCTCTGTGGTCAGCTCTGTAGCGTCTATACATGCCTCTAGCACAGCGGTTCTCAACCAGGGGTTTTTATGCTTCCCAGGGGACATTTGACAATGTCTGAAGACATTTTTGGTTGTCATAGTCCAGAGGGAAAGGAGTAATACTGGCATCTAGCTAGTAGAAGCTGGGGATGTTGCCAACCATCCTACAATTGCACAGGACAGTTGACCCACAACAAAGAATTATCTGGCCCAAAACATCAATGGTCCCAAGGTTGAGAAGTCCTGCCAAGCATAATATTTTGTTACTCAGTACTTTGATTATTTTCTTCTCCACTAGAGAAGGGACCTTGTCTTGTTTTTGCATCCCTAAATCTTAATATAGGGCTTATTACATAGCCAAAGTTCAGTAAATGTTGAAAGGAAAAGGAGTAAAGGAGGTAATTGGCTAAATTTATAAACTGTAGAGATGTGCAACCATTCTGCTACCATAGGCTGTTTGCTAATTTCAGTAATTTCCTCCGTATTGCCTTTCATTCACATTGCATGGATGCCCAAAGTTTTCTGTTTTACATTTGATGATTCAGCAAACATTGATTGACTCATTTAAAATATAATATACTGATATTTTCTTCTGCATCATTTTAAGTTCCTTTCTTTACATGTATCTTGGCCATTAATGAAGAGGTAAAAATCATTAATTAGCTAGGTTTCAAAAAAGAAATAAACCAAATAATTCTATTTAATTCTTATCAGAGATTGGTCGGTCAAAACTCTGCAAGCCATAATGGCTTCAACAAGTAAAGCGATTGAATTACAACTGCAAGTGAAACAAAATGCAGAAGAGTTACAAGACTTTATGAGGGATTTAGAAAACTGGGAGAAAGATATTAAACAAAAGGATATGGAACTTAGAAGACAGAATGGTGTTCCTGAAGAGGTAAATTTCTTAATTAAATTCCTACTTTAGCATCCAGGGAAACTCTTCATTTATTTATTTTAAAGTAAAGCACAGCCTTTAAAATGTTTTGTGGAAATGCTAATTAAAGAGATTTACTTTCTGCCAACATTTTGAAAAATTCTACTTTTAAAAGTCTTTGTAATAATTGTATTAACTATCAATATATTAGGACATTTTTAAGGCTTAATCCATAGGAAGACCATGTGATAATTCTTAAGGTAAATGAATAGCATCATAAAATAGGTTTGTATAATAGCATATATAATTATATACTTAATGAATATATTAACATACAGTATTGCCCTAAACACAGAGAGTGCCTAGACTCAACCAAACAGTTTTCTTAAGACAGTTCATTCAGATGTGGACAGCTTTTTCATACTGTTGGTAATGTGGAGGCAGTTTAGTTTGCCATTGTACCGTTGCTAAATCATTGTATTAAGGCTGAAGGTCAAGCAGTTTTTGAATTTTTAATTTAGGATTGCAAATTAAGTGTATAATTAAAATTTCTGGGTAATATTTTTCTTATGACTGAACAATGTTCAGTATTTGTCAAAGGATGATTTAAAATTTTCAGGCATAAGCTTATTAGAAATGAATTGGTATTTCTAACCACTTGAAAACTAAACTAAAATTACTTTTATTTGAAAATATCCTTCGGTGAGAGTTTTAAATATCACTAGTTACACAGCAAAGTAACAGAGCTGTCTCAAAACGTGTTGTTTTCCCTTCCTAGAATTTACCTCCTATTCGAAATGGGAATTTTAGGAAAAAGAAGAAAGGCAAAGTTAAAGAGTCATCTAAAAAAACCAAAGATGAAAACACAAAAAACAGGATAAAATCTTATGATTATGAGGCATGGGCAAAACTTGATGTGGTAAGTTAATCTGATTATGTGCTTCTTAGTCTTTGAGTAAAATTTTCTTGGAGTTAGTTGAGAGTCATGGATTAAATTTAAAACAATGTAAAGTCCTTAGGACCTGTGTCTTTCTCATATAAACTATTTTGTGTGGAATAAAAACTTAAATACATAGCTCTTCAATTAACTTTTCTCCTATGGCCCTCTTTCAGTGAATAATGGCTAAAACAGCTGGATTCTTTTCTTCCTATTTTTTTCTTTTTCTTTTTGCATGGATAGTACGTGGAAGGGGCTTCCCTGGTGGCTTAGTGGTAAAGAGTCTGCCTACAGTTCAGGGGATGCCGAGTTTGATCCCTGGGTCAGGAAGAGCCCCTGGAGAAGGAAATGCAGCCCACTCCAGTATTCTTGCCTGGGAAATGCCATGCTCAGAGGAGCCTGGTGGGCTACCCATTCATGGGGTTGCAAAAGAGTTGGATACAATTTAGCAACTAAAAAACAACAATAGTACATAGAGGTCTAGTGAACTCTTCACCCAGTTTCCTCTAATGGTTACATCTTATTTAACTATGTATTTTAGTGGCTCAGTTTTGTCCAACTCTTTGCCACCCCCATGGATTATAGCCCATGGAGCTCCTCTGTCCATGGAATTCTCCAGGCAAGAGTACTAGAATGGGTTGCCATTTCCTTCTCTAGAGGATCTTCCCATCCTAGGGATTGAACCTGGGTCTCCTGCATTGCTGGCAGATTCTTTACCATTTGAGCCACCAGGAAAGCTTTGTTTACCTATAGTCCAGTATCAAAACCAGGAAATTGACATTGGTACAATGTGTGTATAGTTCTGTGGCATTTTATGACCAGTGGATTTGTGTAACCACCATTGCATCACCAGAAAGATCTCTTTTGTGCTGTCCATTCATAGTTGCACCCACCTTCCTCCTCACCATGTCTAACCCCTAAACAGCTAGAATTCTGAGACAGTAACAATATAAGGAAAGACTCTACCAGTATCTTTTTTTTTTTTTTTTAATAGGCTGAAGGACCTGTTGAATAATGGTTAAGAGAATGCCTTTGTGTGTGGTCTTAGGTTAGGGCTGTGTGACAATAAACTTAGGGCCATCTTAATCTCAGGAACGTAGGCTTCACCTTGCTAGACTGGCGTTCTGCATGCTTCTGGTCTCGTGCACATGAGGCACAGTGTAGTTGGAGAAGTGTATATGCATTAGCATCAGAAGATACTGCCAAAGGGTTTCCAAATATGGAACCATTCATTTTTTGTAACTTTACCCCTTCTTATGTACCTTTATCCTTTTCATAAATTGCTATGTGCTTATAATGCCCTTTCCTGAAAGGCACAGTGTCAGATGATTTCTTAGAGAGGTGGTTTTCTACAGTCATTTACTCACTCAACAGTTATTGATTGAACTCCTGCCTTGTGTGGCCAGTGCACTCATGATTGAACTGCACTGTTTGACATTGTCATTTTATTGTATCTGTAAAAGATATAGCTGTTTACTTACCACTCCATGCTAGTTCAGATGTGAGCAGTGGCCTTGGCGTTCTGCTGCTGTTAGTTTTCTACATGTTGTAGGAGGGTTGGACAGTCTTGGCTTTCATATTGATAGGCTGGTGGTATTTCTATTCTTAATTTTTTATTTTTTTGGTGCTATTTCTGGAATCTTTATGCTAAAACCCATAGCTGCATTTCAGTCTATCTTTTTGTTTTGTTTTGGTTATTTTGTTGTTTTTTAAATGTTTTGGCTGTGCTGTGCAACAGGCAGGATCTCAGTTCCCTGAGCCCAGCAGTGGAAGCGTGGAGTCACTGGACTGCCAGGAAAGTCACTCAGTCCCATCTTTTAATATTCATTTATTTAATGAAACTAAGCATAGATCTTATTTCATTTTAAAATTTACCAACAATTTTTTTCTTACATAAATTACTTAGAATAGTAATAACTTGTAAAAGACAGAAAGGATTTTATTTATATAATAAAGTTTTTGTTTATATGAGCTTTAATGAACTCTTTTTAATTCTCACTGGTTTAAAATTTCTTACTCAGGCATTCCCTGGTGGCCTGGGATTCTGAGCTTCCACTGCTGTGGCCCAGGTTCAATATCTGGCTGGGGAACTGAGTTTCTGCAAGCCTCATGGCATGGCAAAAAAAACAAAATTCTTACTAAAAATCATTCTTTTATTATATATGGTGGCACTAGTGGTAAAGAACCTGTCTGCCAGTGCAGGAAACATGAGACATAGGTTCTATCTCTGGGTCGGGAAGATCCCCTGGAGGAGGGCATGGCAACACTCTCCAGTATTCTTGCCTGGAGAATCTCCATCAACAGAGAGGCCAGGTGGGCTACAATCTATGAGGTTGCAAAGAGTTGGACATGACTGAAGCAACTGAGCCTGCATGCATGTATACTAAAAAAAATAGTTAAAAAAATACTGATGTAATCCATGAAATGATTTATTACCGTGAAAGGAATGTCTCAGTCAAAAGAGACTGGAAATTGCTGGAGGAGCATGTTGTGTATTTTCTTTGATTGTCAGCTGTATTTCAGAATACATTGGTAAACAGTATAACATAGTTATTGAGAGCTCCTTGGAGGAGGCCTGAGTTCAGATCCTCATATGGCCACTTCCTAGCTGAGTGACCTTGAGTGAGTTTGCTAACTTTTATTGCTCAGTTTCTTCAAGAGAAAAACATGGATAATTATATCTACCCTCATAGGTTGCTATGAGAATCAGGAGTTAATTGTACTCTGCAAGCAGTTTTTGTTGTTTTAAAAATCAGAAAGAAAAAAGGTTTTTAGATGAAACCCTTTCCCTGCTTTTGGATGCAGTTACATAGATTTGGGTTAATTGCAAACTTCTCTTATGTAAAACAATAGTAGTTCACTGCTAATAGTTTGTGATTTAGGGTTGGTTTGTAGACTTAGTTTACTTTATATGAGTTCAAAGTCAGATTATGTAAGTAGTTTGGATCTTGGTTTTCTAAATAAGAATATTCTTTTCTCTGAATCAACTCCTAATAATGAGAGGTTATTTGGATTATTTTTATAGGCCTATAAGTCCTTAGGTTGTAAAAACTTAAGTTCTATTGAATGTTCTTTTTTTGGGGGGGGCAGTATATCTTTTTTTTTAATGGTCATGCAATTATGGCACTGTTCCCCTACTTTTGATTTCAGGATAGTATTCTTGATGAACTTGACAAAGAAGAGAGTACCCATGATTCTGTGTCTCAGGAATCCGAGTCAGAAGAAGATGGGATTCATGTAGATTCACAAAAGGCTCTTGCTCTGAAAGAAAAGGTACTCTTTGGGTTAGCTGTTGGCTCCTCTAGGTAGGCAGGATTTGTAGAAAATCATGTGGCCCCCAAGATTTCTACAGTGTAATTTAGTGGGTGTTCAAGTTGTTTTTGGCCATATCCCTATCAGGAGGCAGTATAGCATAGTGGATAGGAGTGTATGCTCTGAAACCAGGTTATCCAGGTTCAAGTCCTGTGACAAGGTCTTTTAAGTTGCCTGTATGTATTCAGTCTTCTTAGCTGTAAAGTAAGATTAATATTATTACTGTACCTCAATGAGTGGTTGTGTTACTAAATGAATTATTATATGTAAAGTACTTGGAGTGTACAGAGAGTTGTTCCAGGGCTTTAAGTAGTAGACTGAAGTACTAATCAGATCAGTGTGTGATTCTTGACATGGATATTGTATCCCACTACTCCATGTCACAGACCGTCTTTGGTTGCATTTTGGAACATATGACATCTCCCTGAGAAGTGTCTCTTTATTGTTAAACTGGCTATATTGCTTTTTAAAGAGGTGGCACTCTTCAGATTAAAAATTGTCTTGATGCCTTTCTTTTGTTGCATTTCTATGGGTTATTGTGAATAAAAAGTATTTAATGCTAGGTATTTTACTCATTTTTCTGCCAGGGTTCTTGGATTGGGCCCAAACTATGACCATTAGCCTTGATTACATGGCTAATGAGATAGGAAGAGATGAATAATGAAAGAAAGTAGCTCTGGAATTCTATGTCAGTGTGCATCTGACTTGTATGCTTTTACAGGGCAATAAATACTTCAAACAAGGAAAATATGATGAAGCAATTGAGTGCTACACCAGAGGCATGGATGCTGATCCATATAATCCAGTGTTGCCAACAAACAGAGCTTCGGCTTACTTCAGACTGAAAAAGTAAGGCTTTCCATAATGTGTGTGAATATTTTATGTGCATATGGAGACTGTTTTTTGTTTTTTTAATCTTTTTTAATGAAATGTGTGGGAATGCTTGAGAACATTTTCCATTTCTTTTCAACTATAAATTCTTATTCACTCCCTTTTACTGAATTCTTTAACTTAGGCCATTTTAAACATTCAGGTGCTCAAACCATGCTCCTTGTAGCTCAGTTTATTGAGGTGTTCCTCCTATAAAAATTGAGTAAGATGCCCTTTTCCTAATTTACAGAAGAAAAAAAGTTAGGTGGGTAAAGATTCTTTATAAATTAATTTTCCTTCATTATTTTGAAAAATTTTGTGTTTACTATTTAATACAGAGACCTTTTATTATGGTCAGCTTAAAATATGTTCCAACATTGAAGTCATACTGATCCTTAAAATACATTCTTAGTCTTGAAGAACATAAATGTATATGGTCTTAATCCTAAGCAGAGAAATGACCTAGCATAAAAATTTTTAAAAAACCAAATACAGTCAAGGAAGATGTTCTTACTGTTAATTACTATTTGGAAATATGAATTATATTGGTGTCTGAGTTTTTACTACTTTTGATAGCATATTTTAAAATCTTTTGAAACTTATATTATTAATATCCTGACAAATTAGGGGATATTTACCTTTTATAATATTTGATTTTTACAATATATATAAATGATGAATAATTTAAAATAAATCTGCATGAACATGCTTCCCAGCTTAAAAATCAGAACGTTATTTTTCAAAGCTACCTTTGATATTTTCTTCCATATCCTGACCCTTGTCCCTCCCAGTTAACCACTATGTTGAGTTGTGTATCATTCTTTTGATTAAAAAAAATTTATTGTATATGTGTATATCTCTAATACATTGTATAACATTGCTTTATTTTTGAGCTTTAAAAGTATATCATTGGATATAGTTTTCTGTGGCTTGCCTATTTATTTGAATACTATATTTCATATTTCAGTTCATCTCATAAGATTTGTTCATGTTTTGTGTATATCAATAGCTATAGATCTCTCATTTTCACTGTTGAATGCATATGCAGTTCCTTTTTAGAAATACACCATCATGTACCCATTCTCTAATTGCTGGATTGCTGGTTGGTTCCTTTATTCCTCACCTTCCTTGTCTTCTCTTTCTTTTCCTGCCTCCCACCCTCCTTCCCTTAATTATTTAACAACAGTGATACTGTGAGCACTTCTGTACATGTTTCTTGGTGCTAGATCTTAGGATGTGCACATGTTCAACTTTTAATGATGGTGACTAGTTGTTACAATGATAGTTGTACATGCTTACATTCCCCTTGGCAGTGTGTAAGAATATATGTTACATATCCTTACCAACGCTGGTATAATGGGGCTTCTGAATTGTTTTCAGTCTAGGGGATGTAAAGTGGTAATTCATCGTGGCCTTAATTTGCATTTCCCCAATTTCTCATGTGGTTGAACATCTTAATATGTGTTTATTCACCACTTATCTGTTTTATTTTCCTGTGATATGTTTGTTTTATCTTTGGTCCTTTTTTCTGTTGGCTGTTTTTCTGTTGATTTTTAAGCATTCTTTTTTGGGGGATACTAATTAGTGTTTATAATATTTATCTTCTCTCAGTTTGTAGCTGATCTTCTTTTTTTAAATGATGTCTTAGAGAACAGAAATTCTTATTTTAACATGCTTCATTTATTAATTTTCGTAAAATGTTGGCACTTTGAAAAGTGTGATTTGTGAAAATAGCCCCTTTCTTTGAGTTTGTAGCAATCTCTTTTATTTTCTCCTGAAAGTTATGGTTTGCTTTTCACGCTTGTCTCCTTGTGTATGCTGAAGGCATAATTCCAGTTCCATATCCCAATTGTTTCAGCCTATTTGTTGAATATCCTTACTTTCCCCATGGATCTGCAATTCTCCCATTGTCATATGTCAAGTTTGCCTGGATCTGTTTCTCATTTCTTTCTTCTCTTCATTGCTCTGTTGCCCTTTACTATAGCCCTTCCATACTATCTTTAATTTTTATAGCATTATAGTAAATCTTGGTATTTGGTATAGGGCCTTATTATTCTTTAGGAATGTTGGGTATTCTTGGACTTTTACCAATCAGTATAAATTAGAATCATCCTGTCCAATTCCTTGAAAAATTTTGATTACAATTGCATTGGACTTACAGATCAGTTTGGAGAGAATTATATTGTTCTATTTTTGTGTCTTATAGATGAATGTGAAATTGCTGTAGTTTTCTTTCATGTCTTTGAAGACAACCTCGTAATTTTCTGCATCTGGATCTTGTACATCTTTTGTTAGATTTATTTTATTTTTGTTGTTGTTGATATCTAGTAGAGTAGCCACTTTGCTTAACTTTCTTTATTTTTAACAGTCTGTCTAGATTGTTTTGAATTTTCTTGGTAGACCATTATATCATCTGAGAATGTCAGTTTTATTCCTTCCTTTCCAGTCTTTTTAGTTCTCTTTCTTTCTTATGGAACTTCATTGGTCAGGACCTCTAGTAGAGTACTGAGAAAAAGCAGTGATAGTGGGCATTCTTTTCGTTGCTTTAAAGAAACTGCTTACATCAGAAATTACTGATTTTAATGGGCTTAACTAAAAGGAGATGGTAGCACAGGGAACTCTGCATAGTACTCTCTAATGGCCTCTGTGGGGAAAGAATCTGAAAAAGAGTGGAGATAAATACGTATACACACACACACACACACACGTATACCTATATGTATAGCTGATTGACTTTGTTGTATGCCTAAAACTAACACAATACTATAAATCTACTACAATAAAAATTAAAAAGAAAATAGAAAAAAAATAAGAGAAACATGCCTTCAAATGGGAAGTAAATCCCCTTTTCAGAGGTTTCAGAAACAAATTTTTTGAAGTTTTTAACAGATGATTTTTATTAACTTCACTTTATTTTTTTTTAAATTGCAGATTTGCTGTTGCGGAGTCTGATTGTAATTTAGCAATTGCCTTGAATAGAAGTTATACAAAGGCTTATGCAAGACGAGGTGCCGCTCGATTTGCTTTGCAAAAATTAGAGGATGCCAAAAAAGGTATTAATGTTTTCCAGGTCATCATTATCTAAAAAGTTATTTAATAGTTTAATTGATTCTATACAAAGAATACTAGATAATCACAGTTACTATCTTCAGAAATCTTTCTATATTGAATAAAACTGGTTTTTGCAATTTAAAATGTATTTTGATATTTTGGGAAAAGACCTTGTTATTTGCCACTGATTAAACTTTGGTTAATATTCTCATTCAACCATGTGTTCCCTCTGTTACCAGGGGAAAGTTATGTATTTTCTCTGATTTTCAGTTTCTTATATGTGAGACAGATTAAAACATCTTGTTGGCTTTTGTGAGGCTAGAGTTAATGCATAAACCTAACACATTTTTATTTATTTTTTAAATTTAATCCTTTTATTATTTCATAAAATGGGCTTGTGTAGTATAAATCAGAAAATTGGAATGAAGTTTATGTCTGAAAGATTGTGCTCCTTCTTGGTTTTATGAGATATAACTTATGATAGCAAGTGTTCTTCCTGAGGCTTGAAGAAGGAGGCTTGACACAAGGATTAAGGGTTTTATCTGTCCTGAGAGAATGGAGGAAATCCAGTGGAATAATGTCAGTATTTCTTAGTTCCTCTTAATTTAAACTGTCCCCTGTAAGCAGATGACTGCTATTTTATACAGGTTTTTGAATACCATATATCTTTTTTTGATTATTTATTTGTTGGTTACCCTGAGTCTTTGTTGCTATACTCAGGCTTTCTGTAGTTGTGGCTAGTGGGGGCGACTCGTCACTGTGGCACATGCGCTTCTCATTGTGACTTTTCTTGTTGTGGAGCCCAGGCTCTAGGGTGTGTGGGTTTCAGTCGCTGTGGCTCACGGGCTCCATCCTTGCGACTTGTGGGCTCTAGAGCTCGGGTACAATAGTTGTGGTGCACCGGCTTAGTTGCTCTGAGACGTGGAATCTTCCCGGACCAGGGATTGAACGCGTGTCCCCTGCATTGCAGGCAGATTCGTATCCACTGTACCACTAGGAAAGTCCCATATATCTTTTTTTTAAAATTATATTTTTAATTGAAGGATAATTGCTTTACAGAATTCTCTTGTTTTCTGTCAAACCTCAACGTGAATCAACTATAGGTACCATATATCTTTTAAATATTCTGTTATCTTCTGTTTTACTCAGATTATGAAAAAGTATTAGAACTGGAACCAAATAACTTTGAAGCTTCAAATGAACTCAGGAAAATTAATCAGGTAAACTGTAGTTATTTAAATTAAGTGTGTTACTTACGACCTTTATTTGACAAAGTAAATGTTTCTGTATAGACTTGTATTATGTAATGTAGACATTTTTCTAATTTTAATTCTTTGTACTAGAGAGTTTTTTTAACTAAACACATTGTAAGCTAGAGGTGGTATAATGGTATTTAAAGATTCTTAATTGTTACCTTAAAAAGTTGTCTAAGATATTTAGAACTACTGCTGCTTTCTTTTATCCAGATGACAGAATTATTTTTCTTTATCCCACTAATTTTTCTAATTTGTCTTGTGCTTTGTTTTTGTACTATCACATATTTCTTTGATTTTTGTAGTTTTAAAGTTGCTCCATCTTTATGGTTTATACAGGGAAAATAATACTAAATTTTTAAAAGTAAGAAAATAGATATTAACTGTAAAATTTGCTGTCAAATTATACTTATAGTCTGTATTCCTTTTACTTTCCTTTTGCATCACTTATAATTATTTTGCCATCTGTTGAAAGTAGCAATGATTGAGGAAAGTCTGCCTTTAAATATCACCATTACATAATGCATATAAAATCTCTTGGTAAATACCATCAACTTGACTCTAATTGTGAACTGTGTTATGTATTTTTGTGTTTTATCCTAGATGGTCAGATAATGACTATGAATAGTAAATTTGAGAGATTTGGTGATGTGGTCTCAATTACCTTCTTTATTTTAAAAAATTGTTCCTAGAATAGTGTAGAAATTCAAAAGAATCTTTGTTGAATAAATAAATGAATAGCTCTTTAGTGAATATTACTTTAATTGGAATAAGATATACATTAAATTTGCTTTTTAATTTTCTTAGTAGAAATATTTTGAATTGGAGTAAATATTTTAATTATTTGAAATGTGGCAGGAATTCTAATGTGAATAGTTTGTTATTTTAAAGTCAAACATGTATGCCTCTTCCATTACTTGTTTTATTTAGCTGACTGCTATGTCTTCTAGGCTTTAACTTCCAAAGAAGACTCATATCCAGAGGAAACTGATACAATGGTTAAGTCAGATGAAGGAGAGAAAAAACAGATTGAAGAGCAACAGAATAAACAACAGGCTATTTCGGAGAAAGATCGGGTAATACAGGATTCTAACACGTATATGTTTTCCTGAGTTTACTCTTAGTTTTTTGTGTATCAGTTAAGTTTTTGTCTTTATTAATATTATATTAAAATTCTCCTTCAATAGAAACTGAAAATTAAATATACTAAAACTTCTGGAGCCTACCAATTAAAACTGAGTAATTGATGACTTAATATATAATTATAAAAAGTATTATATATAAGTTTAGGAAACAAATTATTTTTGAGCATTTTGACATATGTTTACATATAGATGGTTATAAAATTAACATAGAAATAAATTTACGGTGCTTCCTTGGTGGCTCAGTGGTAAAGAATCCACCTGCCAGTATAGGAGACATGCATTCGATCCCTAGTCTGGGAAGATCCCACATGCCATGGGACAACTGAGCCCAGCCAGTACCACAACGAGTGAGCCTGTGCTCTAGAGCCCGGGAACCTCAACTACTGGGGTCTGTGTGTTCTAGAGCCCATGCTCCTCAAGAAGAAAAGCCCAACCGTTGCAATGAAGAGTAGCCCACCACTCACTGCAACTAGAGAAAGTCCACGAGCAGCAATGAAGACCCAGCACAGTCAGAAATGAATAAATGTATTAAAAAAGAAATAAAACTGAGTCTTATTTATTTTTCATTAAATTACACTGAACTATTTTTTTTCCCCCTTTTTGACCTCACCATGGGGCACATAAAATTTTAATTCCCTGACCAAGGATTGAACCCACGCTCCCAACAATGAAAGTATGGCGTCTTAACCGCTGGACTGCCAGGGATGTCACACAATGAACTATTTCTGATCAAAATTTCTTTAGACTTAATTTAACATACTATGGGCTTTCATGGACCTACAGAGGATTCCTAATAAAAATTTATGGAATGATTATTGATTGTGATATATCTGACTCTGATTATAAATAAATGTTAAAATGAAATCTAGTACACCTTCCAATACAATTTGATTTATTCTCTGTGTAGGCATATTAATGTTACTGAATAGTGAGCTGTACAGTCTGGTACTCTGTTCTTTCACACAAATTATTTGGATTATGAAATTCTTTTATACAGATTCTATTTTTTTTTTGATTGTGCCTCGCAACTTGGGGGATCTTAATTCCCCAGCCAGGGTCAACCAGTGCCCTCAGCAGTGAGAGTGTGGAGTCGTAACAACTGGACCACAGGGAATTCCCTGCACAGATTCTGATATAATTAAAGAGTACAATATTTGGGCCTATGTTTATTAAAATGTATTTTTCATTTAAACTTCATCTAATCTTTAATTGGTAAAATAATGGTTAGTCCTGCAAGATAATATAGTAGCGCACTTTTTTTTAGTACTGAAAAGAGAAGAACACCATTATAAAAAACAACCCAAACAGATTCTAAAACATCTCATGGATTTTTAGCAATTAAAAAATAGTTTAATTACTGATATAATAATGATTGGTATACTAGCAGTGTTGCTAAAAATTTGAATTCAACTAATTTTTTTTTAAATTCTTCTCCATACTTCTTTCTGAAATGATAGGGAAATGCATTTTTCAAAGAGGGGAAATATGAAAGAGCAATCGAATGCTATACTCGAGGGATAGCAGCAGATGGCACTAATGCCCTTCTTCCAGCTAACAGAGCAATGGCCTATCTGAAGATTCAGAAGTAAGTATTGGTTACCTTTAATTCTTTGCAGGGTGAAAATGAAATTTACTGTAAAATGGTATATTATCTAAATAATTAAATTTAACTCACTCTTAAGCATTAAATGAGAGAGGGTGTGTGTGTCATAGTACATATTCACTAAATGTTGTTTAGTTGTTTGGTCGTATCTGACTCTTTGTGACCCCGTGGACTGTAGCTTGTCAGGCTCCTCTGTCCACAGGATTTTCCAGGCAAGAATCCTAGAATGGGTTGCCATTTCTTCTCCAGGGAACTTTCTGACCCAGAGATTGAACCTGCATTCTCTTGTATTTAGCAGATGGATTCTTTACCACTGTGCCACTAGCTCTAAAGTACTTACTCAATTTTGGTCTGGTGTTACACAGTTTAACACTTCTTTAATTGCTTTATGCTATTCTGAATTAGTGATTTAAAAATTATTTTTAATCTCAGAACCCTTTGGGCAGAATCTTATCTGGAAGCGTATGCATGTATAACAAAAGAGGAGTGCTGTCATTGAAACTGCTGATTGATTACATACAGAACTAAAACTTGGTCCTGTGATACTAACCACATATTTCTGGATGCACTCAAGGGCTCCATGTTGGACAATCAGCAGAATAATATATCTGATGATAGAAACTATGTCTTTGTTGTAATACTACACACTAGTTATACAATTAAAGATTCCTATAAATATTATAAGTAGAGACTCTGAACTTTTTGGTGCCACAGACCGCTTTAGTTGCATGGTGCACCTTTCTCAAGATAATATTTAAGTGTGTAGTTATACATTTAGGATTACAAAGGAAACCAACTATATTGAAATAGAGTTTTAAAAATATTAAGATTTGTGATGTTAGTTCAGTTCAGTCACTCAGTCGTGTCCTACTCTTTGCCACCCCATGGACTGTAGCACGCCAGGCTTCCCTGATCATCAACTCCTGGAGCTTGCTCAAACTCATGTCCATTGAGTTGATGATACCATTTAACCATCTTATCCTCTGTCGTCCCCTTCTCCTGCCTTCAATCTTTCCCAGCAACAGGGTCTTTTCTAGTGAGTCGGTTCTCTGCATCAGGTGGCCAGAGTATTAGAGCTTCAGCTTCAGCATCAGTCCTTCCAATGAATATTCAGGACTAATTTCCTTTAAGAGCTTCCCTCATAGCTCAGTCAGTAAAGAATCTACCTGCAATGCAGGAGAGCTGGTTTGATTCCTGGGTCAAGAAGATTCCCTGGAAAAGGAAATGGCAACCCACTCCAGAATTCTTGCCTGGAGAATCCCATGGATAGAGGAGCCTGGCAGGCTACAGTCCATGAGGTCTCAAGAGTCGGACACAACTTAGTGACTAAACCACCACCAATTTCTTTTAAGATTGACTGGTTTGATCTCCTTGTAGTCCAAGGGACTCTCAAGAATCTTCTCCAATTCCACAGTTCAAAAACATCAGTTCTTCACGGTTCAGCCCTGTTTATGGTCCAACTCTCACATCCATACATGACTACGGGAAAAAAGATAGCTTTGACTAAATGGACCTTTATTGGCAAAGTAATGTCTCAGCTTTTTATTATGCTGTCTAGGTTGGTCATAGCTATTCTTTCAAGGAGCAAGCGTCTTTTAATTTCATGGCTGCAGTCACCATCTGCAGTGATTTTGGAGCCCAAGAAAATAAGTCTGTCACTGTTTCCATTGTTTTCCCATCTATTTGCCATGAAGTGATAGGACCGGATGCCATGATCTTTGTTTTTTGAATGTTGAGTTTTAAGCCAACTTTTCACTCTCCTATTTCACCTTCATCGAGAGGCTCTTTAGTTCCTCATCGCTTTCTGCCATAAGAGTAGTGTCATCTGCATATCTGAGGTTACTGATACTTCTCCCTGCAATCTTGATTCCAGCTTGTGCTTTATCAAAATTTGTGATATAACGGTTTTAAAGATTAACACGCTACAGAGGCTTCCCTGGTGGCTCAGTAGTAAAGAATCTGCCTGCCAATGCAGGAGACACAGGTTCACTCCTTGATCCGAGAAGATGCCACATGCTGCAGAGCAACTAAGCCTGTGTGCCACAACTATTGAGCCTGTGCTCTCGAGCCTGGGAGCCACAACTACTTAAGCCCATTTGCTTGCTAGAACCCGTGCTCCACAAAAGAAGCCACCGCAATGAGAAGCCAGCTCACTGCAACTAAAGAGTAACCCCTGTTCACCGCAACTAGAGAAAAGCCACACAGCAATGGAGACTCAGCACAGATATAAGTATAAAAATAAAATTATTAAAAAGAAATTAAACACACTACAAAATGAGAAACTGCATTTAAAATATAGGCAAGTTATAGAGAGTGTCATACTGAGTGAAGTAAGAGAAGGAAAAATACAATAACAACATCCCTTATACGTGGAATCGAAAAAGAAATGACACAAATGTACTTACTTACAAAACAGAAAGAGACTTACAGATTTAGAAAACGAATCTATTGTTGCCAGGGCGAGGGGATAGTTAGGGATTTTGGGAAGGTCATGTACACACTACCATATTTAAAATGGGTAACCAACGAAGACCTGTTGTACAGCACATGGAACTGTCCTCAGTGGTATGTGCCGGCCTGGATGGGAGGGGTGTTTGGGGGAGAAGGGATACATCTGTATGTATGACTGAGTCCCTTTGCTGTTCACCTGAAACTACTATAACATTGTTAATTGGCTATACCCCAGTACAAAATCGGAGAAGGCAATGGCACCCCACTCCAGCACTCTTGCCTGGAAAATCCCATGGACAGAGGAGCCTGGTGGGCCGCAGTCCATGGGGTCCCTAAGAGTCGGACACGACTGAGCGACTTCCCTTTCACTTTTCACTTTCATGCATTGGAGAAGGAAATAGCAACCCACTCCAGTGTTCTTGCCTGGAGAATCCCAGGGACTGGGGAGCCTGGTGGGCTGCCGTCTATGGGGTTGCACAGAGTCGGACACGACCGAAGCGACTTAGCAGCAGCAGTAGCAGCAGTACAAAATGAAAACTTAAAAAGAACAAAAATTTCCAAACCTAAAATAAACATAGGCAAGTTAAAGTTAAAAAAATTTTTAAAGATGTATTATTGTGAAAGTTTGAATAAAGCCACTAGAATTTGGGGATGTTCACCGACACGTCTTCTACATATTGATCAACCAGTAAGTGTGTCTAGGGAATGCCCAGAAAGCAGCACAGATGATTACATTACCAGTGTGATAACAGTGGCTCATGGTAAAGAATTTGCCAGTGCGAGGAGACGCAGAAGACGTGGCTTTGATCCCTGGGTCAGCAAGATCCCCTGGAGGAAGAAATGGCAACACACTTCATAACATATAGCTTCACTCTTTGGCGTCTAAGTGACTGCTAGGGACAGAGTTGCCTGCTGGTTGGCCAGCTGTGTCATAGGAGCATTTACAAACAGTTACTATGATCACATGCAAACAAACATCAGGTTAAATTGCCTCATTATTTCTGAAATAGTTCTGATACCTCAAAGATATCTGTGACAGATGTGGTGTGGTATGAAAATATCTGTGATTTTTATTGGTGACAAAGTTATAGGTACTGCTTTTACTAATGTGGTTTATTACATGTCATTTAAAAGTTAATGGTAGTAAGGATGTAGTATTTTTCCCATCCAGATTTTTAGATCTTAATTTGTATTTAACTTCATTGAAACTTTCGGACTCACTAGAGATGTATTGTTTTGATTAGACTGAGTAAAAGTCATTGCATTTCTTACTAACTTAGGAAAAATTTGAATTTTGCTATTCAGGAATTGCACATGATTAAAAAATTGTAAGGCCTACATTTTTAGGTTTGATTAATGCCAAAAAGAATACCTTCTAATAGATGAGAGATTATATCTACATTTATGAGGCCTCTAATTTATTGTGTTCTGTTGGTTTAGTTGATAACCACATAAGTATATCATAGCAAGTTTTTTTTTTTTTTAATTTAAAAGACCTATGTTAGTCTTACTTGCATATCTTTCTAGTATGTCTTTATTTTTTTTGGCCGCATTGCCCAGCTTGCAGAGTTTTAGTTCCCTGACCAGAGTTCAAACCTGTATCCTCAGCAATGAAAACGCTGAGTCCTAGCCATTGGACCGCCAGGAAATGCCCTTTAATGTGTCTTCTAGACGTACAGTTGACATCTGAAGTTTTCTCTACTAAATAGTGAGTGCTGTCAGGCACTGTCTGTCATAGACTAGATGAGGAACAGGAAAAGAGCAACTTTTCAAACAGGAGTTTGAATGGAACCAAGATGTCAAGGGATGGTATGATTAGTGAGGTGAAGAGACAGGTCTAGTGTCCCAGTGCAGGTTCAAAGACACAAGAAGCAAAAATTCGATGGTACCTTCTGGAAAGGGCAGGAGGTTCATATGATGACTGATACGCAGGGGCACTGGCAGAGATAAGGCTGGAGAGTCAAGCAACCCCCCAACTTTGTGCTCTGCAGAGGAGCTCGACTTCATCCTAAGAAGTGTGGAGACCATGCAGTATCTTGAATGGGAAAATGATGTAATCAGTCATGTAGAGAATAAACTGGTTGGGGCATGGACATGAACACACACAAACATAATCTTTCTTTTACTCAGAAGTGAATTAAAGAATTCAGAAAAAAAAAAAACTCAGGGGTGTTTAATCTTGTTCATATTAGGTCTTATTGAAGGTAAGATGGCATTCATTTAGGTCTTGGGAAGAATGTGATCACAGAAGATTTTTTTTTTTTTTAATTTTATTATGAAACTTTTCATAGTAAACTCTGTGTACCAGATCATCTAGTTTTCACAAGCCATACCTTTTTTTGTCATATTTAGTTCCACTTTTTTCCCACCTGAGTTATTATAAAACAAATCATGGACATGATATTTCATCCTTTAAGGATGCTTCATACATAATCACAATACCATTATTATGCCAAGTAAATCCATAACAATTCATTAAATGTCATTTTAATATATGAGGATATAAAGATTTTTATTTTATTTTTTTAACTTTTCTTTTTTGTTATGAAGCAGTACCCAGTCAAACTGAATCGATTGCTGATTGCATGACTGAGTAGAATTCATGAAAAGTATTAGATGATATTCTTTCACATACACAGTGAATTCGAAGTATGAGTGTGTTTTCCTTAGGTGATGTGTAGTATGGGTAAGTCTTAATTAACTTTGGAGAATTGATGCCAGTTATTCTTAATGTAGTAACTGTACATGTTGAGAGTTGGAGGGGAGGTATGCTTTGGTATTTTGTCTGCTTTATTCATATTTTACCATCATTAATTCCATCCTTCCACCAGACTAATTTCTGACTTCACTTTATCTGTTACCTTCTCCCTCCTCAACCAGAGGATTCCAAAATTTGGTGAGAATAAAAAATTTAGAAGTTAGTCTTTTCCCTTAAAGAGAGATTTGGGAGATATATATATTTTATATTAGAAACTCAGTTGACATGAAGTTTTCTATAAGCCACATTTTGCTCCTTAGTATTTATATCATGTTTAATAGGTATGAAGAGGCTGAAAAAGACTGCACACAAGCTCTCTTGTTAGATGGCTCGTATTCTAAAGCTTTTGCCAGAAGAGGCACTGCAAGAACGTTTTTGGGAAAACTAAGTGAGGCCAAACAAGGTAAGACTATTTTTGTAACAACTGGTACTCACTCTGCTGTTGACACTCCCAAGTTATAGTAGCAGACATTTTTGTAGCCTTTCCACGATTTGAGGATACAGAACTTAGAGAAGTACATTTTCTTTCACAGTTTAGGTTTGCCAATTTGGAGAAATTCAGCTTTCATAGTGGGCCTGGTTATCTTCTAATAGCAGTATAGTCTGGCCAGTTGTCAATCAAAATTAATGAAAAATTTGAATTATAGGTGCGAAGGAAAAAGGCAGGAAAAAGGCAAGAATGAAAAGAAAGGGAATCAACAGTCAGGAGATAGAGGATAATGTGAGATCTGTAATGATGTCTTCCTTTTTCCCTTGATTGCTGATTATTATTTTTTTTCACAATCTGTCTTTTTAGTATTTATTCTTAGTCATTTTGAAGAACCAGCTTATTTCTCTTGTGTATATTTTCTGCTTTGTTTCTGCTCTTTATTTCCCTTCTTCAGCTGTCTTTTTGGCTTAATTTGCTAGTTTTCTAACTTCTTGATGCATCAGTAGTTACCTAGTTGATTTTCAGCCTTTGTTTTGTGACGTGTTCATTTAAATCTGGCTGTTTAAAGTCTGGCTTCAGCTATAGCCCATGCATTTTTTTATTATGGTAAAATATACATAACATAGAATTTACTGTTTAAACCATTTTTAAGTGTACAATTCAGTGCATTGAGTACATTGACCTTTTGTGCAACCATCACCATCGTACATCTCCAGACCTTTTTCACCATTCCATTTTGAATACTCTGTCGTTTGACAGTAATTCTCTATTGCCCCTTCCCTCCACCTCCTGGTAACCAGCATTCTGTTTTCTGTCTCTGAATTTGACTATTCTAGGTACCTCATATGAGTAAAGAATCATACAATAGTTATCCTTTTATTTTCTGGCTTACTTCACTTAGTGTGTCTCCAAGACTCATCCATATTGTAGCATATATCAGAACTGGATTCCTTTTTAAGGCTGAATAATATTCCATGATCTGGAATTCTCTTAGATTCTCTCTTACATTTGGTGAGTTACCCCATCATTTGTTATCAGTGTGAGCTTTGATAAGTAGATGACCTCTAGCCCTCAGACCTCAGTTGTGTCACTGTGAAGTTAAATTGTAGTGAAGGTTACCTGAGAATTGATATAAAGCAAAGAGAAAAGCACTCAATAAGCGTTAGTTCTTATTATTGCTCACCAGTTTCCTAGCATCCCGAATAGAGCTTCTTGAGATATAGGTATGGGGTTATTAACTAAATATATGATTTCTTGAACTCCATAAGGTATTTGCACTAATTTATTATGTTTCTTAAAAACTCGTTTTAGATTTTGAAACTGTTTTACTTTTGGAGCCTGGAAATAAACAGGCAGTAACTGAACTTTCTAAAATTAAAAAGGTAAGCGTTCTTCTTTCCATCAAAATATGGTCCTATCTTCTGAAGCATAAATACCTTTATTTGTTGTGTGATTAACTTGAGAATATTTTGATAGTGTCATAATTACAAATTTATTTTTAAGGAATTAATTGAGAAAGGACACTGGGATGATGTCTTTCTTGATTCTACTCAAAGGCAAAATGTGATAAAACCCATTGATAATCCGCCTCATCTTGGATCAACTGTAAGTAAACCTGAATTTTTCTCCTTGCTATTTAAATATCACTGGTATAATAAATTGAGTTGAAACAAGCTGTTGAATTAGTATGTCTCTTAAAAGATATGTTGAGATCTCTTCCTAGAACCAGTTTTAGAATCTTAAAAAAAATACTCTTAGGAATATTGGCATAAGAAAATTGGAGAAAATGGAACTGTTTTAAGTTCTGGCATAACTTTTAAAAGTGTCCTTAAATTTAACACTAAATATTTCTTCATATTTTGTGATTAAAAAGGAATTTGAAGCGGTTGTACATTTTGTAATTAAACATCTTTTATTTCTTTTACTGTTCTTATTTGAGATTGGGATTTTATTACAGTATAGTCTTATAACTTCTGTGGGGTTAGGTCTAAAATGAACACTATGGCAAAAATCTAGTACAGGCATACCTCATTTTATTGCACTTTGCAGATACTGCATTTTTTACAGATTGAAGATTTGTGGCAACCCTCTGCTGTGCAAGTCTGTTGGCACAATTTTCCCAATAGTATTTTCTTTACTTTCTGTCTTTGTGTCACATTTTGGTAATTCTCTCAATATTTCAAACTTTTTTGTTAATATCATATTTGTTATGGTGCTGTGTGATCAGTGATCTTTGTTGCTATTACGAAAAGATTATGAGGATGAAGGCTAAGATGATGGTTAGCATTTTTTTGCAATAAAAAAATTTTAAGTT
Organism: Oryx dammah; assembly: GCF_014754425.2. NCBI lineage: Eukaryota > Metazoa > Chordata > Mammalia > Artiodactyla > Bovidae > Oryx > Oryx dammah. The sequence goes on from NW_024080625.1 coordinate 2,250,334, forward strand.
ATATACATTGTTTTTTTAAAGACATGCTGCTATTTCACACTTAAAAGAGTATGGTATAGCGCAAACATAACTTTTATTATGCGTTGAGAAACCAAAAGCTTTAGGTGACTTGCTTCATTGCAATATTCACTTTATGTGATAGTTTGTAACTGAACCTGCAGTATCTCTAAGGTATACCTGCAGGCAAAATTATTCTTTTTTTTTTTTTAATTTATTTATTTATTTATTTATTTTTAATTTTTACTTTACAATTCTGTATTGGTTTTGGCATAGATTGACATGAATCCACCACAGGTGTACATGCGTTCCCAAACATGAACCCCTCTCCCACCCCCTTCCCCACAACATCTCTCTGGGTCATCCCCGCGCATCAGCCCCAAGCGTGCCATATCCTGCATCAGACATAGACTGGCAATTCGATTCTTACATGATATTATACATGTTTCAATGCCATTCTCCCAAATCATCACACCCTCTCCCTCTCCCTCTGAGTCCAAAAGTCCGCTATACACATCTGTGTCTTTTTTGCTATCCTGCATACCGGGTCATCATTGCCATCTTCCTAAATTCTATATATATGTGTTAGTATACTGTATTGGTGTTTTTCTTTCTGGCTCACTTCACTCTGTATAATCGGCTCCAGTTTTATCCATCTCATCAGAACTGATTCAAATGTATTCTTTTTAATGGCTGAGTAATACTCCATTGTGTATATGTACCACAGCTTTCTTATCCATTCATCTACTGATGGACATCTAGGTTGTTTCCATGTCCTGGCTATTATAAACAGTGCTGCGATGAACATTGGGGTACATGTGTCTCTTTCAATTCTGGTTTCCTCTGTGTGTATGCCCAACAGTGGGATTGCTGGGTCATAAGGCATTTCTGTTTGCAATTTTTTAAAGAATCTCCACACTGTTCTCCATAGTGGCTGTACTAGTTTGCATTCCCACCAACAGTGTAGGAGGGTTCCCTTCTCTCCACACCCTCTCCAGCATTTATTGCTTGCAGATTTTTGGATCGCAGACATTCTGATTGGTGTGAAGTGGTACCTCATTGTGGTTTTGATTTGCATTTCTCTAATAATGAGTGATGTTGAGCATCTTTTCATGTGTTTGTTAGCCATCCGTATGTCTTCTTTGGAGAAATGTCTATTTAGTTCTTTGGCCCATTTTTTGATTGGGTCGTTTATTTTTCTGGAATTGAGTTTCAGGAGTTGCTTGTATATTTTTGAGATTAGTTGTTTGTCAGTTGCTTCATTTGCTATTATTTTCTCCCATTCGGAAGGCTGTCTTTTCACTTTGCTTATGTTTTCCTTTGTTGTTTATTCTTAAGAATATATGCTGCATATTGTTCTTAGTATACTATACTGTTTTTTTATTAAGTCTAACAAAGCCAGTTTTTCCTGCAGTATTGGAACGGAAAGAGTAGATGGTAAAATTCAGCGATTTGTCTTGTGTTGGACTTTTAAAATTGAATCATTTAAGGCATGTATTATTATATATGTATGTGTTAGTCTCTCAGTTGTGTCTAACTCTTTGTGACCCTATGGACTGTAGCCCACCAGGCTTCTCTGTCCATAGGATTTTCCAGGCAAGAATACTGGAGTGGGTTGCCATTTCCTTCTCCAGGGGATCTTCCTGACCCAGGGATCGAACATGCATCTCTTATGTCTCTTGCATTGGCAGGCGGGTTCTTTGCCACTAGCGCCACCTGGGAATTCATATATATGTGTATATGAATTTATATATATACATATAAATTTGACTCTCTGATAATTTCTGATGTTTTCTTAGTATCATATATGGAAATTATGAAAGATAAAATACATATAAAAAAGTACCCAGGACAAATTAAAATTTAAAGGATAAAGTGAACACCTATGAAACCACCAACTGTGTCAAAAAGTTGAAACGTATCAGCCTCCAGAAACCTCCCTGTGTGCTCTTCACTGATCATGATTCCTTCTGTGCCCCTTGGAAGTAACTGTTAATGCATGGATGATGCTTTGAAAGAAATGCTGATTTTATAGTGAAGTCAGAGCAGATATTTTCATCCTCCTTTTACTAAGGAAGAAGGCGAGGTGAAGAAAGTGTTTTGCCAAGTTCTTATTTCAAGTAACGAACAGAGAAATTCTTTAATACATTTCCTGGGTTCTTATTTTGACTTTATTCTTGAATTTTCTGTGATACTATTTCATATGCCAGGCATAAATCTAGTTGCTTTTATACATTATGTTCATTGTCACACATCATATTTATTACCTATTCTATTTTTTACAGTAAAGGTGATTAAATGTTTAATTCAATGTGATTTATACTTTTACATCTCTGTAAAATTTTGTCACAAAAATTAATTCCAAAGTTTTAAAAAAGTAAGTCTTTGTCAGACTTTGCTTGTCCATAATTATAAAAACACTGCCACATGGTAAGTCAAATATCTGTATGGAAGAATGTTCTATGGCCAGTGTATCCTAAACAGCTTTTATAAATCTGTTGAGTTCTGTCCTCCCTCAGGTTATAAATCAGTTACATTAGTAATTGTGAAAATGCAACATGAATTTTAACCTTTTGTGGCTGGATCTCAAAACAGAACACCTCCATGAATTGAGGGATCTGGGGTAACCATTTTGTAGCTGATCCAACACAAGCAAAATCATTATCTTAGTAGGAAGGGGAAAATTTGCTCTTTATTTTTGTAATAGGTCTCCGTTTTAAAATCTGGGCATTATTTAAAAGTATGACAGTTTGGTATGATGCTTTTGGTTTGATTTGAGTCCCACCTGATAAAGGCTTCCCAGGTGGCACTAGTGGTAAACAAACAAACAAACAAAAAACCCTCTTGCCAGTTCAGGAGACACAGGTTCGATTCCTGGATTGGGAAGATCCCTTGGAGAAGGAAATGGCAACCCACTCCAGTATTCTTGCCTGGAGAATCCCATGGACAGAGGAGCCTGGCAGGCTATAGTTCATAGGGTTGCAAAGAGTCGAATACGACTGAAGCAACTTAGCAGGCAGGCAGACCATTTCATAAGCTTTAAAATCTTAGGCAAGTAGGGTCCCTATGTGACTTTTTCTGCTTAAGCTGAAAATTACTCATAGGTTAGTTGAGATCAAAGAAAATGATGTCCAGGATTGCTAAGGCAGTTTCAGGTGAAATGGATGTTAATTTCCTTTTCAGTCCTTTGTGTGGCCTTTGTGTGAGGCCACCTGAACATTGAGGCAAGCGGTCAGGAAAGGGGTTACTTTATTCAAGCGAGAGGCTCAACCATGGAGTTCTGTGCTTACGGGCTGCAGGTCTGACTACTTTTGGCATGTTTTCTCTCGAGAGACCGTCGGTGAGCAGTAATCTAGACCTCCTGGGCCTGGAGTTCCTAGATAGGAAATGAGTTAGTTTCCACTAATCTATTTTCTGTTATTTTATTTTCATTTTCCTGTTTTCCCATATGAAAATTTCACCTTTCTACTTGGTCTTTCTTCTTTTTCTGTTTATTTTCAGTTCTGTTTTCTTTTTCTTGAAATGGTCATAAAGCTAAAGAAAATGTTATGTTTCTAAATCTTAATTTAAAAAGAGATGAATTTGGGAATTCCCTGGTGGTCCAGTGGTTAGGACTCTGTTTTCACCGTCAACCACCGGGGTTCAGTCCCTGGTTGGGGCACTGAGATCCCACAAGCTGTGAGGTGTGGCCAGAAAAAGAAATGAATTCATGTTCTGATGTTTTCTTATGTCTTTTGGCTGTAGTGTCGTCTTTCACGGTTTTCTCCTTTTACCAGTATACTGTCACCCCCTCATCCCTCCCAGCCATCATCAGTAACATTGAGCCACTCTCAGGAGCCAGTGGTCTACCCTTGAACAGATCATCTGCTAGGAAATTCATTAGCCTGGATCGGTTTACACGTTGTCATTGACGAGATTTAGGTTTGTTTTCCGGTTTTGCCTCATGGTGCGCCATGCAGGATGCTCATTCCCTGACCAGGGACTGAGCCTGTGTCCCCTGCAGTGGAAGTGCGCAGTCTTAGCCAATGGGCTGCCAGGGAAGGGCCAGGATTTGGTTTTAAGTGGGACTACATCAATATAATTTAGTAGTTGTAGTCTATTTTTTTATAGTCTGTTCTTTAACACTGTTTTTTAACATTAACATGTCCATTCTTGGTCAATATTTTGATAGAAAGCCTACTGGTTTTGATAGTTCTCAGCAAAGCAGAGGCCTTAGATTAACATGACTATCCTTTAGAACTGCTAGAACTGCTAACAGGATTCTGTTAACAAATTTATAATAGCTTCTTGATTTATGTGTATTCATCCAGTAACACTCAGTTGTTACCATTAGGTCTTTTCTTAGTTATGCTAGTGTAATGTCTGGCTTTAACACTGAGTTTAGTATAAAAGGTTTTTATATTTCAACTTTTTAATTTAAAATTCAGTCGTATAGTTGGAATGAAAACAATATACTGAAGAAAGTCTTTTTTCTAAATTAAAGTATTACATGTAAGCTGAGGAAGAAATTGAAAATGTTTAACATCTGTTACGATTAAAATAAATAGTGAATACTATTTATTTTAATAAATTAAAAACCATTATTATGGTCAAGTACTTACCAGCTTTGTGAATATTATTTGACAAATCTTTAATCCTGGGCTGGTTTTATCCAGCTGCTACATATGAAGAAGATGCAGTTAGGTTTAAATATTAGTCTCTTTCATACAGAATGCTGTTTATTGCCTGACCTTGTTCTGCTTAGCTAGCCTACAGTACTAGTGTCATTTGACCATATTTTTATTTGGTTTTGTTGCCTCTGGGATAAACTCAAGACTCCTTGAGATGGGACACAAATCCCTTTGTAAGCTCTCTTTAAGCAGCCTTTCCGGCTTTGTCTCACCTCTCCTCCTCTTGCACCAGCCGTGGTGGACGTCTCACCTTCCCACTGGCCATGCTGTACCCTATCACACTGCCATTCCTGTGTGCTTTTTCTGTGAAGCTCCCTGATGTCAATTTTAATCTTCCTTCCTCTTTTCTCTGGGCACCCTGGACCTTCACCTTTTATAGTGCCTTCTAATTATTTCTACATGCACCGTCTTTCCCCCATTTAGACATGCATATGGTAGCTGCTGTGATTCTTTTTGTTCTTTGCATTCTCAGAAGGTATGCTTCAGATTGAATTTACTTACAGCTGGAATATTGGCTGAAAGAACATTGTAACCTTTTAATTTGTGACTTTAAGAAACTTTTGTATTGATGTAAAGAATTGATTTTATTGTTTTAGAAGCCACTCAAGAAGGTTATTATTGAAGAAACTGGTAATTTGATACAGACTGTTGTGCTGGATAGCACTGCTACTGTGGCTACTCCAGAGTGTAATCCTGTTACCCTGGCAAGTGTAACAGCAACCACAGGCATGACAAATAAGAACTCAAGCCAAGATCACCTTTTGCCCACAAGTGGTGTCCCAAAAGCCAAAGTATTAAAAATAGAAGAAATCAGTGATACTTCAGCTCTTCAGTGAGTAGAAATACTCTTATTTGATAATCATCTGAATGGTAATAATTCCATTGATAATACTGATAAGACTGATAAGTACTGAAAATTGATAGTACTGATAAGACTTCTGGTTGTATTCTTCCCCATAACCTTTTGAACTATCCAACTTTAGATTCTGTTTTTTTATTCTTTTTACGTAAATGTAAGAGAGGTTTTGCTGAACGAATTATCATTATTCCTTTACCATAGTGAGGAATTTAGAAATGATAACAGTACCTTGAACAAATTGATTTCATCTATTTTCTTTTCTAGAACTTAATATGTTTCTATGTTTTCTAGAACTTAATATGTTTCTATGTTGTCTAGAACTTTAATATGTTTCACTTTGTAATTCAGCAAGAATTTTTAATTTTTTGAAGGGAAGCTTCATAAACAATGTAGAATTTAGGCATTGTCATTATTCTAGCCATTGATGATTATTTGTGGGCTCTTTAAATTTTGTTCAGAATTTTTTTTAAAGTCATGCGTTTTCTTAATCATGAGAATAAAAGACATAGACTAATAGTTTACTTTATTGAAATTTTATTATATATTCTTGCATTGCTACTCAACAGTCCTATTAAAAACTTTTTTTTTTTAAACTTTGAATTCTAGTAGTTCTATTTAGAGAGATAGTATAGATTGTGGGAAAACTTTTAAGTAGGCAGACTTTTTCTTTAAAGGAGGAAGCATTTCTTTCTTTTTGAAATCTTTCTTGAAACTGTGATAATTCAGATAGTTCAGAGTGAAAGGTTGAGTTGTGAGTATATGTGATATAATAATGCAGTATGGGTTTCCCTGGTGGCTCAGACGGAAAAGAATCTGCCTGCAGTGTCGGAGACCCAGGTTTAATCCTTGGGTTGGGAAGATCCCCTGGAGAAGGGAATGGTAACCTACTCCAGTCTTCTTGTCTGGAGAATCCCGTGGACAGAGGAGCCTGGTGGAATATAGTCCGTGGGTTTGCAAAGAGTCAGACACGACTGAGCACTGACACTGTTACTACAAATGCAGTGTATGGAAATAGTTTGTCACAAGGTGGCAAGGCTGTTAGCCCAGCTAGTAAGAATAGGCAGTACACAGTCAGCACACGAAAATTTGTAGAAGTATAATGTCTTGCCAAAATTATACATATATTATCAGCTGAAATAATTTACTATTGGCAGGCTATAAATAGATAACACACTATCAATAAAGTCAGAAATTTTAGAATGTCTATTGAGGTTTCTGTATATAAACTTTGACTATTTGTTGTTTCTTTTCTGATTATTTGATGCCTCTGAAATATTTCAGCTCTCATGTCAATTTGAAAAAGGATGTATGTCAGTCTTTCAGTGAGAAGATTCCTATAGAGGTAGACAAAACACCTGCTCAGTTTATCAGGACTGTTCTCCCTCCAGTTCCTGCAAACTCATTTCAGCTTGAATCTGATTTCAGACAACTGAAAAGTTCTCCAGATATGTTGTATCAGTACTTGAAGGTAAGAGGTAGGAAGCTAGTAGTTCTCTTGTAAATTAGAGGTCAAAGAACTTCTTTTGTCATTATATAATAATAGGGTTGTGTTTGCTTTGTGAGCAGTATGATTCTGTGCTTCCCTGATAGCTCAGTTGGTAAGGAATCTGCCTGCAATGCAGGAAACCCCGGTTTGATTCCTGGGTCGGGAAGATCCATTGGAGAAGGGATAGGCTACCCACTCCAGTATTCTTGGGCTTCCCTGGTGGCAGCGCTGGTAAAGAATCTTCCTGCATTTCCCACCCCCCCAAAAAAAAAAAAAAAAAAAAAGAATCTTCCTGTACTGCGGGAGACCTGGGTTCGATCCCTGGGTTGGGAAGATCCCCTGGAGAAGGGAGAGGCTACCCACTCCAGTATTCTGAGTGACTTTCACTTTCACGTTTCTTTCACAGTGTGAATGTAGAAAATGCTCTTATCCCTTGCGTAATACATATATCATCCTGATCAGGCCATTCTAAGTATTTGCAACCAGGGAACCTTTGGAAATGTGTTAAATTCTGTTCTATAACAGAAACAATCTAATTTCATACATCATGATTTAAACTTAATTCTCCATTCAAGATGAGGAAAGAAGCTAAAATACAGTGAGTGCCTTCTGTGTGCCAAACTATGCTTACAATATTTAGGTAATCATTCTCCTGAAAATTAACTTTTATTTGCTCAAGGAAAAGAGTCAAATCATATGAAATTCACCAAATAATGGATTTTTTAGCACTTTTTCAAGTGTAATTACTGTAATAATTTCTTATAATGGTGCGGTATATAACATTTCAAAATATATTATCTCATGTAGTTCTATTTTTTAAACTCTCTTTTTATTGCTCTTTGAGCTCTGTTGTTTTCTGTTTCTCTTGGGTGATATACGTCTCTCCATGAGGTTTTTCTGTGAATTGAGCAGAGTGATTATCTTACAGTCCCTCTAACTTTCTGTCATAGTTACATTTCAGTGTGATTCCCCATTATTGTTCATTAAATACTTATGCATAGTAGTTATTCTTTACTATGTTCATCTAAGCAATTATTATATAAATAATTTGTGATTGGGAATATTGCCATAATTTTCTAACTCCTTATATTTTTCCCAAGCAAATTGAACCATCCTTGTATCCCAAGTTGTTTCAGAAAAATCTAGATCCAGATGTATTCAACCAAATCATTAAAATTCTGCATGACTTTTACATTGAGTAAGTAAATTTAGTTATACTTTCCTACTTTTAGTTATTTGGAAAATTCATCCTTTTTGGTATCATACTGCTACCTTTTATATTGCAGAATTAGCTATATTGTAAATTTTACTGTTGCAGTAGTGTAAAGAAATACAGGTATAAACAATGAAAATGGAAATGATTAGGAGAAAAAAGGACTTAACAGATTTTTTTAGAGAAAGGTGGAGTATAGAAGTAACAAGTATTATAACAGATTAATAATGTCTCTTCTATGCCTCACATTTAAGAATATTATTGGGCACTTAAAATATAGACAGTGTGCAGGAACAAAAGATAAATGAAGACTTTATTTATGTATAATTAGAAATATTATTTTAGTAAGCAGAACTAAATGAGCTGTTTTTAATTGATCATTTGCTTTTTATTTGGACTTCAGGAAAGAAAAGCCATCACTCATCTTTGAAATCTTACAAAGACTTTCTGAACTAAGAAGGTTTGATATGGCAGTGATGTTTATGTCAGAATCTGAGAAGAAAGGTGAGTTCTATAAAAAAAGCTTTTCCTTTACTCTTTATTCTTATGTGTTCCTTTATTCAACAAATGATAGAAAATATTTATTGAATGTCAGTTATGTACAAGGTACATGCAATTTAATTGCAGTTTAATTAAATTGAGTTACAGTTGAATTAAGTAAAAATTTTCAGTCTGAAAACAACATTGTGAGGTGTAGGTATGATTATCATTTTGCTCTTACAAAAGGGGAAACTGAGGCATATATAGGTAGGGAACTTGCCTGAGGTTCCACAGCTAGGAAGCCAGACCCAGGATTTAAACCAAGGTGGTCTGAACTCTTCTACTTGAAAATATAGTATCAGTGTAATGGTTGAGCTCCTGGCATGGTGGAACATGTACAGGGTCCCTGCCACGGGAGCATGCAGCGGGGTGTGGGTGCGTAGGTGGTCACATCCATTTTTTTCAGCTAATATCTTTGAGTTTGTTTGATTTAAGCTGAATTCTCAAAAAACTACCGGAGTCGGATGAAGGGAGTGAGGATGTGTAGAGGTTTTGAGGCAGAAGAGGGCAAATTGAACTCAGTAAATTAAAAGGAGTGTAGTGTGGCTGAATTGTAGAGTTAGAGGGTAGAGAGAGGCAGGTGAGGAACTTGAAGAATTATATTCCTTATTTATTTCTACATCTCAGTCTTTGGCATAAAGTATCAGTTTTGGGGAACCCTAATTTAAGTAAAATCAAACTATGGAGGCACTTCAATTACAGTTGTCCCTTGAACAGTGTGGGAGTTAGGGGAACGAGCCCTCTACACAGTTGAAAATGCACATACAATTTTACAGTCAGTCCACAGCATCTGAGGTTTTTCATCCAGGTTCAGTCAACTCTGGATCATGTAGTACTATAGTATTTACTACTGAAAAATATCCATCTGTTAGTGGGTCTGTGCAGTTCAAACTCATGTTGTTCAAGAGTCAGTGGTACTCAAGAGTTTCAAGCTATAGTCTAGTTTTTTTAGAAAGAGGAAAATCATTAGAATGCACCTCCTGGAAACACACTTTGAGCTCCTTTTCTGTCTCTTCTTTATGTTTGTAGCAGTGACATTGAGTCTGAATCACTAAAGAAAATACTCTTTATGTTGTATTTAAGGAAGTGGACCTAGTTTAGAGAGATTCTTAATAAACTTAAACCAAAAGAATTCTCTGCTTAATCTTTAGTTAATCAGAAAAAGTCCCAGAAATTCCCTGAAGGTATTAGTTTGTTATTACTGTTCTGACTTCTCTTCTATCACTGTTTAAGGTCATTCTGCCTACCTCACTGACTGTGTTTTTTAATGTACCAAATTGCCAGGCTTCTTGTAGCCTCAGGGTCTTTCTGTTTGACTGTTTCCCTCGGCGGAGACTGTCCTTCCCTGCCTCTTCTTCATTTCATTCAGTTTCCACCTAATAGTCACTACCTCAGAGTCACCTTTCCTCACAGGCCTACTCAAAATAACTGCCCGCCTCCCCTTCCCCATCACTGTCTGTCATCTTACCTGGCTTTATTTTCTTCATAAGACAGAACTGCAATAGAGGACAATATTTTAAGTATGTATTTCTCTCTCCCTAATAGAAGCTCCACGACAGCAGGAACTTTATCTACCTTGTTCTTTAGGTCTCAGGGTATTAGAATAGTGCTTAGTACATGAAAGCCTTAGTATGAGTGCTTGACTGAATGGATTTCTTGTCACTATGATGTGGTTACTTGAAGTGTACTCAAAGAATGTGAGTTGGTCCTCCAAACTGGCCTACCAATACTACTGTCTTGGTTGGATCACCACTCTCTGCTAGGTTAAACATGGAAGCATTTAGAATAGTTCCTAGCATGTAACTAAACATTCAATAAATAGTAGCTATTGTTGTCTTTTATTATCATTGTTATTAGTAACAACTGTTAGCTAGTTTTAATGTTGAGGGATATAGTATGAACTCCTAGCAGTGTTTTCCAAAATGTTAACTGTGGACAGTTCACTGGTATGAAAAATAAAGATTTTATATGACTCATAAGGAAATCTTATTTTTAACTTTTAATTGTTATATATTTTATTATATATTTTAAAAATACATAGCTTGCCCATCAAACATGATTTTTGTGGATATTACTGCTAATTTTCTATTTATAGTAGTGATAAAAAATTTTATTTTAAAATAAAATGATTTCAGGTTTGAAAAACAGTTAATTGGAATATTAAGTAAATAAAAGTATACTTGTTATACAGGGCAAAAATCTTTAAGGTAGTACAGAATGAATTATGTTTAATCTGCAAAGTTCATGTCATTAAGGATATAGGGGAAATTGTTTATTGCTAAAGCAGAATATTCTGGCAAGAAGCATCATTGGGTTGCTGTATAATTTTCTGTTCTTGGGTTGGCTCTTTAAATATCTGAATTAGAATTTACAAATAACCCTAATGATTGCTTTAAAATGTAAAAAGTATTTAACAGACTTGATTATTCCTTTTAATTTTTGCTTTACTTTGGAGAAAATGGAGATTCAAATGAAATTTTTTTCTTTTTCAGTTACACGTGTATTATTCAATCACATAGACAAATCAGGATTGAATGATAACTCTGTTGAAGAACTCAAGAAAAGATACGGTGGTTGATTTCCATTTTTGCTGAAATTATTGCCTCTTTAAATTTCATATGTAAATTTTGTACTGAAATTAAATGTTTTGCTTTTTAAGAAAATTAAATCATACAGAAAAAGGACTGTTTTTGGACATAAGCTAATTAACAGTAAAGTGAATTGTGATTAACTAGTGAGAAATATACTTAAGTGAACTATTTATAAGTTTTTTCTGAAAATAAAAATATAAATAATGGGGTATACTTGTAAAGATCAGTATTCTATTTTGTAGGTCACTTGAAATGTTTAGATGTATTCTTCAGTGCCTCATGTTACATTATTTTTATATTTTTATGAGTTTTTGTAACCACATGTTAAGGTTGCTTCATAAGCATATAATAAAATTATGTTTATATATAGAGAATTAGGTAGGTAATCATGTTGTTTCATTATAAAATGGTTTCATATCATTGTGCCAGTTCACTCACATAAAATTGCTTAGTTGCATGATGTGTATTTTTAGTGTTTTTTTGAAGGAAGACTTTATTATTTAGACTTTTTAATAAAAGATTACTGGGAGAGTCACAGCATCTTTAAATTTTAATGCTACAGTTTTTTTTCCACATGATATCCATGTTATATGTCAAATATAAGACAAATAGTCTAAAGCGAGGTGGAAACATTTGAACACTTGGAATTTTCAGGTGGTAGTTAGCGTATAGCTTGCGTGTAAATGGTTCATGCGAGTGTGGTGACTGTGAACTTTTGAAATCTGGGCTAATGTTCTACTTATCCTTGTTCTGCATGGTACCTGGCCCAGTCCTTTGCATAAAGCTAGGTGCTCACTTGATATTTATAAAATTTAATGGAACTGATAGCAAGAATCAATTTTAGTAAATATTCAAGCTAGCAACCTAGCAAATTTTGGGCATCCTGTAAATATTGCTAAAATCAAATTAGAGACCTCTGGTCACCATCCTATAGCTGCTGTTAGCATCAACAAGACAGTCAACTTTAAGACTTTATTTTTGTTGCAGCATACATGTTATTGTGCTTGTAGTTACTTGAGGAATAATCAATCTGTTTAAAAGAGATAATTTCTCCAGTTCATGGTATAACTTATTAAGATGATCATAATTTGTATAGCTCAATGTTTTACAACATACTTGGAATTTATATATGTTGCTAAATGTATAGTCTTTTTTTTTTTTAAATGTATAGTCTTGCTGTGATATATAAATAGGTAATGAAGTTTAGCCATAAAGTATTGCTTATACATAAGTTTATACATAAGCTATGTAATGCATTTTAAATGACTTGAATTTTTCTTAAGTCATTAATAAGAAAATGATTTCGCTGAGATTTGCATGCAGAACGGTGCTTGCGAGGCTTGGCTGTGGGGAGATGGTTGAGGGCGTGGGAGTCAGATTATGAAGGGCCTTTCATGAAGTGACAAAATAAGCCAGTTTTCTGAAAGTGATGAGGAACTAGTGAAGGGTTTTAAGCAAGGGAGTGACATGTGTTTTGATTTTTAAGATCATTCTGGTAGCAGTGATGAGGGGGGTAGATTGCAGTGATGGTGTGGCTGGAAACAGACCAATTAGAGGAATATAGGAGATGAATAACGTTTGAACTAATAATAGTGGATAACATGAAGTACTTATTTGCCTGACATTAGGGGTTTATGTCATTTTTTTTTTTCATTTAAATCCTCAGCAACCTTAGGAGATAGGTTCTGTTATCTCTAATTTACAGATTGAGTAAATTGAGGCATATATAGGTTGTGTGACTTGCCCGTGTTTACTTGGTAATAGGTGGTCTTTACCCAGAGGTTTCTTGCTCAGCTGTCATTCTATACTGGCTGGTACACAGGAACGGAAGACAGGATGAGTTTAAGGTTTATTAAGGAGGGGGTATTCACAGGGATTGGGGGTATTCATTCACTTCCATTCAAACATTCCTCGAGAATCCATTGCGCTGGAAGGTGACTGAGTGCTGGGTGAAACACAGGCACAGTCTCTGCCCTCTGGTAACTCAGTGTAGCTGGGGACTTAGATGAATTAGCGCGTATGGTGTGGTGTCATGAGTGCTCTGATACAGTTTGGAGAGGGCACATGGAGAATGCAGCTCCGAATCAGATCGGGTGAAACAGGGTAGGAGGAGGCAGCGTTTTATATGAGACTTGAGCTATGGGAACGATGGTCCAGGTGCATGATGGGAGGGAGAGGGTCCTGGCAGAGGGATCAACAGAGGTGAAGATCATGTAACCTATTAGAGCCCCTTGACTTGCCCTGGGAATCATAAGCAATTCCATATACCATCAGGGCTGATGTATGGGATAGAGTTAGAATTTGATTGGCTACATCTTCCTTTTACTTCTTTCTTGTTTGTTAATTTTTCATGTATGTACATCCTGACCCCATACTAGATTTTGAAGCTGCTTTGAAGGTCATGACACTGTCTCGTATGTCCTACATTGGCTTTGTCCATGGCAGATGCTTGGTTAACATTTGTGGATGGATCAGTCTAGATTATTACCACCTTTCTTCCCAGATTAGGTTTGAGTTAGTGCGTTTCTTCTCTCACTGTGGTTATTTAATGCAAGACTGTCAATTAGTCCTGGCTCTTCGAAGCTGCAGATATATCACATCTGCTAAATAGTTGGTTTTTCCTTAGTAAGGTTCAATGATGTTGACACAAAACTCCACAAAGAAGCTGTCGATTTAGTTTACTACATACCATCTCCTGTTTTTTTTTTTGAGGCGGGGGGATTGCTACTGACTGATTATGATAGCAGACAATTTGCTACCACTAATCTTCACAGATGTTTTTAAAGAAATCATGTTTTCATGCTTTTACAAATCTGAAAAGGTGGGAGGTAGACTTTCAGGAGCTTTTGCTTTTGAAAAAGAGATGAGAGAGTCAGTTGTTTTCCTGTAGTGAGTTATAAAGCAGGTGGCATTAAAAAAGAAAGAAAAACTTCTAATTCACTGGAGAAGCACACTATTCACAACTCTTTCACAGAAATCACTTGGAAAGTAGAAGAAAAATGAGCTATACAGATACAGGTTAACCCCAAATCAGATGGATCAAAATCAATAATAATTTGGACCAACAGAAGCACTTGATTAAAAAATCCTTGTTAATTTAATTGTTTTATTGAGCTTATATAGGTTTAACAATTCAATTATTTCCCCTTGAAGTGTGAGGATGGATAGCGTCACTTTAACTTAGCCCCAGCATCAGCCTGTCTTGCCATAAGACATTTAACATGATGAGTGACATCTTTTATTTTTCATAGCAATCTTTGTGGCCTTCTAATCCCAACGTGGCAGTGGTGAGGAGGCAGAATTCCTTAATCTCTCTTCTGAAAATGGCTATTCCTGCTTGAGCACTTCAGTACTCTGGAAACCTTTAGTAACTGATGCTTATTGTGGAGTTGAAGCAAAAAAGGCCTCTGGGTAATTGTATTTCCTAAATATTAATAATCTATGTATGCCCCACTAGATGTGACTCTTACGGGGTCTGTGGTTAACAGTGCAGAGGGCCTGCATAGGGTTTGGCCTCCTTGTTCGCCCTGGCTCCTCCTATCCCAGGATCCAGAGTTGGGGGCAGCTTATTTAAGAAGATGAGGCCCCTTCAGTTTGGGTTGACTTCTCTGGGAGATAGGCAGTCCCCTCGTGGCTCATGGGATCAACTGCTTTGGCAGTTGGTGACTGGCACCGTGCTGACAGCTGCAAAACCAGTAGGACCGAGGGTGATGAAAGGCCAGTAGAGGAATATGACGGATGGTTCTGGAGCTGAAGATGTGGGCAGCAGGGAAGACTGCAGGAAGGAGGTGGGGTCTGAGTGGGTCTTGAGGGACTGGTGGGCTCTGGCTAGGTAGGGGAGGGGTGACCACACGCTACCTGCCTTGAGTAGATGATGGATAGTGAAATGACAGAACAGAAATTGCTGTGATTCAGCAATTTTCTAATGGCCAGCAGTTTTCTAATGGCACAGCAAACCCAGACCGGCTCACACAGGTGAGGTTGCAGGGAGAACACTCTAGTAGATCATTTTATGTAATGACCTTGCAGCATTTAAACTAGATATTTTGAAATAATCAGCTTGAGGGGTCAGAGGAAAAAATCAAAGGGAACAGATAGATGGTCATGCAGTCAACAAGGATAAAACTAAATTTAGGCCTCATTATAATCCTTCTTTTGTTTATTATCTCTTTGGGGAATAGTATAAATGAGGAAGATAAAAGTCTGAGTTCTTGCTGTCTAGTTTAATTTACTTACCGCTTGCTTTACTGACGACATTTAAAACCATCAAAATGAACATAATTGATGATGACCTTGAGGCTGATAATGGGAGGGAAAATGTTTCATGAAACCAAGGACATCCCTTGGGTAGTGTGGGGCAGATGAAATCAGGATAAAATGAGCAGCTTAATAAACGTTTTTAGAAATAAATACTGAAAAGTATGTAAAAATGTCATCAGTAATAAGAGATTCTCAGCTGCTAATGCACTACTGAAATACATCACTCTTCCAAGCCCTGTCTGGTTGTCTTGTTGTCTTTCACTAACGAGTCTCTTGAGTTGCTTCCTGTCTCCATGTGGAGGCCTGTTTGCACAGAGCAGAGCACAGTGCTGGATAAATGGCTCACTGACTGGAAGGCCAGCAGAGCTGGAGAGAGTCGCTGTGTATTGTTCACAAACACCATGCATAAGTGATTCTGAATTAATTTGATATATAAAAGAGTTCAAAAAAGAAACAACCATTCTATAGCCAGAATGGTGAAAACACACAGGGGTAATGACTCAGTCTTTTCATTAATCATGTAGCAGAATGGAATTTGTAGCACTGTTTAGAATACATCTGAAATTTTGTCCTAAAGAACCAGGGCAAGAGAGAAGATAATAAAGAATTTATCACAACAGTGTGATGTATAGTTTTCTTGACACTTGGTTGGTCCTATGTGACCCTTGAAACTGTCCTTTGAGATATTTAGGGCAGCACTTAAGTTAAATTATTTGCTCAAAGTCCTGTGAATAGTGATAGAACTCAGAACTCAATGCTGGTTCCGGAAACCTCTAGTAGGTCTTTCACGTGGGATCCAGTAATGATAGGGACCTCACTGAGTAAACTTTTACATCACAAACCTTTGAGCGTGGGCTCAATGGGAACTAGAAGGTATCCATACCAGTGGGGTATAAACCTGCAATGTATTTTCAAGAGATGGTTTGCACAGCACATTACTTGTCTCATAACAGGAAGTTAATAAGTATTTGTCAAATAAGTGAATGAATGAATTCAAACACTATGGAATTGAGTTGAATAATCCAGATGAGCCTTTTAAGTTTGGCTCAAAGTATTTGTTGAATGTTAAAAGACCTTTTTATCATCGATGGGGATTATTTCAGTTCTCTTTTATAGAATTGTGTTTAGAAATCTCCTACCTGCAAACATTTTTTGAGTATTTAATAAGTGTGGAAACGGAATAGGATTTTGTCTCATGTGGAACTCTCGTTTTGGTCCTAACAGCTCAAACAGGCTTAGTGATAATATTAAGCTTCTGTTTGTATGCAGTCTGTTATGTGCTGTGGACTGTACCAGGGCTTTGCATATATCATCTCACTTAATCCTAAAAGCATGCCCACAGAGATAGGCTGTCCTGTGAAGCTGGGAGTCCAGCAGAAGTTAGACTGACTTAGACACTCATCCTTCTACACTGCAGTCACGGCTGAACAATCTTTATGATAACACAAAAGCAGGACCAGGGAGGGGACAGGCTGGCAGGTGGATTTCTTTGGTATTACTGTTACCCACTGGATCTTCAGAAAATAGCACATATGTGGCAGAAAGCATTCTGATGGAATCAAAATGAAAGTTTATTTTTTATTGAGGCAACTTTGGTTTATATGTAACATTGTATGTTTCATGTGTATAACATTATATTTCTACTTCTATATACACTATAATGTGTGCTCACGTCCAAAAATTTTAGTTTCCATCTGGCATCATTCAGTTGACCCCCTTTCCCCATTTTTCACACACCACAGTGTCGTATACTGACCACGTTGGAAAGCCCACCTTCTTAAACCAAGCAGAGTCCCCTTTTTCAGTTTCATAAAATGGGTAGGGTGTGTGGAAAGGTATCCTTCTTTCAGTACTTTAGTGCATGGGACCTGTATCTAAAATAAATACCAGACTGGACTTTGAAGAGGAAGAGATGTCATGAAAATGCAGTCAGAAGTGTACAGAAATGTCTCTTTCCTTGGGACAGGGTTGGGGTGGTGGTACATGTTCCTATGTGTGTTTACACGCACATGTGATGGGTGGGAAATGGCAGTGACTGTAAATAACAAAAGGATTGGTGCTGGAAACAGAGAGGCAGGAAAAAAAGAGAAACAGGTATCCCTGTATGCCGCGACTTAAAGCAGACTTGAGTACCACATACAGAGTCCATTGAAGTAATAAGATGTAGTGATTTTGCTGTTTAGTCTCACTGGAATCCTTGAATATATATGGTTCTGTAACATCAGAGCAAAAACCGTAGTAATAATGATGAATTCAAGGCAGATTCTGAATTACGGTAAAGGAGTGCATTTGCAGTGGCAAAAGGCCAAACTGAGACCAAGAAGTTGTCATCGTTTTGTGGTCGTTGGTCTGATACCCCAAAGGTTATATCATGTTTCATCCTCTCTTCTACTCTTTGAACCAAGCCTTCTGTGAGTGCTAAACATCCTGGAATTCTTTGTGATTAGTTACTGCTCATGGGGCAGGTGGTACTTTATTAGGATGGCAGGAAAACCAAAGGATCCATTTATTAGCCAGCAATAAATAGAGACCACTGATGTGCCAATCTGTTTCTCCAGCTACTGGTCTGATTTTAGCGCCAGGAACCTACAGTTCAAGACCAAACACTGTTATCTAGAGAGTCTGGCAGGAGTGGAAGCTCTGCTTGGTTATAAACTTGATCATGTCCTTGGCTCTGGCCCTGTATTGGTGACAGAGGGCCCCTTGCTGGTTACATCTCCCTACTGCCTCCCTGTAATGCCTGGATAATGCCTGGTCTATTCTAGACCTCTTGGAGACAGTTTTACTTGGCCCAGGCATGATAATAATTTGAATTTGAGCTAATTGGTCCATTAGCAGGGATAATTTTATGTGATTAAAACTCATGCCATCCTCGTGCCTTGGAGAAGAGGATTCTGAAAAAAATCCAAAGGCAGGCCTTGGGAGACCAAAGTCAATGTGGAGTTTAGTTATCTGGAAGTGAAAAAGGTGATCTAACTGGGGAAATGGAGGAGAAGAGGAAGGTAAGGAGCCTGCCACCTCCCACAGGCTCAGAGCTTTGTCTGAGTGGGGCCTGGAGAAGCTGAGGTCCCGGAATCACAACTTGACAAGAGTATCCATGGGTCTCCAGGGTGAGCGGTCTCCTGAGTTGGTTCAGTGCGAGGCACTCCTGACATAGCTCTGGTTATTGTTACCTCAGTAACGATTAGGCTGAGGTTAGTGGAGGGTGAGGATGCTATAAAGTAGCCTCCATCTGCTTTTAGCCCTTCTGCAGATCAAACAGCAGGGCCATCTGAAGCCCCCCAAGATGCAGAATCCAGAGAGGGTACCACGCTCAAATTGACTTAGGTATTATCACCAGGGATCCAGCTCTAGGGGGTCGTTCATCACTCTGATGCTCCCAAAGATAGCCTGAGCTGCCTCCCTATGTCAGTGGAAGCCTTTTGCTGGGTTCCAGTAACACCCAACCCAGGGAGTGCTTACACATGCACAAGTGCCGCCTGAGTGCTGGTCAGCTCGTCTCTGTGTGACTGCAGCAGGTTTCTCTGGCCATCTCCCAGTCTCCCTCCAGCTTCTGCTCCTCCCCAGGCCAGCTTACCCAGTGTGTGGGCACGGGCTTCTCCGTTAGTTTCCCAAACTCAGGTGATAACTGGAATGTAGAGTTTAACGAAATGTTGCCACACTTGAGGAAGTCATCGGGGCATCAGGGGACAGAAAAGGGAACAGGTAACCTTGCATGTGAAGTCCACTGCTTCTTTGCACGGGGGCCCCTTCTGAGTCAGGTGAAACAGATTTGTAAACCTCACAGTTTGTGAGCAAACCTCATAGTCTCTGCAGAGGTTAGAGTTTTCTGTGCAGATGAGCTTCACATTTAAAGGGTCAGCATCTCAGCTGGCAGCCTCTGCACTTGCACTTGTATCATTCCTACTTTCTGGACTTCCCTGAAAGAGTGGGTAAGCACTTACCTTACATCTGCTTGGCCAAAACCCCAGTTGTGTTTCCCAGAAAAATGGGAGAATCTTCCCGAAGGGAAAAGAAAATCCAGGAAACACACAAGAATGCAGAAATGCTTGCGTGTCCTCAAATTTTGGCTTTATTTTTACTTTGATTTTGTCTGTTACACTGCGTACCTGGGATTGGACTTTGCGCTTTGACTCAACCTATCACTTCTCTCGTCCAAGGAAGCCTGTTGGGTAATGAGTCCGTCAGTCAAAATGTGGATGTATAGTGTCTGGAAAAAACTCCAGCCTGCAGTCTGAAATGCTAGAGTCAGGTTGCACTGCATGTTTGCCATCTCATTTTTCATTACGTTTAATCTGCCATTGCTCCTGACAGAGAAGAAGAACAAAGTTTTCTCTGACTGACCACATGACAACAGTGGCCACTGAAGAATTCTGAATCCAGGACATTTTTGAAAAGAGAAAATCATACAAGGGAGTGAGGTCCTTAGATCAACTGGGAAGGCAGTTTTAACAGGCACCTTAACTAGCTGTAAACTACCTGAATTCAGGACTAAGATTTTCATTATTATAGGGATCAATATTGATTTTAATTATCCTTAACATTTGTTACAAGGAAAGCAAAGAGTCTCATTTTCATGTGTAGTTACTTCCCATAGATCTGCTTTTTACTCCGAGCTGTATTCGTTTTTTCAAGGGCTGCCTTATTAGATTTGATCCAGGAGATGGCAGTGTGCTTTTCATTTTCAGACTTGGATGTGACCTTTTACACCGTCTTCTGTAAGTTGTCATGTGTAATACGGTGGTGCATTGTGAATCCATGATGTAATATGTTCATTGATCCACCATACTGAAACATTAATAAAAAATAAAATCTGAATTATAGAAACTGGGTTATATTATAAATTCATAAAATGAATTACTTATTTTTATTAATCAAATAGTGAACACTTAATACTGTACTGGATGTTTTATGGGGAAATAGAAATGTTAAAAGCCATTATTGCTTTAAAAAGCTTAAAACCTAGATATGGACCCACAAAGTTAGTAAAAATGAAACTGAAGACCGTTATAAGTTAAATTAATTAGGAGTAAGAGATTACTGTGGTCAGCAAGAGGACTTCTCAGAGGGAGGTGGTAATTAAAAGGATGAGTAGGAACTTTTGGATAAGGAGGATTGATTAAGCACCATAATTTTTCTCTCTCCAGATCCTACTAAAATGATAGTATAGGATTACAAATAGATAAATCAGTACAGCAAAAAAAAGAAAGGCAACATTAGGAAATAAGATATCAACAAATTTTTGAAAGATGAAGATGGAGAGAATTATAAAAAGGATTTCCATGAAGGAGCATGGAAATACCTTACTAAGTAAGTCTTTATCAAGTTAAAGAAAGTGCATTTTATTTCTATTTTTCTGTTTTTTTAAATTTCTAATCAAGAATAGTTAAATTTTTTCAAGTACTTTTTTTTGGGCAGTATTGATAAGATCATGTAATTTTTTTTTCTATTAACCTTTTAATATGGTGGATCATATTGGTTGACTTTCAAATGCTAAACTAGACTTCCATCCCTGGGATAAATCCCACTGGGTCATAGTATAGAATTCTTTTTAGATAATGCTGAATTTTACTCCCTAATATTTTGTTAAGAATTTTTTTACATCTATATTCGTAAGGAATATTGACCTGTAGTTTCCTTTTCTCCCTCCCTCTCTCCTTTCCTTCCTTCCTTTTCTTTCTTTCTTTTTCATTCTCCATCTTTGGTTTTGTACCAGGGTAATACTAAACAGAAAATGAATTGGAAAATGTTCTTTCTTCTTCTATTTTCTGGAAGAGACTATGTACAAGTGGTACTAATTCTTCTTCAAATTTTGGATCAAATTCTCCAGTGAAACAGTCTAGGCCTGGAGATGTATTTTTGGGGAGTTTAAATTTCCTTAATATTATAGAGCTATTCAAATGATCTATTTAATATTTAGTGATGTACTTAGTCATGATAATATTGCTGCTGCTGTTGCTGCTAAGTCGCTTTAGTCGTGTCCGACTAATTATTGTTTTTTGCGGTATTGATCAGTTTCTAAGTTGTCAAATTTGTGTGTATACAGTTGTTTGTAGTATTCTTTTATTTATTATCCTTATTATTTTAAATGTGTTGAGGTTTGTTTTATGGCCCAGAAAATGGTAAGTGATTTGTGAGAACTTGAGAAAAAACTATGAGTTCTGCTGTTGTTGGGTGGTGGTGGATTTTACAAATGTCAGTCTGTTGTTTGATGGCATTGAGTGTTTCTATGTCTTTGCTGCTTTTTTGCCTAGATGTTTTCTCAGTTTTTGAGAGGAATGTTGAAGTCTCTTAACTACAATTGTGGATGTGTGAATTTCTCATTTCAGTTATATCAGCTTTTGCTTCATACACTTTGTAGCTCTGCTGTTGGTGTGTATACATTCAGGGTTGGTATGTCTTCTTGGTGGATTGATCCCTTTGTCATTATGTAATGTCCCTTCTTGTTTCTAGTAATTTTCTTTGTGCTGAGATTTACTTTGCTTGATAATAATGTAGGCACTCCTACATTTCTTTGATTCATGTTTGCATGATATGTATTTTTTCATCTTTTTACTTTCAACCTTCTTATATCGTTATGCTTGAAGTGAGTTTCTTGTAGACAGCATATAGCTAGGTCCTGGTTTATAATCCAACCTGCTAACCTCTGTTTTTAATTTGTATATGTAGGCCATTTATGTTTAATGTAATTATCAATATGTTAGGACATAAATCTAGCATTTTATTTTATTTTTTTTGTTTTCTTTTTGTTATATTGTTTCTCATTTCTTTTTTCCCCTCACCTTCCTGTGTGTTTCTGGAAAATATTTTTAAATTCTATTTTATCTTTTAAAAATATATCTTTAAATATAGCTTTTTATTGGTTGCTCTAAGTATTATATCATATGTACACCTAGCTTATTGCAGTCTACTGGTGTTGTCATTTTACCAGTTCAAGTATAGAAAACTTACCTCTCTTTTTGTCCCTATATCTTTCCCTATTCATATTTCCTCTGAAGTGAAATCGCTCAGTTGTGTCCAACTCTTTGCAACCCCATAGACTAGCCTACTAGGCTCCTCCGTCTATGGGATTTTCCAGGCAAGAGTACAGGAGTGGGGTGCCATTTCCTTCTCCAGAGGATCTTCCGGACTGAGGGATCGAACCTGGGTCTCCCGCATTGTAGGCAGACGCTTTACCGTCTGAGCCACCAGGGAAGCCTGTATTTCCTCTACATATAGTATTTCCTCTATATACGTTGTCCTCAGACAATGTTATGAATTCTGCTTCAGCCTTCAAACATTATTTAGAAAACTCAAGTGGAGGAAAGCCTGTTATATTTACTTAGTTCCCTAAAATTCCAAGAGTCTTCCTTGTATTGTTTTCTTTCCGTTTAGAGAAAATTTCTTGAGCTATTCTTTTTGTGTAGGTTCCCTGATGAGACTTTAGCTTTCCTTCATCTCAGAAACTTTAGATATCTATGTCATTGATGAAGAATATTTTAACTGGATGCGTGATTCTTGGTTGACAGTTCTTTTGTCATTGGAAAATGTAATGCCACGTCCTCTGGCCTCCAGGATTTATGATAAGAGACCCCGTCATTGTCGTTTTCCTGTAGGTGAGATGTCATTTTTTCCGGGCTGTTTTCAAGAGTTTCTCTGTTTTTTAGTTTTCGGAAGTTTAATTATGATGTGTCTTGGTATGGATTTCTTCAGGTTTATACTGTTTGGACTTTATTCTTAAACCTGTAGGTCTTTTTCTTCTGGAAAGTTTAGGAAGTTTTTATCCATGATTTCTCTTGAGTACATTTTCAGCCCTGCCATTTTCCTACTTGCCTTCTGAGACTCAAAGTACATAAATGTTAGACATTAAAAAAAAATCCTACAGAACTTTGATACTATTTTTTGTGTCTCTTTTCTGTTTTTCAAGTTGGGTAATTTCTAATGTTCTGTCTTTCATTTCACTCTTTCTGTCCTATGTTTTCTCTTTTTGTTGTTAAGCACATCCACTGAGATTTTTATATCAGTTATTGTATTTTTCAGCTCCAAAATTTCCATTTGGTTTTTGTATCTTTTATTTCCCATTTTTATTTGTTTGAAGTATATTTGTAGCTGCTTTAAAATCTTTGTCAGGTCATGTTAATATCTCTGTCATTTTGGGTTTAATCTATTTTTTTTTTATTTGAGTGCTTCCAATTTTTTTGTATGATGAATTATTTTATTGAAACCTGGATATTTTCATATGAAGTGTGAGATTCTAGACCTTATTTAATCCTTATTTTAAAAACTGATTTAATCTGACCCTTCTCTGGCAGCAGGAGTGGGTGGGGGTGGGGGTAGGGGTGGGGGTGGTGATGGGGCCATCACCACCCGGCTGCTGCCAGGTGGAGGTAGGAATCTGTGTTCTCCACTCAGTCTCCTAACTGGTGGGGTGAGGGTGAGGGTTTCTCCTTACTGATGGGTGGAGATGACAGTGTTGTTTCCCCTTATGGTCTCCACTGATGCTGTGGTGAGGGCAGAATTTTTATTGCTGAGTGTTGATGAAAGTTCTGATTTTCCATCAGGCCTCCTCCTCCTCCTCTGACACCATCCTAGTGGGGAGGGGGATGCGTACCTCTTATCATTAGCTAAGTATAGATTTCTGTTTGTTCCATAGGATCTCTATTAATACCATGAGGGTTGGGGTGTTTGTTACTGGCCAGTGGGGGTAAAATTCCTGGCTTCTTACTTGGACTTTTCTTATGCCAGCTCCTTGGGTATTGGAGCTCCTCATGAAAGCCTTAAGAGGGTGGGAGCCTAGACTTCCCACTTGGGTTTTGCTGGTGTGGACGAGTGGAGCCATAAATTTTTCTGCAGTATTTGCCTGGAGTAGAACAGTTATCTAAAAGATTCTGTCTTGCTTGGCTGTTCCTTTCCTAGTCATTTGGTTAGAAATAGCAGACTTTTGGGGGGCTTTTTTTCAGTCTGCAACCCCTGTATTGCTATCCTCAAGACCAGGGTATTCACCACTTTATTTTTTGGGGTCCTAAAGTCCCAAGTTGATTTGCCTTCTCTCTGCTTTTTAGAGTCTTTTTATGTTTGGTTTATAAGTAATGCCCAGGATTTTTAATTGTACTTCACAGGAGGACTAGGGGAAAGTATATTTACTGCTAATTGTTTTAAAACATTTTCTGCATTTTCAAACTTAACCTCAGAAGCAAGTCAAAATCTCCACATCGGGCTTGGTTCCTTACCTTCTCTAATTTTCCTCAGTCATCCTCAGCTGTACCTCTGAAACAGATTCAAATCCTCTGCTCTCCGTCTTCACTTCCATCAGCCAAGGTCAAGCCAGCATCTCTTTCCTAGACTACTACAGTCAGGAGCAAGCATTTGTTAGAGTGAACTTTTCAAAACATCAATCACTGCACATCACTACTCTGATTAAAGAAATGATACACGTGAACTTACTTACAAAACAGAAAGAGACACACAGACTTAGAAAATAACTTATGGTTGCCAGAGGGGGACGGGACAGTTAGGGAGTTTGGGATGGTCATATACACGCTGCTATATTCAGAATGATAACCAACAAAGACCTATTGTATAGCACGTGAAACTCTACTCAATGTTATGTGCCAGCCTGGATGGGAAGGGGTTTGGGAGGAGAATGCATATGTGTATATGTATGGCTGAGTCCCTTCACAGTTCACCTGAAACAACCACAACATCGTTCATCATCTATACCCCAACACAAAATAAAAAGTTTAAAATTTGAAAAAAAAAGAAATTCTAAAACGTTTTTCATTGCACTTTGGATAAAATATGAATTCCCTTTCCTAGTCTGTTAAGTCCTCAAATAATCTACCCTGTACCTGTCTCTCCAACCTCACTCTTCAACCTCATGCCTCTGCTCCTCTCGTAAGTGAAAATTCTCTCATCATACTTAGCTCATTTTCCTCCTTCTGTGCTTCTATCTCATATCTGTTTCAGGGTATGAACTTGCCATTGGAGAGCCCAGAGTGCTCTTATTCCAGTTTTTTTTTTTTTTGTCATGTGGATTTCAGCTTAAACATCACCTCCTCTGAGAAGCCTTTTCCACTACCTCCCTTGTCCAAATCACTTTCTGTATTAACACTCTGTTTAATTTTCTTCAAAGTGTTTTATCAGTGGTATTTTCTTGTATATTTATTTTTGTACTGGTCATCAGCTGTCTTCTCCCTCTGAGATATAAACTCCATGAGATCAGGGTCATTGCTTCTTGTATTTACTGAGATTCACTGGGGACACATTATCTAAATAATTTTTATTGAATGGATGAATTTAGTCAACTCCTAGTGAGCTAATTATGTACAAGGGTTTGTGTTCTGTGCGAGACAATATTTCACATCAGACATATCACTGAATCTGAATACTGACATTTTGCTATAGACATCTTTGTCATCTCCTATAAAGGAGGAGACAGAACCTTGAGGAGATCCAGTCCTTCCCCAAAGTTAATGAATTTGATTCCACCAAAGTTTACTGAGGGCACATTTACATGCCAGGCACAGTGCCTGATACCAGGAATACAAACATGAATAAGGCAGGGCTCTTGCCATCTAATTGCTCACAGCCTGGTGGGGAGACAAAGCACAAACCACTAACTCCTCTACAACATGACGTGCGAATAAACTGGGGCAAGCCTTACGCCAAAGGCAGGAACAAAACATTAGGAGATAAAGAATTGTGTGACTAATTTTGCTGGATGGTTGGATGAAGGTTTTTCTTTTTCGGAAAGCTTTACAGAGTAGCTGGCATTTGCGCAAGGCCTGCAAAGATGAACAGGCTTTTGCCAGGTGCAGAAAGGGTGATAAGAGCTTTCCAGAGAGAGAAGAGGAGATGTGAAGGGAGAGGGACTTGAAAGAGGGCACATCCTGGCTGGTTAGCTGTGTGAGAGCAGGCTAGACTTTCGCAGCGCTTACGAAAGTCACTGTTGACGTGCATCCAGCTGTAGAACTGCATGAGCAGACTCTCATTTTTTTTTCTGAGTTAATAAATTTTTGATCTCTCTCCAAGAGTCAGTAAAGTTTGCTTTGTCTAAAATTTGACTTGCGAAGATTTATGTGGTTTTCCTCCATCAGCCCCTTCTGTTTGGATGAACTACAGCAGCACCATGAGGAAGAGGGCATGGGGAGGGGGCATGGTAAACTCACAAACTACAGCCCTGGTTAGCTTGTCCTGCAGGCTTGGTATTGGGTGATGCGCTATAGTACGGAGAAGGCTCTCTTACCCTCTGCCAATATGATCACATAGCCTGAAAGCTCTGACCTAGAAATTCTTTGCTTTGGATTCAGATTTGCTGGCCGGAACACAGAAATCCCGGGGAAAAGAAGCACATGAGATTGTTACTGGGGACTTCCCTGGTGGTCCAGTGGCTGAGACTCTGCACTAGGGGGCTAGGTTCGGTCCCTGGTCAGGGAACTGGATCCCACATGCCCTGCAACTAAAGATCAAAGGTCCTGAGTGCTGCAACTAAGACCCAGTGCAGCCAAACTAAATATTAAAATTTTTTTTTAAAATTTATTGGATATTAGCATCTTCATGAGAATAAACTTGTGAGCATCTTCCATCTGGGCTAGCCAGTGTCCTTAGGGAGCCAAGGGAATGGGTGTTTGGTTTTAGGGAAAGGTTTAGTACTGAGTATGTGCCAGATACAGAGTTAGGGGTTCTGGGCCTTTTTGCATTTTAATTTTTTTCAACACTGTTCTCTTAATTTTAGAGACTGGCCCACTGGGGCACACAGAGGTTAGGTACTTGCCTGAGGTCACTGTTAGTAAGGCTGGATTTTGAAATCAGTGCTCCTCCTACAGCTACGCTGTCTTTCCACACAGCATGACAACACAAAGGGGTGGGGTGGGGGTGAGAAAGGTAGGAAAAAATGGCAAAGATGTAGAGCGTGGACGTCAAAGTTCGCTTAGGTCACAGTCACACTTTGGGTTGACCCTGAGAAGAGTACTGCCTCTCTCGGTCAGGTGTCTCTTTGACTGTATCTATGTGTGATCTGTCCATAGCACTTGGAAGACTAGAAGCATTGTCTGGATAAGCTGATAAAATTCTCAGCAAAGTAAGAATGTGCCAGATGACTGTTTCAAGTGGCCTGCATGCTTGCTTCCCACGGTGAATCTGTGCCTTGGAGATAATCAGAAAACCTTTTTCATCAGATGGCATATCACAGATGAGCAAAGCAGTATGAAGGAAGCAAGTCAGGCAAACAGTGTCAGTGTGGACTGCCTGAAGCCCATGGTCCCCATCACTGGGAAGGCTAATGCCGTGCTTCGCCAACTTCCCTTCCTGCACATACCTGGGGCTCCTGGGAGCAGCAAGCATGGCTCTGTAGAATCGGCCGCCCAGAAATGAGACCTGCCCTCCACAGGGAAGTGGCATCCTCCCATATGTTCCAGGCTTTTCATTCTCCGGAGACCAAAGAGGATCAGGAATGTAGCCGACAAAGCAAGCTGTGGTGCTGGCTGTGGGTAGGGGCATCGCACACACGCACACACCCAGCAATGGCACACCCGTCTCCTACTCCTTGTATTACAGTTGTGCAGCAAAATGCAAAGGACCTTTGATTTGTGGTTCTCCCTTCCGCTGTGTTTCTGGGATTTCCAGCCACGGGCAGGCAGCGGAGGTGGGAGGAACACTGCACTGCATCCTGGGTGGATACAGGACCCACCATCCTATACCTCCTTCCTCAGAGCCCAAGGGTGGGTATTATTTTCTCCTTCAGTGACTGTTACGTGTACCTTGAACACATCACTAAGTGCTGTAGAACCAGTGGTGAAGGAGAAGTTGACTATTACACTGGCAATAACACCTCACTTCCCACATCAGGTGTAATCTTGTTCATTTCACTTTAGCCACACGAGCTTCCTTTCTGTTGTTTGAACACACCTTAAGCCTTTGCCTGGTGCTGTCCTCACCCCTCATCTTGCAGGTCTCAGCCCAAAGGTTAGCTCTCCAGCGAGGTCTTCCCCACTGAGACTGAAGTCACTCTCTCCCTCCTGGCCACACACCTGCTTTAGTCAATCTGTAGCCAGCATACAGGGTTTCCTCAGAGGCTTGAGCTAAATAATCTGCCTGCAATGCAGGAGATGCAGGAGACAGGGGTTCAATCTCTGGGTTGGGAAGGTCCCCTGGAGAGGAAATGGCAACCCACTCTAGTATTCTTGCAGAGAAATCCGTAGGGTCACAAAGAGTCAGACCTGACTCAGCACAGCTAGCATATTCACTTTGTTTATTGCAATCAGCTTTTATCACTTTTCGGTTTCTCTTTCTCATTTGTTAGTTATTTGTTTCTTGTCTATTTTCTAACCTCTTGAATGTTAGCTTCTTGCAAATGGGACTTTGCCAGTTTTACTCCCAGCACATAGCTTAGAATACTCTGTGGTAGTTGTTCAAAAAATATTTGTGAATGAATGAATGACGTGGTCGCCACCTTCATGCTTACAGACTGGAGAGGTGGTGTAGCATCAGAACTTGGGCTCAAGAGTCAGACAGCCAGGAGTTTGAATCCCAGCTCTGGCACTAATGACCTAAAGTCTCAGAACTTTAGGTTTTTCATCTTTAAAAGGGAGATAATGTTAGCCCTTACTTTGTGGAGTTGAAGTGAGGATTAAATGAGATAATTCCTCTAAAGTGCTTGGCATTGGCTTTGCAACAAAGTGATAATAAATTTTGTGTTCTGTTGTTGTTGTTCAGTTGCTAAGTCGTGTCTGACTCTTTGTGACTCCATGGACCTCAGCACACTAGGCTTCCCCGTCCTTCACCATCTCCTGGAATTTGCTCAAACTCGTGCCCATTGATTTGGTGATGCTATCCAACCATCTCATTCTCTGTTGCCCTCTTCTACTCCTGCCCTCAGTCTTTCTCAGTATCAGCACTTTTTCCAATGAGTTGGCTTTTCACACCAGGTGGCCAATCAGGTTCTATTATTACGGGGAACAAATCTATAAATGTAAAGACTGCAATACAATTAGTAAGTGAGATGAAAGAGGAGGTAGAGGGCAGGCTGCCGTAAAGACATCTAAGGTGAGACCTGTTCAGACAGATATTGATGAGCCTCATCCATCTAGTTATGCCCATGACTGAAATCAACAAGCCACTCTGAGGGAGAGACCTCAGAGACGAGGATCCTCGCTGGCATCACAGTACCAGATGGATCATACCTGAGCTCCCGTCCACTTACCTACAGCCCGAGTCAGGCTCTTCATTACAGTGAGGCACCAGCCCCAAAGCAGCGAGTGCACTTTGGCTAGGAATGTGGCGAGTGATTTTAATAATGTGGTGATGTTGAGATCACTTTCTCTCATTTGGAGTCTGGGTCACATACTGGAGGAAGCATACTAGCACTTTATCTGCTGTCAGTTCAGATTTCATGCTTCCTTTTGCACTCTATCTAAATTAAATCTCACTCCACTGGGGAGCCCGCTGGCTTTTTAGCTCCTATTTTTGGAATAGTAGTGGAGACTTGGATCTCCCGAAAAGGGCCCCCCCCCCGGCTCCTGCTGTGGCCTGGACTTCCCCAGGCTCTGCCTGCTCTGCGTGCTCAGCCAGACCACTGTGGCTCTGAGAGTTTGTTTTTCTTTTTCCGCCACCGGGAAATTGTTCAGTGAGTGCCACCAGTGGTGTCTCAAAGTTAAGCCTTCATCCACCAGCAGTTCTAGGACCTTCCCCTGCCGCCAGGCTCTGAAGCCAGGGGTGCAAGGACAGCATTTTGCCTTTCGTGCTTGTCTGGATCTTTTTTGGATGGGTAAATAGACTCCCACAAAGAATGATAAGAAACAGCAAACTAGAGATCTGCAGGGGCAGTAATGGATATGGAAGCTCAGATTAATATGCTGGATTGAGAATATTGCCAAAGGTCAGCTATGAACAGTCCTAGACCCTGTTGCTATTTTCAGTAACTCGTGAGTAGAGCTGGGGTGGAGATAGGGGTAACTGATGGTGTTTTATGACTGACTATTGTTGTTGTTCAGTTGCTAAGTCATGTCCGACTCTGTGTCCGCATGGATTGTTGCACTCCAGGCTCCTCGGTCCTCCACTATCTCCTGGAGTTTGCTTAAATTCATATCCACTGAGTCAGTGATGCTATCCAACCATCTCATCCTCTGTTTCCCCCTTCTCCTCCTGCCCTCAATCTTTCCCAGCATCAGGGTCTTTTCCAATGAGTCAGTTCTTCATATCAGGTGGCCAAGTATTGGAGCTTCAGTTTCAGCATCAGTTCTTCCAATGAATATTCAGGGTTGATTTCCTTTATGATCAACTGGTTTGATCTCCTTACTGTCCAGGGGACTCTCAAGAGTCTTCTCCAACACCACAGTTCAAAAGCACCAATTCTTTGGCACTCAGTTTTCTTTACAGTCCAACTCTCACATCCATTCATGACTACTGGACCTTTGTTGGCAAAGTGAAAATTCTGCTGTTTAATATGCTGTCTAGGTTTTCATAGCTTTCCTTCCAAGGAGCAAGCATCTTTTAATTTCATGGCTGCAGTCACTGCCCACAGTGCTTTTGGAGCCCAAGAAAAAAAAAGTCTGTCACAGCTTCCACGTTTTCTCCTTCTGTTTGCCAAGAAGTGATGCCACTGGATGCCACAATCTTAGTTTTTTGAATGTTGAGTTTTAAGCCAGCTTTTTCAGTGTCCAACTTTCACCCTCATCAAGAAGCTTTGACTATAGTTACTAGCTAATGGAAATTGTCAATGTGTTTTACAATTTCTGGGTTCATGTGTTGCCAACATTGTACCTCTAGTTTGACTTTTCTTTTTGTAGTTGCCTATCATAGCATTTTCCACCCTCATCTAATTTATTCTAGTGTCCTTGGTAGCAGGAACAGCTTTTTTCCTCCAATAGATCCTCACACCAAGAACAGTGCCTGGAGGTTTTGGGTTTCCATAAATGTTGGCTGAATGAATGAATAAGCAAGCTATTAATAGTCAACCCAGGACCTGATAAAGATTTGTTTTTCTGGTCTAGATCATTGCGGTAACCCACTTCCACAATGGCCCGCAGTTGAATTTTCTTTTTGTTGAGGAACGCCCTCTAGTAGTTTATACAGAGACAGAGAGTGGGGTGGTAAAAACAAAAAGCAAAAAATGATTGTTTTTGTATATTTAAAATCCATTTATTTTGCCCTTATCTTTAATGATCATTTAGCAGAGTTAGGGTAGAGCATGGGACTCTTAATCCCAGGGTTGTGGGTTCGAGCCCCACGTTGGGTGGTTGCTCTTCATTGTTTACAGGCTTTGCTCATAGCTCAGTCGGTAAAGATTCTGCCTGCAGTTCAGGAGACCCGGGTTTGATCCCTGGGTTGGGAAGATCCCTTGGAGAAGGAAATGGCAACCCACCCCAGTACTCTTGCCTGGGAAATTCCATGGACAGAGGAGCCTGGTGGGCTGCAGTCCATGAGGTCACAAAGAGTTGGGCACGACTGAGTGACTAACACTTCACTTCACTTCATAGTTTTTATTACATTTTCTTTTAGTACTTTGGAGATACTACTCTATTGTCTTCCAGCATCCATTGTTGCTGCTGAAAAGATTGAGCATGGATTATATTCTGGAGACAAAGGGGAGCCTTTAGAGGGATCTGAGTTCAGAAGTAATCTGATGAATCTGCCTTTAGGAAATTGGTCTGGCTGCAGTGTATGAGATGATTATATTAATTCTAGTTGCAGAGTTGTAGACAGCAGTGTATTGAATGAAAAATCATGACATATAAACATTTTATTACAAAACCATACTTCTTACATTATGTTGTGACAGAAGAATATTTTAAGATAACAACAGATTTTTTTTCCCCCTGTATTTCCTTCTGTCTTTTTTTTGCATTAAAAAAATTAGTTGGTCCTGTGCTTCTTCCACAAGGATGAGAATAGGATAGAGATACACAAGTGGGGAGTCTTCTTAATTTGTGTTTTCTAAAGTCTAAACCCCAAGGAACAGGGAAGTGATTCTGAAGAGCAGATGAAAGTTCCTGGCCAGACACTGAAGGGAGGTGTGATTTCTCAAAGGTTAAAAAAAATAAATTTCTGCCTTGTCCCCAGGGTGGGCAGAGAGGGTGAGAGGTGGTGAGAGCATGGAGAAGCTGCACCCTGCTTCCCAGTCAGAGCACACAGTCAGAGCCTGCAGAGGCACCAGGCTTCCAGGCTCAGCAAAAGGAGAATGTGGCCTCCGGCAGCTCCCCAAAGGCCTGGGACTTTGTGTCACTGCAGCCCCAGTGCCTGGGACCTCAGCAACACTCAATGTGAACAGATGGTAGGGTGGCCAGAGGGAGCTCTGCCCATGCAGCAAATTCATGCTGGGTCACATTCCGGGAGGCGGCTGACTAGGGAGCTGACACTTGCCCTTGTGTCTACTTGACTCTCACACTATGGCCTCCCTCACAAACTGCTGACGCCAGAGGCGGGTGTGGTGTTCCCCACACCAAGCAGTTTTCTGATACCAGCAGGGTGTCCTACAAGTTAACTGAATTCAGATCCTGCAGATTAAGGGTTTGGTCCCATGGGCAGAGGAGCCTGGGGGGCTACAGTCCATGGGGTGGCAAAGTGTTAGACACAACTGAGCAACTAACACTTTCACTTCTCCCATAAGATTGCCCTCCGCCCACTTCAGATGCCAGTCCAAGTGGGTGGTCCCCAGGTTACCCACAGCTTCTGTCTGACTTGCTACATAGCAGGGGTTCCCATGACCTCTTCCTCCTTGGATATGAGTATTTGCTGGAGTGGCTCATAGAACTCAGGGAAACACTTACTTACTTTGTTGTTGTTCAATTGATAAGTCGCGTCCAACTCTTTGAGAGCCCATGGACTGCAGCACGCCAGGCCCCTCTGTCCTCCGCTCTCTCCAGGAGTTTGCTCAAATTCACGTCCATTAAGTCAGTGGCACTAACTAACCATCTCCTCTGCTGCTTCCGTCTCCTTTTGCCTTCAGTCTTTGCCAGGATCAAAGTGTGAAAGTGTTAATTGCTCAGTTGTGTCTGACTTTTTGTGAGTCCATGGACTACAGCCCACCAGGCTTCTCAGTCCATGGAATTCTCCAGACAAGAATACTGGAATGGGTTGCTATTTCCTTTTCCAGGGGATCTTCCCGACCTGGGGATTGAACTTGGGTCTTCTGCATTGTAGGCAGATTCTTTACCATCTAAGTCACCAGGGAAGCCCCTCTCAGTATCAAGGTCTTTCCCAGTGAGTTGACTCTTCCCATCAGGTGGCAAGAGTATTGGAGCTTCAGTTTCAGCAGCAGTCCTTCCCATGAACATTCAGTGCTGATTTCATTTACTTACTTGCTGGGCTTGCCTGGTGGCCCAGTCCCCAGGAAAGAATCTGCCTGCAATACAGGAGACCCAGGTTCAATCCCTGGGTTGGGAAGATCCACTGGAGAAGGGAATGGTTACCTATTCCAATATTCTTGCCTGGAGAATTCCCATGAACAGAGTAGCCCGGCGGGCTACAGTCCATGGGGTCGCAAAGAGTTGGGCACAACTGAGTGACTAACACTTAGGATAAGATAAAGTATATAGATGAACAGCCAGATGAAAGGATCCACAGAATGAGGTCCTGGATGGTCCAAAGCACAGGGTTTTCCTTCTCTGTGAAGCTTGAATGAGAGGGTAATATGAGACAGGAAAGGGACATGGCACAACCTTTAAAAGAATGACATCCATTGAGGATATGAGATGAACTGGTAAGAACCAAGTAGGTCTATGATGGAGGACGACTGACTTCCCCTAGACCTGGAGCATTATTATAAGCTCATTGTGACTCATCAGCAAGCTAAATGACACACCCACAGGCACCACAACAGTTCTGAGGCCGACCACAAGAGACCAGAAGAGGCCCACCTGGAAACCTCCACCCCTTCCCTGAGGGAATAATCCTCCCACAGATTAGCCTATTAAATTACCCAGGCCATAAAAGCTAAACACCCCATATTTGGGGGCCCCTCACCTTCTGAGATGCCCACACTCTGTCTGTGGAGTGTGTATCTCCATGAATGAACCTTCTTTCACTTTACTATGGCTTGCTCTTGAATTCTTTCCTGTGTGAAGCTAAGAGCTCACACTTGGCAGCTGTCCCAGGGACTCGCCTGAGATCTGGGTGCGACCTTTCTTTCACGCCCCACTTTCTTTCCTACAACACTTCCAGTATGTGACCTGAGTGTGTTCACAGTCTGGAAGTGCTTCAAATTCCATGCTTTGGGAAACAGGCATGATCAATTCTTAGCTCCGTTTCCCGTCCCTCTCTCCTCTCCGGAGAAGGAAGAGGTGGGACTGAGAATTCCAAGCTTCTAAGCATGGCTTGGTCTTTCTCCCTTTCCAGGAGCCCACCCAGAGCTGCTTCATTAGAACAGAAGATACTACTATCACTTTGGAAGTTCCAAGGGTTGTGCATACGGGTGGGTCCAGGGGTCAGTGGCTTAGGGGGTTTACCCACCCCTTCGGTGGTGGTGAGTGCAGGAGGGCGTGTGCAGCCCTCTGCTTTTGTTTCCAACACCCTGTCCCGATTCTTTAGAAGTTGCAGTTGGGTTTGTTTTGGTCTTTTTGTATCTTGCTGTCCATCCTTGGCTCCAACTGTGCATGCAGGCAGTTATTTTTAGTCCCTTAGAGTTTCTTTGAATTTTGTTGCTCAAGGAGACATTTGTCCAGCTGCAAGCACTGCAGCAAAGGGTCCCAGGGCCCAGTCTGTCTTAGGTCTGAAAACTGGAAAATACAGATCAGCAAGATAAAATTATATAAATTTATTTAATATAAATTTCTCCTGGCACAGGAGGCTTTATAAGGAAATGAAGAATGCTACATAATGAAACTGTTAGACTGAATATTTTAGTACTGGGTTTGATGAAGAATGGATAGCCATGGAGAAATAGGATAGGTTAAAGAGCATGAGGGTAGGTATAGTAAACAGGGGTAACTTGGTAAGACCTACTTCTTAAGATTCTTCTTAGGATTCCTTTGTCTTCAGAGATCAGGATGCTTCTTTCCTTTATATAAAGGGTTTTATGACTTGTTTTAGGGGGAAAAGATGGGGAGAAGGCCAAAGTGGCCTTCTTGCTTCTTTGGTTTTTACATATTTCTCCAGCTTAAAACACTCAATATACAAGGGTGCCATTTTGGGGGTAGTGTGTCCTGAACCCCATCATTACAAATGGTTGAGATGATTTAGAATCTGTAGTCCTAAGCACTGCTAGATAGTTCTATAATAGTTAAGTCTGTGTGGAGTAAGATGAAACCAAGTTTTAATTCTTCTACTTAATCAACATTTATTCTTAGATATCCATAAAATGGGATATTTATGGTACCTATTGAAACTGTGTACATGCCCCTGTGTCCTTGTCTTTTGAAGTAAAATGTTGACTCAAGAGTTAATGACTGGGAAATGTGAAGATACAGAAATATTCCAAAGAATAGCTGTTGGACTAAGGAACTGGTAACAATTTAGACTATAATTCTGTCATATAATAGAATCACTGAACCCCCCAGTTCCCCGAAAGATATAAAGGCTCAACACACATTCCTAAAGTTTTACAGGAAGCAGACCCCTCCTCCAGATAGAGCATAGACTCTAGACTGGTTGAAACTAGAAAGTTGATGATGCTTGAAACTTTACCTTGATGCCAACCAATCCCAGAATTGTCCATGAGCTGATCATGCCCTTCTCCTTGAACATTATAAAACTACTCACTACCCCCTCCTGGGTGGGTCACATGGTCTTCAGGGCATTAGCCCACTGCGGCCCCTTTAACCTGGCAAAGCAATAAAAGCTACTCTTTTCTACTTCAGCCAAAACTCTGTGTTTCTATTTGGTACCAGTGAAGAGGGGCTGAGTTTCGGCAACATTACCTCATAGTGTACTTATGAGGCTTCATCGAGCTAATGGGTGGAAGGTGCTTAGCCCTGAGCCTGCTACATGATAAGTGCACAGTAATGATACTTAGTTCCCACTGCAGTTGTGCAAATATGATGTAAGATCGTCAAAGGGAGTCAAGGAGACTTGGAAGTGAGTCACTGAACCAAGGATGACTTGGTGCTTTCTCTGCTCTCAGGGCTGAGGGGCAGTTTCTTTTGCTTACTGTCAGTTATTGGAAGGGGGACAGAAACTGCCAAGTTTAGAGGGAGAAGAAATTTACAAAACTTTCTGAGTGTGTTAAGAGACAGAGATAATACCTCTGTGATCATTTTTGACGAGTAAAAAGTTTTCCTGAATCTCAGCCCATTTTATTAGCTCAGAAGAAATCAACAGCTGATGCCTACACTTTACCCCAGGTAAAAACATCCCTCCTACACAAACTGTGGACTTACTGTAGCCTTAGATGTATCGCTAGCCCGAGGTTAAAACTCTTCCTGCTTGAAAGAAACAGACCAAATTTGGGTCACAGCATCAGTGAACAGTCAGCTGGCCCTGCCCGATTTCTTCAGATTCCTGAGCACAGAGGGAGAGAAAAAAAGAATTAAGCAAACAGAACTTGTCAGGGGAGTTTCAGGAGGGGCTCTGGTCCCTTTTAATATAGGAAAACATTAAGATGTAACCACATAGAAAGGTAGAAATAAAAGCTAGATATTAATGACAGCGGCATCCATTTTAAATAATTTTTTGAACTTGTTTAAGAAATATGAATATTTGTTTCACTGCCTCTCTTGTACTATCTGTGTTGACTTTTCAGGGCCCTCAGAGATTTAATGGAAAAGTAAACTGATAAGCACGTGATTAAACCATCAGACCCTGTAGCCATCAGATAAATGGAAAACCCAGCTCTCCCCTCAGCCCGTTCACTATGGCCCCCAAGCCCACCTTGACTTGAGGGGCAGATTTCTTTATGATGTTCTTTGTCTCTTTTCCTCTTTCAGTCTTTCTGGTGTTTTCTTTACCAGGTTTTTCTATCCTAAAGCTTTCACAACCCAATGTCTATGTTGCTCCCTTGTAAAGTCATTTTCAGTATTTGGTAGGCTTAATTGCTAAAATAATTATGCTATTCCCTGAACTGATGTGCTGTGGTGTGGAGTGGAATGAAGAACTGAATATCTGTTTATGACACTTGAAGGGTGATAAACAGATTTACATCAATCAAGCTGCATAGTCTGAACGGACACATAAGATGCCCCTGGGGAGTGACTGATTTTTTGCTTGTTTTTTTTTTTTTTTTACTTGAAGTAGTTGTCATTTCTTTTCATTTCATATTTCTTCAGAGGCAATCAAGGCATGTTAGTGAATATAAAATGCACAAGTCAAACATTTCTTTAAAAAGCAACTGTTTTGACATAATATAGCCTGTAGAAGTGAGATGCATTTTTCTTACCCTATGAGAAACATTTGCTAATGTAGTGGCCTTATTATGTAAGCCCATCTGCATATGCAGTGGTAAACAGTTCCTTAATACCATCAGTCTGGTTATAAAATAGAATTACAGGTTGAAAAAGAAATTATACTTTCTGTTAAAAATATATAATTTTCTCCTTTCTTGCTGATGGTTCCTGTAGTTCAAACTCCAGGGTTGTGTGCGAAGTCTCCTGCATACACTGGATTGATTTCTCTTGTGACACTCTTTAGATTAACTTGTTCTCATGCCTCTTCCAGTTTGTTCTTGTCTCATTTTCTCTTTCTTCTCCCGGAAAAATCATTTAGAATATTTATCATTAGTCAACATGTGTTGACTTCTTCCCATTATAGGCTCTTTGTGGTTTGGAAATTGGAGAGATGTGAATTAAGCAGTGGGAGAGGCAGCCTGTGGAATGAATGAGGCTGACCTGGTCTAGCAGGCTGATGTAACCACGTCAATCACTTTTATCACCCCCTCTCTCTGCTTCCTCGCTCTGTCCCCACACCTCCTCCCACTACTTCCAATAATTTAAACCAAGGCAGTAGAGCAAGTATGAACTCTGGTATCAGGGAGTCCAGTCCTGTCTTTGAGTTCTGCTGCTTCTTAAGCTGTGTGGCTGGTCAGGCACTTGGTTCTGTCAGTCAGGATTTTGTTAGCTGGGACATGAGCTGGATGACCATCTGCCCCACCTTGCCTGGCCAATTTTGGTTTATGCTTTGTGTCTTGTCATCCTTATTAATAATATCTCCTTTCACTGTCTCAAGTGCCCTGAGAGGTTATATGATGACCCTAAAAATGAAGATAAATGTTATCTCCCATTGTTGTATCGAGAATGACATTTCAAGTGTCTTCTGTAGTGTCTGGCACATAGGTCCTTGAGATGGTACTTTTCATTATTAGTAGTAATTGTTTGAAAGTGTGCTCCACCTGACCTCAGCGGTTTACTTGGTGTGGTGAGTCTGGACAGGAGCTTAGAACCGAAAAGTTCATTTCCATTTTATATTCTTGAATCATTGGGTTTTATGCTTTATTTTAGAAATGGAATTAACTCCCACATAGGGTTTTTAGGCTCTCAATTAAAGGTAGGGCTCACCAAATAAATTTACCAGTTTCAGAAGCAGTAACGATGAGTTGGAAAAGTTGAAAAAGAGGAGAAATGAAGCACAATATATCAAAAAAAAAAAGCGCTTTTTAAAACAAAGAACAAAACAAAACAGAAAAAGCATTTCAGGGAAGGGTGGAATTAATCATAGGAATAGATTGCTTTTTCAAAAGTAATGAGCTCTATGGGTAGAGGCTGAAGGATGAACAGCCTCTGGTAACAAAATCCAGAGGGCAGAGGTCCTTGGAAAGATGGGTGGGGGTCTTAGCAGGGAGAGGGTGTCCAAGTGATACTCAAGGTAAAACAACATTTGAGAAGTTCTCTACAGTGAAAATGACAGGGGAATTTATGGAAAAATTTGCTAGGGAGAAAACCAAGGGTTGGTCCTATCTGTCTTTCCTAGAGTCATGAACCAGCTGTCAAGCATGTTAACTACACACCGTTAAGTGCAAACCCTGGATGAGGCCCCACTAAAGTGGGGATGTGACTCCTGACCCCTGCCTCAAGGAGCACAGACCACAGAGGAGAGACACACGAACAATGGCAGTCCTCTGTCCTGTGGTACAAGTGTGCTGGGTGGTTAGGATGGATGCCCTGCTGCAGCAAACAGCCTGAAACCCTCCAGCAACTCACCACATACACGTATGTTTCCTTCTTGTTTTAGAGTAGTGAGGTGTTGGGAAAGCAGTCCTCATGGCTCCAGTGATCTCCATGACCTTCAGGTTCTCTTCTGGATCCTCTGCCTCCCTTCATCAGATGGAGGAAAGAGGACACTGAAATGTTGTGCAGGAAGGTTTTTTGAGCCAAGTTTGGAAGTGGTGTCCACAAGCTGTTTGTCATAGCTTAGTCATACTGGCTCATGTGACGCTGTGGCCAGGCAGCCACTTTCTGGCAATAATTCTACACTATGGAAGAGGAACATTAACCTTTGGTCAACAGCCAAGTGTTTCTGGGACTTATACAGTGAGGAGGAGTGTAGTGGGAGCTTAGAAGCAAGAGAAATGCAAGTGTGTATGTGGTGGGAGGTGTGGAAGGAGGGAAGGGAAATGATAGTAAAAGTCTCTCAGAGGATTAATATTTAAACCAAGTTTTGGAAGATCATTAGGATCTATATGATAAAGAATAGTGGGGAAGAACAGTTTAAGTAGAAGAAACAGCATGTACAAAATCACTGTGGCATACATTTATCCATCTATGCAACAAATCTCTGTGAAATTGTCTTAAGGTGCCAAGAATTATTCCAAATGCTGGAAATTGCACTATACAAAAGACAGACAAGTTTCCCACTCTCATGACCCTATATTTTAATGAAGAGCAACAAACCATAAATAAACAAGCCAGTAAGTACACAACTCAAAACATCAGCATGTCGTGTCGGGGAGCTGCAGCTATTTAGTAGGATTGGGGCAAAGGGTGGAGGGTGAAGGTGGGGATGGAGGCTGTCATTGTAGAAAACCCTGCTTCACAAAGGTAGGATGCTGGAAAGGGAAGCAGGCTTTTCAGTGCTTTTGTGGCAATCTCAGGATATTCCGTTTTGACTTGAATCCAGAACATTTGGAGGTTTGAAGTTGTCTCAAACATACTTTTAACGCCATTGTCATTTTCGATCTCAAGCAGTTGATCCTCTTCTAGCATGGACAAAGTTGATTTGCCTGGCTTATTCACAAATGGGTTGTGGATCCATTCCTTCGCAGTTTGGTGGTCTTCTGTGGTTGGGAAGTGATGCTTAAACTCTTTTGAAAGCTAAGATAGGTGATCATGTGCCAGTTGTGAGAAAGCAAGCCCTGGCTCAGTCTCTTTCAAAATCTCTGCTAATATTTGAAACATGTCAAAATCCCAGTGTTCATGCATCCCCACCATAATTCCAGTTTGGCTTTGAATGTAGCCACTTAATCTGCCAATTTGAACATAGCTGTCCTTCTTCCCTAAAGTGACAGCTTGAATTCACTGAGTAGGTTGCATATGTCACACAAGTAGGCAAGTTTTGTGACCCATTCTGTGTCACTGAAATGTGCTGCCAAAGGTGACTGTTTTTCTATTTTCTAAAAGAACTCTCTGGAGCAGCTCTCATAACTCAAAAACCCTGGCCAGTGGTATACCTTTAGAAATCATCTCACTTCTGTGTATAAGAGAAGATTTGTGTGCTCTGCGTCCATCTCCTCACAGAGCTGCAGGAACAGGTTGAGTTAAGGGTATGCACTTCAATGTAGTTGATAATTTTAATTAACATCTTGCAAATTGTTGTTAAGTTCAGGTGACATTTTTCGGCTAGCCAGCATGTCTCAATGGATGACACAGTGCATAGACTCACATTCAAAAGCAATCTCTTTGACCTGAGTAGTGAAACCAGAAATCTGTCCAGTCATGGCAGACACTTGGTCTGCTCTGACATGAAACGATCAATTCAGTTTTCCTGATATGTAAGGTTTGTATAGTAAAAGCTATGGTTTTTCCATAGTCATGTATGGATGTGAGAGTTGAACCATAAAGAAGGCAGAGTGCTGAAGAATTGATACTTTCAAACTGTGGTTCCAGAGAAGACTCTTGAGAGTCCTTTGGACCATGAGGAGATCAAACCAGTCAATCCTAAAGGAAATAAACCCTGAATATTTGTTGGGAGGACAGTGCTGAAGCTGAAGCTCCAAGCTTCAGCTCCAAGCTCTGAAGCTGAAGCTGAAGGTTTGGCCACCTGATTCAAAGAGCTGACTCATTGGAAAAGAGCCTGATGCTGGGAGAGATTGAGGGCAGGAGGTGAAGGGGGCAACAGAGGATGAAATGGTTGGATGGCATCACAGACTCAATGGACATGAGTTTGGGCAAACTCTGGGAGATGATGAAGGATAGGAAAGCCTGACCTGCAGCAGTCCATGGGATCACAAAGAGTCGGACATGACTGACTGTTGGAACAGCAACAACAGTCATTCAGAGATGAATAGTTCTGCAGCCGTGGTGTTGGCTGACATCAAAAGTGCACATAACATATACTCGTGCACATTCTTCTGAAAAATATATTGCAAAAAACAAGTATTATTGCCTTGTTGTCAACATTGGTAGACTTGTCAACCTGGGTTGCATACCATGATGACTCGTTAATCCTCTCTAACAATTGTGCCTCAGGAGCTTCTGCTAGACCATCAATTCATCTAATTATGATGCCATCCAAAAGAGGAGCACAGGCCTCCTTTTGAACTGCACTCTTTCCTAAAAGTCCACAACAAATGTTCTTAGCAGCAGGCAGGATCAACTCTTCATCAATAGTAAAGGACTTCTTTGTTTTGGCAATGTGGTCAGCCACTAAGAATGATGCTCTCAGTGCAGACATGTTTGATGAAGTGGTAGCCTTCAATAATTGCTTCTTTTCTTCATTTTTCTTTTCTTTCAAAAATCTCTAAAGGCTTATCTTTTAATGCAGGGTGCTAGGTCTCCATGTGGTGAAGTAGTTGAAGGTTTCATTGGATAGCCAGCTACCACATATTATACAAAGCATACTTGGAGAATGTGAATCACCTGTTGCAGTTAACCTGTAATTTAAGTAGAACTTTGTTAGGAGTCTTAGAGTCTTCTGCTATCTATCTCATCATTGGGTCATCCCCCTTTTCAAAGAAGCTCTCCAGTGACGTTTTTTTTTTTTTATCATTTTGGCTAGGTTAACTTGTGAGCTTAGTCCATTCTAAAGGAGATCAACCCTGGGATATCTTTGGAAGGACTGATGCTAAAGCTGAAACTCCAGTACTTAGGCCACCTCATGCGAAGAGTTGACTCACTGGAAAAGACCCTGATGCTGGGAGGGATTGGGGGCAGGAGGAGAAGGGGATGATAGAGGATGAGATGGCTGGATGGCATCACCGACTCGATGGACATGAGTTTGAGTGAACTCCAGGAGTTGGTGATGGACAGGGAGGCCTTGTGTGCTGCAGTTCATGGGGTCACAAAGAGTTGGACACGACTGAGCAACTGAACTGAACTGAACTGTGGGCTTACCTAAACTGTGACAGAGACAAGTGTGCACTGTAGGAAAGAGACATGGATGGAAGCGGTAGATAAAATAATGGGCGGGCCACTCATGGAGTAGAATAATTGTCAGAATCTGACTTAAAGCCTGCCAGCAGATGCAGCTTAATTGTCACTTGCCACTCACTGATAGGGTTTTGATATGAGTCTGCAACTAATTGATTTATTATGGTCTCTGTGAGGTCAAACCTCTCTGCTAATGATAATTTGCATTTGCAGCTGCTCCCCAGGGCTAGCTAGCATCACCACCTCAGCTCCACCTCATATCATCAGGCATTAGCTTCTCATAAGGAGTGCACTCAGTTGGTAAAGAATCTGTCTGCGATGCAGGAGACCCCAATTCGATTCCTGGGTCAGGAAGATCCGCTGGAAAATGGATAGGCTACCCACTGCAGTATTTTGGCCTTGAGAATTCCATGGACTAAATCCATGGGGTCACAAAGAGTCGGACATGACTAAGCGACTTTCACTTTCACTTTCAAGGAGTCCACAGCCTAGATCCCTCGCATGTGCAGTTTACAGTAGGGTTCCTGCTCCTATGAGAATTTAATGCTACCACTGATCTGGCAGGAGGCAGAGCTCAGGCAGTAATGCGAGTGATGGGGAGTGGCTATAAATTCAGACACAGCTTCCCTCACCCACTGCTCACCTCCTGCTGTGTGCCCGGGTTCCTAACAGGTTATGGACTGGTGCCGGTCTGTGGCCCAGGAGTTGGGGACCCCTGCACTAGATCACAGAATTTTATAGTCACATATTGTATTTGTGGGCTCTCAGAGGTTGGTAGAGGTCAGTTGTGCAACATGCAGGCTGGTCCACA
Source organism: Oryx dammah (assembly GCF_014754425.2). NCBI lineage: Eukaryota > Metazoa > Chordata > Mammalia > Artiodactyla > Bovidae > Oryx > Oryx dammah. The sequence continues at coordinate 2,294,186 of NW_024080625.1, forward strand.
GTGATATATAGAGAGAAGAGAAATCACTGAGAAAAGGCTGGCTTGTATGAGCTCTTTATAATAGAAACCTCCCACATCTTACAGCCTGACAGATACTTACTACACTCTAATATGTCACAGTGTTGGGTGACTGGAAAGGCAGTAGATTAAGGTTCAGCGGAGTAAAGTTTGGAATCAGACTTGGGTTTCAGCTTGGAAAGGCTCCCCAGAACTAACAGTTGAATATTCATGAATCTTGCAAGGTGCATGTTAAACCACTGGTAGCTTGAAATCAGCCACAGTGTGGGAGTATTTACACCTTGGAACTCGACAAGTGTTACAAATCAGGCTTCTACTTATTTGTTCATTTGTTTATTAAGTTAAAAATATTTTTTATTGCGGTTAAAGCCACATAACATTAAACACAGTATTTTAACTGTGCACAACTGTACAGTTGAGTGGCACCAAGTGCATTCACATTCTTGCACAACTCTCACCATCGTCCATTTCCCGAATTTCTTACCCTTCCAAACTGAGACTTTGTCCCCATTAAACACCAGCTGCCCATTCCCCCTTTCTACCTTCCTACTCCCCAGCCCCTAGCATCCAACAGTGTACTTTCTGACTGTATGAATTTGATTGTTTATTTTTGCCCACTGAGCTGGTTTCCCAGCATGCCCCTGGAAGTCAGCTGCTACTTACTAGCTACATGACTTTGGGGGGAAAAAATGTAACATTTCCCAGCTTCATTTTCTCACCTGTAAAATGGTAATTCAGTTCAATGCTATTTACCTGTAGCCATATTTAGAGTGCTAAATGAAATGATGGATGGAAAGCACTTTGTATAATGTCGATTCCATATTAAGAGCTCAAACCATGCTTACTCTTATAGCTGTTGTTACATGCTGTTAGATAACAGTACCCACATATTCTGAGCACATAGACTGATTTGCTTGCACAGTAGGTGTTATTATCTCTGTATTAAGGTGGCAAAACTGAGGTCAAAGAGATCAAGTTACTTGCCTGAGACTGTAAACCTAGAAACTGATGGAACTAAAAGCTGCCAGATAGCAGAGCGCATGCCGTTTGCAGAAAGTGCAGATTGCCGTCCTGCATCTGTGCTGGTTGCTAGTGGCTCTTAAAGTTGCCTGACCAGGATACTGGCCCAGGACAGCACAGGGAAATGCCTGACAGCCTTCTGTGGGCTCACCTGTCTGAGCCAGGCTGGAGCCAGAACCATACCACCCACCCTTTTCTTTCCAGGTCATCACATTTCATTTTCTTTCATCTCTCAAGATGACAAAACATTCAAGTTGTTGTTCAGTCCCTAAGTCGTGTCCAACTCTATGCCACCCCATGGACTGCAGCATGCCAGGCTCCTCTTTCCTCTACTATCTCTCAGAGTTTGCTCAGATACATGTGCATTGAGTCAGTGATGCTATCTAACATCTTATCCTCTGCCATCCCTTCTCCTTTTGCCTTCAATGTTTCTCAGCATCAGAATCTTTTCCAATGAGTCTGCTCTTGACATCAGATGGCCAAAGTATTGGAGCTTCAGTTTCAGCATCAGTCTTTCCAATGGATATTCAGGGTTGATTTCCTTTGGGATTGACTGGTTTGATCTCTTTGCTGTACAAGGGACTCTCAAGAATCTTCTCCAGCACCACAGTTTGAAAATATCACTTAGAATTCTAGCTAGCATCTTTGATTTGGAAGTAAACTTAAAAAAAAATAACAATGGATATTTAAGAACTGATTCACTATTCCATTAGAAGTGAATAAATATATTGGGGGGAATAGGAAAGGAAAGAATATTGAGGTGACATATGCAATTTTTACACAGAACAGCTTTCCTGAAGACCAGAGCTGCAATCTTCAAATATTTTTAAATTAACTTGCAAAGGATGTGACCAAACATATCTACTTTGTGGCTGTGGCTCCTGGCGTTTTTGGCATACAATTTTATAGCAGCTATTTGCAGTAGAAACATGGCTGTCTTCTAAGGCTTAAAATATTTCTCAGAATAAATATGATCATCAACAGGGAAGGAGATTGTTAAAAGGAGAGTTTAGTTTCCTAAGGCGTATCATTAGTGGCAACTGTTTAATGCGTAGGAACTCCCTTAGGGAGAAAAATGGAATGACAGTAGTCAAGGCAGAACATCATGCTTATCACCTTCTGGATTCAAATGATTGGGCTCTAACCTGAATGTAATGAAAATTTCAAAGAAGAAGTGAGTTGCCAGAAGTGCATCTCCTTAGATGTGGAAGGAGGAAGGAGAGGCATCAGAGAGCATCCACGACCACTCTACTCACTCCAGATATCCTGGAAGTGAGACAGATGTGCTGCTGAGACAGGGTGCAGAGGGTGGAGCCCTCCCCCTGAGCAACCCCAGATGTTCCTGTGGAAGGAGCTGAGCTCCTACCCTAGCCCTGGGGAAGTGAAGTGATCAGGTACTCTGGAGACTTACTTGTTTACTTAATGAAGCTGAGCAAAAGGAGGCAGAGATCAGAAGCCAGAAATAAACATTCTTTTAAAGTTCAAAGTGTCCAAGAAAGAAAGATCTTTTCCGTTTATGCTGTGTGTGTTTATACAGAAGTGCCATGCTAGATATGAGTGTGAATTTAATGCATGTTATTAATCAATTGCTTATGTTTTCAGTCGATTTTTGTTGTATTCTTTTTTCCAGTTTTATTGAGGTAACTGACATACACGCGTGGGTGTGTGCTCCAGTGCTTCAGTCGTGTCTGACTCTTTGTGACCCCAGGGATAGCCCGCCAGGCTCCTCTGTCCATAGTATTCTCCAGGCAAGAACACTGGAGTGGGTTGCCGTGCTCTTCTTCAAGGGATCTTCCCCACCCAGGTATTGAACCCATGTCTCTTGCATTGCAAGTGGATTCTTTACAACTGAGCCACCAGGGAAACCCATAATTGACACACAACATTGTGTAAAGTTAAGGTATACAGTGTAATGGCTTGACTTACAGGCATCTTATAGTTATTACCACAATAAGTTTAGTGAACATCCATCATTAAGCAAAATAAAAGGAAAAAAGGGTTTTTCCTTGCAATGAGAACTCAGCGTTTACTCTCTTAATAACTTTCATATGAAACATACAGCAGTGTTGATTATATTAATCATGTTGTACATTACATCCCTAGTGTTTATTTATCTTCTTCATTTTGTGTATTAACTTATTCACACTCATACTTCTTGAGTATCTATCCATGTACCACCAACTAGGCTTAATTCTAAGGATCTGAAGATGAATAAGGCATAAGGTTTTATCTTCTAAACTCAAAACCCCAGTGGGAACAGTCATTTAAACAGATAAATTTAATCCAGTAAGATAAGTGCTAATAGATGTATTAATATGTACAAAACGCCAGAAGGAACTGTGCTAAGATCAGCTCAGTGAAGTTGGGCAAGCAATGCTTCATAGCAGAGATGATAATTGAATAGATTAAACTTATCTTCCCTTGTCTGTCTAAACTCCAATGAAAACCAGTAAACATAAACAATATTTACCAGTTCAGTGCTTCTTATTAACTACACAAACCACAGAGGACAATGGAGCCGTTTCCAAACCTGGCACTCATCAGATTTGCTTGTGGGGCTTAACAGAATTTCTGTGACCTTGAAACATATGAAAAGACTCTCAACCACACCCACACCCACACAAAATGAGGATTACTTGTCACATCGTTGAAAATCCAAGACCCATCCTATTTGTGAGGCTGTCAGAGAAACAGGTCGTTTTGTATACTGGTGGTGGGAATGCACAGACACTATGCAGGGGAATGTAGCAATACATTAGGGGACAGTAAGTTAAAGAAGCACTTATTCTCTGACTCAGCAGTTCTACTCCTAGAAATGTATTCTATGCATTGACATGCATTAGTGCAGAGTGACATGCACAGTTCTTTTCGATTTTCTTTTCTTTCTCCTTTCCTCCATCCTTTCTTTTGCAATTTTTGAGTGTCTGTGGGAAGGGACTTTGAAACTGTGTGAATATTCTGTTTCTCAACAAACTTTTGATTAAGTAATTAATGTCATAATTCTCTATTTCATTCATGGATTATGCTTTTCCTGTCACTACTTACTTGGAAGCCCAAATTGTCCCAGTAGTAGTCCCCTGGACTAGTAGGAGACTCTTTATAATAATAAATTATGTTTTATTTTAATTATGGTTCCTTTCTCGATTCATATAAAACTTGTAGTTGAATGATTAATTTTATCATTTAGTTCTACCCTTATGTAAAGCTTTTATCCATATTGAGCCTGTCTCTTCTACAAGATGGTCTTCAAAGGCAATGAACATATTGCAAAATAATATTAACTTTTATTTACTGCTTACTAATGTTAGGCACTGGCAACCCACTCCAGTACTCTTGCCTGGAAAAACCCAATGGACGATGGAGCCTGGTGGGCTGCAGTCCTGGGGTCGTGAAGAGTCAGACACGACTGAGCGACTTCACTTCCACTTTTCACTTTTATGCATTGGAGAAGGAAATGGCAACCCACTCCAGTGTTCTTGCCTGGAGAATTCCAGGGATGGTGGAGCCTGGTGGGCTGCCGTCTCTGGGGTCGCACAGAGTCGAACACGACTGAAGCGACTTAGCAGCAGCAGCAATGCTAGGCACTACTATACAGTATCTAACATATTCCTAGATGCTTACTATTTATCACATATTAGGGTAAGATTAGATATTAAATAGTGTAGTATCTATGAAAATTTAGGAAGGAAATGTAATGGTTTAGATGTGGGCTTCAGAGTCAGTAGGGTTCTCTTTAAGCTGGCTTCTTTGTCCTTTTGAGATGGTGTCATTGCTCTTGGAGTACTTCCATACTTTCTGGCACAAGATATTCTAATGTTGGACTTGCCCTGCCCCAGCCCTGGAACTGATCACTTCTCCAAGCATCTCTGGTTCCTTTTCGTGGTGAATGGTGTTTAGAAACCAAGATTTATGTGCTAGTTGTGCCCATTCCTGTTGCGGTGGCACTGCTCTCAGGCTCTCTCGGGGAAAGAATGGATATATATATGTGTGTGTTTGTGTTTATATGTTTACATCTATATTTATTTCTATGTCTATGCCTAAATTTCAAAACTGAGTTCACCTTGATATCTCCAATTTCTGTCTAATATCACCGGATTCATTCTAGTTTTCTATTTTTTACTCTAGTTTAATTATTTATAACTCCCTTCTCTGACACTGAGAAACTTAACTCTCATTTTCCTTAATACAGTCATGTATTTGATCATTCCACCTGGTGTAACCCATCTCTGCCCTCCTCTCTGTGAAGATGTTCCTCTCACTCCACCTGTGCTCTGATATTTGTATCAGTTGGAACCAATGCACAGAAGCCCTCACCTTGCTGGGGTTCTGGCACCCTGAACCAAGTAGCCCTCCCAGGGGAACTCCTTCCTTGCCTGCTCAGGCTCTGATGACCCATGCCCAGGCCCTGCCACTTGCAGATGCCTTTCTTACCGAACTTGAGCTGTGGGCCCCTGTTATGGGCCATCACAGCTATGCCTATCTTCCTGCATAGCCACCTGCTTTACTCTGACCTATTTAATAAGAGTTTTAGGACTGAATAGTTCAGAAGGGCAAGGTTGGGAGGAAGAACTAGAGGAAGAAAGAAAGAGCAAGAATGGAAACAATTTTTAAAAAAAATTACAAGAAGGAAGAGACAGAGACAGATTTGTCTCATGTACTTTTCGATTTAATTCTGGTGTTTTGATCAAGTAAATCTTTTAATATACAAAGAGAATTCTTAAAATAGAAAATATAATTATATATCAAATAGGTAACACACAAAGAAAATAAAATTATTTTAAATCCTTTAGAAGATAATATTTTAAAATTTATTTTATTGAAGTATAGTTGATTTACAATGTTGTGTTAATCTCTACTATACAGCAAAATGATTCAGTTATGCATATATATGTATTCTTTTTCATGCCCTTTTCCATTATGGAAAAGTAATGAATATAGTTCCATGTGCTATACATTAAAACATTGTTTATTCATTCTGTATGTACTAGTTAGCATCTGCTCAGGAGTTGACTGTGGCTCAGATCATGAACTCCTTATTGCCAAATTCAGACTTAAATTGAAGAAAGTAGGGAAAATCACTACACCATTCAGGTATGACCTAAATCAAATCCCTTATGATTATACAGTGGAAGGGAGAAATAGATTTCAGGGCCTAGATCTGATAGATAGAGTGCCTGATAAACTATGGACTGAGGTTGGTGACATTGTACAGGAGACAGGGATCAAGACCATCCCCATGGAAAAGAAATGCAAAAAAGCAAAATGGCAGTCTGGGGAGGCCTTACAAATAGCTGTGAAAAGAAGAAAAGCGAAAAGCAAAGGAGAAAAGGAAAGATATAAGCATCTGAATGCAGAGTTCCAAAGAATAGCAAGAAGAGATAAGAAAGCCTTCTTCAGTGATCAATGCAAAGAAATAGAGGTAAACAGCATAATGGGAAAGACTAGACATCTCTTCAAGAAAATTAGAGATATCAAGGGAACATTTCATGCAAAGATGGGCTCGATAAAGGACAGAAATAGTATGGACCTAACAGAAGCAGAAGATATTAAGAGGAGGTGGCAAGAATACACAGAAGAACTGTACAAAAAAGATCTTCATCACCCGGATAATCACGATGATGTGATCACTCACCTAGAGCCAGACATCCTGGAATGTGAAGTCAAGTGGGCCTTAGAAAGCATCACTACGAACAAAGCTAGTGGAGGTGGTGGAATTCCAGTTGAGCTATTTCAAATCCTGAAAGATGATGCTGTGAAAGTGCTGCACTCAATATGCCAGCAAATTTGGAAAACTCAACAGTGGCCACAGGACTGGAAAAGGTCAGTTTTCATTCCAATCCCAAAGAAAGGCAATGCCAAAGAATGCTCAAACTACTGCACAATTGCACTCATTTCACATGCTAGGAAAGTAATGCTCAATATTCTCCAAGCCAGGCTTCAGTAGTATGTGAACCGTGAACTTCCAGATGTTCAAGCTGATTTTAGAAAAGGCAGAGGAACCAGAGATCAAATTGCCAACAACTGCTGGATCATGGAAAAAGCAAGAGAGTTCCAGAAAAACATCTATTTCTGCTTTATTGACTATGCCAAAGCCTTTGACTGTGTGGATCACAATAAACTGTGGAAAATTCTGAGAGAGAAGGGAATACCAGACCACCTGATCTGCCTCTTGACAAATCTGTATGCAGGTCAGGAAGCAACAGTTACAACTGGACATGGAACAACAGATTGGTTCCAAATAGGAAAAGGAGTACGTCAAGGCTGTATATTGTCACCCTGCTTATTTAACTTCTATGCAGAGTACATCATGAGAAATGCTGGACTGGAAGAAACACAAGCTGGAATCAAGATTGCCGGGAGAAATATCAATAACCACAGATATGCAGATGACACCACCCTTATGGCAGAAAGGGAAGAGGAACTAAAAAGCCTCTTGATGAAAGTGAAAGAGGATAGTGAAAAAGTTGGCCTGAAGCTCAACATTCAGAAAACGAAGATCATGGCATCTGGTCCCATCACTTCATGGGAAATAGATGGGGAAACAGTGGAAACAGTGTCAGACTTTATTTTGGGGGGCTCCAGAATCACTGCAGATGGTGACTGCAGCCATGAAATTAAAAGACGCTTACTCCTTGGAAGGAAAGTTATGACCAACCTAGATAGTATATTCAAAAGCAGAGACATTACTTTGCCAACAAAGGTCCGTCTAGTCAAGGCTATGGTTTTTCCTGTGGTCATGTATGGATGTGAGAGTTGGACTGTGAAGAAAGCTGAGCGCCGAATAATTGATGCTTTTGAACTGTGGTGTTGGAGAAGACTCTTGAGAGTCCCTTGGACTGCAAGGAGATCTAACCAGTCCATTCTAAAGGAGATCAGCCCTGGGATTTCTTTGGAAAGAATGATGCTAAAGCTGAATCTCCAGTACTTTGGCCACCTCATGCGAAGAGTTGACTCATTGGAAAAGACTCTGATGCTGGGAGGGATTTGGGGCAGGAGGAGAAGGGGACGACAGAGGATGAGATGGCTGGATGGCATCACCGACTCAATGGACGTGAGTCTGAGTGAACTCCGGGAGTTGGTGATGGACAGGGAGGCCTGGCATGCTGCAATTCATGGGGTCGCAATAAGTTGGACACGACTGAGCGACTGAACTGAACTGAACTGACTGAATCCCAAACTCCCAGTACATCCTTCTCCCATCTCCACTCTCCCTTGGCAACCATAAGTCTGTTCTCTATGTCTGTGAGTCTGCTTCTGTTTCATGGGTAAGTTCATTTGTGCCATATTTTAGATTCCACATGTAAGTGATATCATATGGTAATTGTCTTTCTCTTTCTGACCTGCTTCACTTCGTATAATAATCTCAAGGACCATCTATGTTGCTACAAATGACATTACTTCATTCTTTTCTATGGCTGAGCAGTGTTCCTTTGTATGAGGCCTGGCATGCTTCAATTCATGAGGTCGCAAAGAGTCGGACAAGCCTGAGCGACTGAACTGAACTGAACTGAACCATATCTTCTTTATCCATTCATTTGCTGGTGAATGTAAATCAACATTTAGAACAACCTAAATGTTGTTTGATGTCTTGGCTATTGTAAGTAGTGCTGCAATTAATATTGGGGTGCATATATCTTTAAGAATTATAGTGTTTTCCAGATATATACCCAGAAGTGGGACTGTAGGATCATATGCCAACTCTACTTTTAATTTTTTGAGGAACGTCCACACTAGTTTTCACAGTGGCTGTACCAACTTACATTCCCACCAGCAGTGTAGGAGGATTCCCTTTCTCCACACCCTCTCCAGCATTTGTTGTTTGTAGACATTTTAGTGATGGCCATTCTGACTGGTACGAGGTGGCACCTCCCTGTAGTTTTAATTTGCATTTTTCTAATAATTAATAACGTTGACCATCTTACTTGTGCCTGTTGGTCGTTTGTCAGTCTTCTTTGGGGAAATGTCGATTTATGTTTGGAAGACAATATTTTAACATGTCTAGTAGAATATACTCTCAGAACAAAAAACCCTCAAATTTAATTCAGGATTTTAAAACAAGTTATAATACTGCTATTTTAATTTTGAAATTAATTTATATTGTAAGATAAAGCAAAAAAGTCATATGTTACTGTTGTTAGCAACTAAATTTTTATTTTACGAGAAAAGCAATGTTGAGTATAAAAATCAAAAAAGTTAAAGACTTTTGTATTGTTAAGTGTGAATTGGAAATTTCAGTATGAACATGTGATTAAAAAATATGCTGCTGCTAAGTCTCTTCAGTCGTGTCCGACTCTGTGCGAACCCATGGATGGCAGCCCACCAGGCTCCCCCATCCCTGGGATTCTCCAGGCAAGAACACTGGAGTGGGTTGCCACTTCCTTCTCCAATGCATGAAAGTGAAAATTGAAAGTGAAGTCACTCAGTCGTGTCTGACTCTTTGCGACCCCATGGACTGTAGCCCACCAAGCTCCTCTGTCCATGGGATTTTCCAGGCAAGAGTACTGGAGTGGGGTGCCATTGATATATGCATGTATATTTTCTCCTACCTATATCCACTGGAAGGACCTAGAAGCAGCTCAGTAGCAGTATGTATCCCTAACCCCCAGATTTTGAACTCTAACCATTATTCCCACTAAAAGAAATCAGGGCTCTTTCAAGAAATGGCTGATGTTGGGTCAGAGTACAAGGTGAGCCTGAGATACATTGCTGTGTCAATAAGGGGCTCTCACTGACCAGAGATGGGACAATCTGAGCTTCAGAATGAAAGACGGCAGTGGAATAAAATACTGAATAGACACAAATCTGCAAGTCTATAAAATGATACTCAGAAAAAAGAAAACTAAAGACAAAACAAAACACCATTTGTCACCTACATCTTACTCTGAAAACTGATAATTTAAATAAATGATTATTTACCTTGTCCTTCTGAAAGGAACAGGTGATAGCATAAATCTCCCTTTCTCTCTCTCTTTCTTTCTCTCTCCTATTGGATAAATGTAGAATGAATGATAGAAAGCTCATATTGCAACCTATAAAGAAGTAACTGATTGAGGCAAGAATGATCAGTGAATGATAAAGCCATTATATATACACTAACGGAGAATTGGATGCTTCAATGCTGCTGAAATATTACTCCACAGATTATTTGATGATTTAAAAAGAAAAATGGAACTTTGTGAAGGAGGCTTGAAGCTGTCTCTGGCTTACTGCTAATGAGTCAATTAGATATGATGTATTTTGCAATGTGTTGCAACATTATACAGCATCAATAATGATATCTTGCCTAAAATGTTTAACCTGAATGTAATCTGGCCTCTAGCTCCAAACTGTAGTTTGCACGAAATGTGTGGGTAACTGAAATAAATTAAATGACACTGCAAATTTAACAGCTGGACAAATTTAGAGAGCAGACCATTCTGAGGAATAACCGGGCTGGCCAAAGAAATGGAAGAGGGGCATTGTTCTGGGTTACAAGTGACATATGAGATATAACAACCAAATATCAATATAATGTAGACTGGATCCTGGTAGGATAAAGTGAGAGTAACATATATTTTTGGAACATTTGACAAAATTTGAATGTGGATCAGGCATTAGAGGATGACAAAGAATTTTAATTAATTTTGTTAGCTACATAATGATACTGACTTTAAGAAGAAAGATGTTCTTGTTTTCATGGTGTCAGTATAACTTATCTAGAATACTTTGACAAAAAGATTGATGAGGCAAACATGGTAAAAATATTAACAACTATTAGTCTAGGAAATGGGTATATAGGTGGTATGTATACCATTCTCTTTTTTCTTTATGCTTGAAAATATTTATAACAAAATAGCTAAAAACAATATTGATTCCTAGGTCCCAAACCAGCCCTCAGTTCAGTTCAGTTCAGTCGCTCTGTTGTGTCTGACTCTTTGTGACCCCATGAATTGCAGCACGCCAGGCCTCCCTGTCCATCATCAACTCCCGAAATTCACTCAAACTCAGGTCCATTGAGTTAGTGATGCCATCCAGCCATCTCATCCTCTGTCGTCCCCTTCTCCTCCTGCCCCAAATCCCTCCCAGCATCAGAGTCTTTTCCAATGAGTCAGTTCTTCACATGAGGTGGCCAAAGTATTGGAGTTTCAGCTTTAGCATCAGTCCTTCCAATGAACACCCAGGATTGATCTCCTTTAGGATGGACTGGTTGGATCTCCTTGCAGTCCAAGGGACTCTCAAGAGTCTTCTCCAACACCATAGGTCAAAAGCACCAATTATTCAGTGCTTAGCTTTCTTCACAGTCCAACTCTCACATCCATACATGACCACAGGAAAAACCATAGCCTTGACTAGACAGACCTTTGTTGGAAAAGTAATATCTCTGCTTTTTAATATGCTACTTAGGTTGGTCATAACTTTCCTTCCAAGGAGTAAGCATCTTTTAATTTCATGGCTGCAATCACCATCTGCAGTGATTTTGGAGGGCCCCAAAATAAAATCTGACACTATTTCCACTGTTTCCCCATCTATTTCCCATGAAGTGATGGGACCAGATGCCATGATCTTCGTTTTCTGAATGTTGAGCTTTAAGCCAACTTTTCCACTCTCCTCTTTCACTTTCATCAAGAGGCTTTTTAGTTCCTCTTCACTTTCTGCCATAAGGGTGGTGTCATCAGCATATCTGAGGTTATTGATATTTCTCCCGGCAATCTTGCCCTAAATGAGCCTAAACCCTAGTTAGTGTCTGCATTTTTTTCAAGTATCCTATCTCAATGAAGGAATGGATGAATGAATGTCTTCTTCCTATGTGTAATCTTTTTTAAAAAAAAAACAAATATTTATCAGGTCCTTACTGCGAGCCAAGAACTTTTCTAGGTGCCGAGATTCAACAATGAACAAAACAGATACAAGGGATCTTAAACCCTTTGAGCTTGGCACCCTACCCTGTCCACAGTAGGCTTCTTTTTCTTTTTTTTATTGAAGTATAATTGATTTACAATGTTGTGCCAATCTCTGCTGTACAGCATAGTGACTCAATTATAGACATCTATGCCTTCTTTGTTTATATTCTTTTCCATATGGTTTATCATGGGATATCAAATGTTATACATTAGGACATTGTTTATCCATTCTAGATGTATTAGTTTGCATCTACCAATCCCAGACTCCCAGATTATCCCTTTCCCTTGGCAAGCACAAGTCAGTTTTCTATGTCTGTGAGTTTGTTTCTGTTTTATAGATAGGTTCATTTGCAATATTTTAGGTTCCACATGTAAGTGATATCATATGGTATTTGTCTTTCTCTTTCTAACTTACTTCCCTTAGGATAATCATCTCTAGTTGTATCCATGTTGTTGCAAATGGCATTCTTTTGTTCTTTTTTGATGACTAATATTCCATTATATATCAAACATCTTCTTTACCCGTTCGTGCCCATACATGGACATTTAGGTTGTTTCCACGTTTCAGTTCAGTTCAGTTCAGTTCAGTTGCTCAGTCGTGTCTGACTCTTTGCGACCCCACGACTCGCAGCACGCCAGGCCTCCCTGTCCATCACCAACTCCCGGAGTTCACTCAGACTCACATTCATCGAGTCAGTGATGCCATCCAGCCATCTCATCCTGTGTCATCCCCTTCTCCTCCTGCCCCCAATCCCTCCCAGCATCAGAGTCTTTTCCAATGAGTCAACTCTTCGCATGAGGTGGCCAAAGTACCGGAGTTTCAGCTTTAGTTTGGACTATTGTAAATGGTGCCGCTATGAACATAAGGGTGCATGTATATTTTTGAACTGTACCTTGGCCTGAATACGTGCCCAGGAGTGGGACTGTTGGATCATACGGTAGTTCTATTTTTAGTTTTCTGAGGAACCTCCATACTGCTCTCCACAGTGACTTTACCAATTTACATTCCCACCAACAGTGTAGGAGGGCTCCCTTTTCTCCATACCCTCTCCAACATTTGTTATATGTAGACTTAAAAAATTTGTTTATTTATTTGATTGCTCTGGGTCTCAATTGTGGCATGTGGGATCTACTTCCCTGATCAGGGGTCAAATCCTGGCCCCTTGTATTGGGAGTGGAGAGTCCCAGCCACCAGACCAAGCAGAGAAATCCTTATTTGTAGACTTTTTCAATGATGGCCATTCTGACCTGTGTGAAGTCAACCATCCTCATTGTGGTCTTGATTTGTATTTTTCTAATAATTAGTGATGTTGAACATCTTTTCATGTGCAGAATAGGCTTCTTTAAAACAAACAAGCAAGCTTTTAAAAAATCGTTAGTCACTCAGTCGTGTCTGACTCTTTAGGGACCATATGAACTGTAGACCGCCAGGCTCCTCTGTCCATGGGATTTCCCAGGCAAGAATACAGGAATGGGTTGCCATTTCCTTCTCCAGAGGACCTTCCCCACCCAGGGATTCAACCAGAGTCTCCTGGTTGAATCATTAACTATAACACAAACGTGGAAAGCCACATAAAACAGGTGCACAGTTTAAAGAATTGTTAGACAGCATGCCCTGACCCCCGCAGGAGTCAGGAGTCTTCCATTCCCCCTGGCCCCCACCGCCCCGTCACAAAGCGACTCTCTGCATCCGCCCCCGGTATATTTAGGATGCCATTAAGGATCAAGGACAAAGTTCAGAACCCTGCCCTTGATATTCTTCTATTACTCAATCCCATCTGCCCTCCCCCGCCCCTGCCCCTCCCCCCCCCCAAAGTGAGATTTTACATTTTTCCTTTGGTTCTAAAGGTTTTTTTGTCTCAAAGTTTTACAGAAGAGTACAACTCAGTTATGCATTATTAGATATGCAATTTTCACTTTATAATATCAAGGAAATAGAGCTGCTCTGGGGCAGACTCATTCCTTATTCACAGCGAATTCTGAGAACGTAATGTCATAAAGGATCTTCAGAGGCAAACACATAATTCTATCATGGTGGGATGAAGAAATTAAAACATTATTTAAAATAACCTCAGAGTCAACTTTGAATGAGTAAAGTTAAGGTCTCCAGGGACTGTCTGCAGAGTCATTATGTTGCAGTGATGTTAAAAGGTGGCCAGAGGCATTGCTTATTACCTGGGATGGTTGAATCAGAATGAGAAATAAGTTTTCACCTTTTTTTTCCCCCCCCTTAACACTCAGAGAACTTTAATCTTCTCTTTATGTGATTTCTTTTCTCTTTTAATTTAGGTTTTCCAGACCCAGAGCTGAAATGGATGATGTGTTCCTTGCTTGTTCTCAGAAGGCTCAAATCTTGGTAGTAATGCAGGGGTTGAAAAGTAAAGATACATGTGTCTCATTTGGAAGTCTCAAAGCTCTAATGCTAGGTGGTTTTTAATGCATGGAAAAGACTGCTGCTGGGAGGGATTAGGGACAGGAGGAGAAGGGGACGACCGAGGATGAGATGGCTGCACGGCGTCACGGACTCGATGGACGTGAGTCTGAGTGAACTCCGGGAGTTGGTGATGGACAGGGAGGCCTGGCGTGCTGCGATTCATGGGGTCGCAAAGAGTCGGACACGACTGAGCGACTGAACTGAACTGAACTGAACTGAATGTATCACCTTTACCAGGACATTATGTGCATTAGATAACCTAATAGGCATGCACAGCAGCTTGGGGCACACCCCAGGAGTGCAGGAAGGGTTAGGGAGGAGCTGAGTTGGGTGGGAAGGATTCCAGACTGGGTGGGAATTGGGCTCTTCTTCCCGCAGCTCTGTTTCTTATCTGGATGGCCTCGGGCCTCTCTCCATGTGGTGAAGCCTTAGTCTCTTCATGGGTAAATGGGGGAAGATACCACTTTCTTCCAGGGATGCTGGGAGGATTAATGGTGATGCTCACCATTGGCCTAGTGCTCACTGTGGACCGCTGTGTCCTGACATCTGCTATCTCATGTGTTCCTCTCAACATACTGCCCTCCTCAGTTATTCATGAGCAACTAGAAAACGTTGGAGACGTAAGGTTTTTTTTTAACGTAAGTTTTTTTTTTTTTTTAACTGGGGGCGCTTTGCCATTTCCACACCAGCTCCATCCCACCACCCACCATGGGAGGCATGCTCTGTTCTCTGATAGTTTGAAACCTCTTTTGAGTTACTTGATCTCTCTAAACCTTAATTTTCTCACATATAAACTGGGGATTAAAATAGTACCTTTCTAGTGGATTGTAGTGAGTATAAATGAGATGATGCATTTTAGTTTTTATTAGTGGTGACAAGTCTGTTGTGGAAGGTCTTGTCTGAGGCCCAGCTGCCCGCGGGGAAGCCACTGCGGTACCCAGTGTCTCCCGACCACAGCCCTCCCGGTGTGAGCAAAGGGAAGATGTTTTCTCGGTTTTCTCTTGAGAGGAACAGCTGGGGCTAGAGGAAGACAGATGTGGCCTTTGGCCTGTGATAGTGTCAGCTACAAATTGGCACCTGCCAAGAGCGTTTGCCAGTGATTGAACAGCAGCAACGTGGGCATTTTCCATCTGCCTCCGCTGCTGCAGCTGCTGACCTCCCGTACTCCTGGAAGGGAGCTCAAGGTGGAGAGTGAGGCACCTGTGCCCCAGTGAAACTGGTGGAACAGGTCTTGAGATAGTTAGATATTTTTAGGAACTGATCTCCTGATCCCAACTCCTGTATCTCCTCATATCTGCAAGAGCGCTAACTCCCTTCATGGTGACATCAACTCCTTGTGACTACCAGAAAGCCTTTTGGATTTTTCCAAAAGGCCTGTTTGCCCTGAACTCCTCCTTCACCAAAACCTTATCTTTTGACCGTCCCCCACTCCTTCTCTGGAGCAGTCTCTCAGAGCTACCCGACCCCAGTCCTCATTTTGCCCCAAATAAAACTTAAGTCACAACTCTCACATTGTGCATTGTTTTAGTCGACAATGGAAACTCCTGAAACAGCCCAGGTGCTCCTCAGCCTGAAAAATAGGAAAATAGCAGAAAGATGAGGAAAGCACAATTTGTATTATTTTTCTATCTATCACCTCCTTTCTCTAGTCCATAAATGTCTCCTAGCTATGGCCTCTCAGCAGCTTCCTCAGGGTTTAAAGCTTGACACTTCCACTTTTAATGAGAAATAATAGCCACATTTAGCTTTATTTCTTTTTCTTGTGTCAAACCTTGTATTTGTTTGCTCTCTGGAAGAGAAATAAAAGTGTATTATCTTGTCCATCTTGGGCTGGACATTAAATAAAAACAGTCAAATTGAAACTGAATGTCAGCAAAAGGGTTTTGCTTTGGCTGTGGGGTTTCAGATGTGATCTTCCTGGTCCCTGAGGCCCTGGGAAGTGCAACTCTTCACAGCAGGGGCATAGCCTGTTTCTTTATGGAAGTCTCTTCAAGGGCCTTGATAAAAGAAATGTTCACATGCTGAGGTATGGGGAAATCATTCTGGCTTATATGTGAGTTAAGTTGAATTTGATGCTAACTAGACCAGCCTATTTGTGATATTGTACATCTGCTTTAATTATTAATGAAAAGGGCACATTGACCAGAAGTAAAGAATGTCCATGTTGAAAATAAAGACATCCATTTGAGCCACACGGATGGATCTAGAGATTATCATGTTAAATGAAACAAGCCAGAGAGAGAAAGACAGCTCTATTGGAAAGTGAAAGTGTTCGTCGCTCAGTCGTGTCTGACTCTTTGCAACCCTATGAACATTATAGCCTGCCAGGCTCCTTTGTACCTGGAATTCTCCAGGCAAGAATATACTGGAGTGAATTGCCATTCCCTTCTCCAAGGGATCTTCCCAACTCAGGGATCAAACCTGGGTCTGCTGCATTGCAGGTAGATTCTTTACCTTCTGAGCCACCAGGGAAGCCCCCAAGGCAAATGTATGATATCACCTACATGTGGAATATAAAAAGAAAGAATGGTATAAATGAACTTATATATAAAATGGAAGTAGACCCATAGACATAGACAACATGCACATAGAAAACAAACGTGGTTATCAAGGGAAGAGTGGGGGTAGGGATGAATTAGGACATTGGGATTAATATACACACACTACTATGTATACAGTAGATAACCAGCAAGGACCTACTGTACAGCATAGGGAACGGTACTCAATGTTTTGTAATAACCTAGCAGGGAAAAGATTCTGAAAAAGAGTCTGTATCTGTATGTATACATAAAACTGAATCACTTTGCTGTACACCTGAAACTAATACAACATTGTAAATCAACTAGATTTCAGTTAAAGAAAGAAAAAATAAAGACTAAGTGCCGTCTTCCTGGGATGCAATGCTGGTCCTCCTTCGATGAAAGGACTCCCTTCCCAGGTGCCGTGGCCACATCGATCCACTCTTTTTTGTGTGCTGGTCTGATTTTTTGAAACCTTGAAGGAAAGTGTCCCTGATTTGTTTGATATTCTTTGTTCTGACAAGATATGAAACTGTGCTGATAACTGTTCTTCTCTGGAGCAATTCCTCAGCATTATCTGAGAGGCTGTCTTCCGGGCTGTAGTCCTCAGTTTGACCCAGATAAAACCCTTTTCTATTTCTACTATAGACTGTTTACTGATTATTTTCACTGACAGCCTGTTGTATCAAAAAGCTATTTGGCTCTGCCCTCAAGTTGAATGCTGCCTTCATTAGTTTCTCTTCTAGGCCGTCATTTGAATGCAGGATGTGTGCCCAAAGACTAAAGGGACTCAGGCTGCTCTGAGGATGCTCCTCTAGCTCACATGTCTTCTTTGTCCACTGACTTAAAGTTCTGTCACCAGCCATGATCCCCAGAAGGGCACTAGTGTAATATTACATGGGCGGTAAGAGAGAAGAAAGCCTTCTTCAGTGATCAATGCAAAGAAATAGAGGTAAAGAAAAGAATGGGAAAGACTAGACATCTCTTCAAGAAAATTAGAGATACCAAGGGAACATTACACGCAAAGATGGGCTCAATAAAGGACAGAAATGGTATGGACCTAACAGAAGCAGAAGGTATTAAGAAGAAGTGGCAAGAATACACAGAAGAACTGTACAAAAAAGATCTTCATGACCAAGATAATCACAATGGTGTGATCACTCACCTAGAGCCAGACATCCTGGAATGTGAAGTCAGGTGGGCCTTAGAGAGCATCACTACGAACAAAGCTAGTGGAGGTGATGGAATTCCAGTTGAGCTATTTCAAATCCTGAAAGATGACGCTGTGAAAGTGTTGCACTCAATATACCAGCAAATTTGGAAAACTCAGCAGTGGCCACAGGACTGGAAAAGGTCAGTTTTCATTCCAATCCCAAGAAAGGCAATGCCAAAGAATGCTCAAACTACCACACAATTGCTCTGATGTCACACGCTAGTAAAGTAATGCTCCAAATTCTCCAAGCCAGGCTTCAGCAATATGTAGACCATGAATTTCCAGATGTTCCAGCTGGTTTTAAAAAAGGCAGAGGAACCAGAGATCAAATTGCCAACATCCGCTGGATCATTGAAAAAGCAAGAGAGTTTCAGAAAAACATTTATTTCTGCTTTATTGACTATGCCAAAGCCTTTGATTGTATGGATCACAATAAACTATGGAAAACTTTGAAAGTGATGGGAATACCAGACCACCTGACCTGCCTCTTGAGAAACCTATATGCAGGTCAGGAAGCAACAATTAGAACTGGACATAGAACAACAGACTGGTTCCAAATAGGAAAAGGAGTATGTCAGGGCTGTATATTGTCACCCTGCTTATTTAACTTATATGCAAAGTACATCATAAGAAATGCTGGGCTGGAAGAAGCACAAGCTGGAATCAAGATTGCTGGGAGAAATATCAGTAACCTCAGATATGCAGATGACACCACCCTTATGGCAGAAAGTGAAGAGGAACTAAAAAGCCTCTTGATGAAAGTGAAAGAGGAGAGTGAAAAAGTTGGCTTAAAGCTCAACATTCAGAAAACTAAGATCATGGCATCTGGTCCCATCACTTCATGGGAAGTAGATGGGGAAATAGTGGAAACAGTGTCAGATTTTATTTTGGGGGGCTCCAAAATCACTGCAGATGGTGACTGCAGCCATGAAATTAAAAGACGCTTACTCCTTGGAAGGAAAGTTATGACCAACCTAGATAGCATATTCAAAAGCAGAGACAGTACTTTTCCAACAAAGGTCCGTCTAGTCAAGGCTATGGTTTTCCCAGTGGTCATGTATGGATGTGAGAGTTGGACTGTGAAGAAGGCTGAGTGCCGAAGAATTGATGCTTTTGAACTGTGGTGTTGGAGAAGACTCTTGAGAGTCCCTTGGACTGCAAAGAGATTCAACCAGTCCATTCTGAAGGAGATGAGCCCTGGGATTTCTTGGGAAGGAACGATGCTGAAGCTGAAACTCCAGTTTTTTGGCCACCTCATGTGAAGAGTTGACTCATTGAAGAAGACTCTGACGTTGGGAGGGTTTGGGGGCAGGAAGAGCACGGGACGACAGAGGATGAGATGGCTAGATGGCATCACCGACTCGATGGACGTGAGTCTGAGCGAACTCCGGGAGTTGGTGGTGGACAGGGAGGCCTGGCGTGCTGCGATTCATGGGGTCGCAGAGTTGGACACGACTGAGCAACTGAACTGAACTGATTGTGTTCCAGGGACTTAGTCCCCTTCCTTGGAGAGAGTGGCCCTGGCTGCAGACTCCTTAGGCTCCTCCCTACCAGGCTCCCAGGCTCCGCCCCTGTGGCCTTAGTGCTCTCCTTTGACCGCATATCCCTATTTCTCCTCCCTCCCCCTCACTCCCTGCTCAGGTATATTTCCTCCACAGATCTTTTACTGTTGAGTCTGCTGACCTTATAGTCCTCTGAGAAAAATACATATGTTTTTCTCTTTGTAAAATACATTTTATAGATTAATTTCTTCCTCTTGCCTTGTAAAATCCCGTGGCACATGAAATTTGTTGAAAAGTACAAAATTTTTGATCTCCTTCTGTCCCAGGGAATTAAGGTTCCACAAGATTGCAGGCTTCTTTCCCAAGCTCTCTTTGCTTTGGCAAAAACAAGCGAGCAAACAAATAAAACATAAAAAGAACTCTTCTCAACTACTTGTGTGATGTATTAGGAATTCTCACTGAACATGAGACACAAAAATTTCTTCCCTTTTCTTGCAAATATGATAAGGTCCCTTTGAAACTATTGTTCTCTTCTCTTTCTTCAGGTAAAATTAGAATAAGTGTCTTAAAATATATTTGTACTTTTCCGATTATTGATATCTAAGGTATTTATGTATATACCCATAAGACCCAATATGTGTATAACTAATACATTTAATTTGTCCCTTGTGCTTTCTCTGGGGATTCCTGTTATTCATTCATCCACTCAACCACTCTCTCATTCATTCATTCAGTAAACATTTTGAATGCCTCCTTTATATTAGACATATGCAAAGCCTACTATGGCGACAGTATAGAATACATATGGCCATAGGCTAAAATACTACATTTTTTAGCCATCTGAGTAGCTGAGTATTATAGGCTGAGTTGTCTAGAAGTAGACTCTGTAATTTGGTATATATAGAGATTTTAAGGTACAGATTCCCCTTCCTGGCTGAGCTCCAGGGGTTCCTGCACTTTTCTGAGCTTCAGGAGACTGAATTCTAATATTAGTTCTGCCCCTAACAAGCTGTGTGATCTTGAATAGGTTGCTTCAACTCTCTGGATTTAATTTTCCAATAGCAAAACCTAAGAGAGACGTTATATGTTCTATAAGCTTCTTTCTCATTTTACAATTTTAAGTGCGTGTGTGTGCTAAGTCACTTCAGTCATGTCCAACTCTTTGGGATCCTATGGACTGGAGGCCTCCAGGCTCCTCTGTCCATGGGATTCTCCAGGCAAAAATACTGGAGTGGCTTGCCATGCCCTCCCCAGAGTTTTAAGTAGTACCTACCATTTCATTGGAGGGTATAGTAATAATGATGTAACTGTTTACACTTGTATGAATACTTCATTACTTGCAGAAATAGAAAAATCTGTCTTCATGACATCCTTATGCAGTAGGTTGGCAAGGAGATGTTATTCCAGTTTTAAAAATAATAAAATAGGTTTAGAAAGCATCTTAAGAAACTCACAAAGATGGTCAATTTTGCCTCAGTAAAATCACCAGACCAGGAATGTCAAATAGCTCCCGAGTTCATGCTGATATCCAGTGGTTTTAGAGATATAATTTTTACTTGGAAGGAAGGAGATAAATATTTATTGAGTGTTTTCTCTGAAGCATCAGTGGTAGGTTGCTTTACCTGTATTCTTCCATTGTATGTGACTATGTTTCTGTGTTGTTATGTATTATCCCATTTTACAAATGAGAGAATTGAGGTTTACTTATGTGGCTTGCCCTAGTAAGAAATGGAGATCGATTTAATCTTTGTTTTCTCTTACTCCAAAGCATAGAATTGCCAGAGAGCATGGAGTACAACCCTCAACTAGACTTTTCCAGTGGGGCCAACAAAACGGCTTCCCTGAAGCAAGGGTAGTCTTGACTGGAGTGGTTGTGCTGTTCCAGCCTGATTGTCCCAGTATCCAGCAACCTTCCTTCATGGACTGTCTTTATGCAGATTCAAGGAGACCCTGTGATAATGCTACTGTTGAAGATTTAACATCTCTTCTCCAGGCTATATTTCTTAAAGGGGTAGTCAAGTCATTTGATTAAAGGTGGTTAAGGGGGTTTGTTTATTACTTATGCTCAGTCTGACTGATAAACACAACCTGTTAGGCTGGCTTGATCTAAAATTTATTTATTACAGAAGTAGTGCTGAAATTTAACTAATTTTCTGGTTTCTTGGGTTTACATGAAGTCTCATGGTATTGATGTATTATCCACTTAACTATTTAAATGTTTGCTGCTGCTGCTAAGTCACTTCAGTCATGTCTGACTCTGTGCAACCCCATGGACTGCAGCCCACCAGGCTCCCCTGTCCCTGGGATTCTCCAGGCAAGAACACTGGAGTGGGTTGCCATTTCCTTCTCCAATGCATGAAAGTGAAAAGTGAAAGTAAAGTCGCTCAGTCGTGTCCGACCCTCAGCGACCCCATGGACTGCAGCCTTCCAGGCTCCTCTGTCTATGGCATTTTCCAGGCAAGAGTACTGGAATGGGGTGCCATTGCCTTCTCCGATTTAAATGTTTAGTTAAGTTCAAAATAAATCATTTTGTCCCCCTTCCTAACTCTTACTTTGTCATTAAGTTTGGCTTACTGGCTGCTTAGGTTTCACCAACAGCAAATCCTTTTGTAACTCCATGCTTTTCCCCAAAGTTATAGTTATGCATGGAGCAGGAGGCTGTGGGGAAAAGCAATTTACAGTTCTTTGTAACTTTGGGCAAACCACAAACAGCATCAGAGAACTGAGAAAAGTGCAATCTCATGGGCAATAAGCATAGTTGTTTATTGAAAAATCAACATTGAACGTAACAGTCCAATAGATTTCTTTCAATACTCACTGAATTCTTTTACTTCAAAATTTTGAACTGTTTGATTCACCAAAGAAATATCATATTTGGGAAGTTGCAGCTAAATCAGGTTTTCAAATGGACATTTAGATGGACTCTATTTCCTCTTTAGAAATGTTGAGCTTAGGAAGAAGTTACAAAATTTGATTCCATTCTCTTGGTCCAAAAGATGAAGTAACTTGCCTAATGGAACCCAGGTGGCTGAGCCACAGGAGGAATAAGACAGGGGCTCTTGACTCTCTGACGGGGCTGTTCTTGCTCTAAATGTTGCAAGCTCTCCTGTGTGAGAAACAGGATATTCACATGTTGGTTAACAGACAGTTATCGTGTCCTGGTGATAGCCTACACATGGTGACCAATTATTTTTATAATGCCCCATGCTTATAAAAAATTCAAACCCCAATATGAAGTGTATAAAAGGACATAAAAGTGAAAGCCTACTACTTCCGGGCCTCCTTCAACATTCCCCAGAGCTTACCACCAATGGCTTGGTCTATAGCCATCTGGATTTTCCTAAGCATATTTAAAACTCCTCTCTCCCCCCAAACACACACAGTTTACTTTTAAAAACTAAAATTAAATTTTTTTTATATATATAAAATTCTGTAATTTGCTTTTAGAGCAAAAAATAGGTCATGGGCTTCTTTCCACGTCAGTGTATGTATATAAGAGTACCTCCTCTCTTGTGTGGTGTTCCAATGGGTAGAACAGAACACCTTTAACCAGTTTCCTACTGATATAAAACGTGGCCAGTATTTAAGAACTACAAATCATGACCAGGGACTATTACATTAGTGGGTCACAGCACCATCCAGTCTGCCCTTCTCCCCTAGCAGTTGTAGGAGTCCCTTCTACCTATGTCTGATCATCATTCAATCTTTGGTCCAATAGTTCCAGGGGATATCATTGTCAGTACCAGCATAAGCCAGGGACAATGCAGTGGGCAGCTCTAAAACCCCACTGAACATAATTTGTGCTTCTGTAGTGATTCAGAATTTTGCAGAGCTGCAGGCTCATTGTTAGATGACCATTAGTTTGTAGAAATCAGGTAGTGCCGGTTATTAGAAGCGTGGACTGAGAGCACATCAAAATCAATCATCGGCATCAGTACACCTGAAAAACACTGCTGCTATTTCACTCTTCCTTCCTTTCTTTCTTTTTCGTTTTCTCTCCTTCCCTCCCATTCTTTCTTTTATTTTTTCTTTCTTTTTTAAATTAAAGTAAAGGAACTTAGTATCAGAGATTAATAAACTTTAAAAAAATCCTACATATTATCCCTGTGTGGTTCATAACAGCCATTTCTTGGGTGCCTGCTTCACACTGGGTTGTGATCAGACCCCAGGCTTCCATGCATATCACAACTGGTTTCTACCCTAGTTGCCCACAGTGCAGTACAGACACCAACACTTGAAAAGACAGTGTGTTCTTTGGTAGGTACTGAATGCTTTGCTAATACTGAAAAAAGGAAGGGAAAAACAAAGATGGATTTGGAGAAGGAGAAGGAGACATGAGAGGAGGAGAAAGAAGAGGAAGAGGAGGGGAGGAGGAGAGCTCCCTTCCACCCCTGTATTAAAAAGGATTCAAGAAGAAAATTTAGATGCAACAAGCTTTATTTAACAGGCTTTATGCAGCTGGTGGTCTCTATTCCCAAGGGACTAGAGAACTAGGAAATGGGGTGGAAGTCAGGAAACTTTTATAGGATAAAGAATAAGGTATAAGAAAGAGAAAATGAGTAAGGAACAAGGAAATAATAGAGAGTCCAGAGCTGGCTTGTTGTGTGGGGACTGGCTGACTAGACAGACAGTGCTTCTGGTCAAGTGGGGCCTTTACAAGGTCATGCCAGCTGAGTTTGGTTTGCTGACATGGCACCGGGGCAGGAACTGTTCCATCCTGTAAACCCAGAGCAGTGGTTTCAGGCTGTACTGGTGATCAGAAAGGCGGAGGTCCTTGTACTCAAGCTTCAGTACCTTTTGCCTGATATATTAGGAAGGAAGAAAGGAAGGAAGGAAGAAAATGTCTCGAACAATCAGTCATAGCAATCTCCTTCTGTGCCCTGTTCCCCCCCACCCTGTCACTCCCCACGTCTCTCAAGGGCTCCACAGCTGGGTCTGGAACACCCCCTTCCCCCTGCCCCAGTGACTCTCCAGTGAGGGGCCACATCTGCAGAAATGTAGTCTCCCTTCTTCGTCTAGTCCGTTTATGGACTTCACATGTAACATTTCATTTTATCAGGAGTCCCACTGCCCAAGAACAGAGCAACGCAGACGGCGTCTGACAGTCACTGGCCTGGAAGCTGGAGTCGGGCCCCTAGCCTGGCTTCTGTGATGGGGGCCCTCTGTTATCAAACCCCCGGCCCCCATCCTGCTTCTTCTGTGATGAGTGCGTCTGGTCCCTGGGCCCTCCACTCAAGTCCTCACCCACAGTCCACTTCCACCCACGGTGGGAGGCCTGAGGAGGGCAGTGCTGGAGCCTGCCTTCTGAGGATGCAGTGGGTCCCTCCTGGGCGCGTTGAAACAAAAACAAAATCAGGACGTGTGGCCTGAGGACCAGGGGCTGGACCCTGAATTCAAAGCACCTGGGCCCACCTCGTGGTTTCTGACCTTGAGTAAAGTCAGGGGCTTTGTGAATCTGTGTTTCCTCACCTGTAATTATCTCCACTTCAGACGGTTACTGTGAGGATTAAATGGGACAGTGTTTGCCAAGCGTTTAGAACCGCGCTTCGTGCATTGTAAGCACTCACTGAATGTCAGTTGGCACGATGACTTTCATTATGAAGTTCTTAGGATGCCATCTCCTCTCATGTCTTTAAGGACGTCATTCGAGCAGTTCTACCCCCACGACTTTCCTCATCAGTCTGACCCTGTATGATCTGTATGATCAGTTCCTCTTGTAAACACGTTGTTGCTACTCCCTTCTTAAAATACAAATCAAACAAATTAAAAGGTGCCACCTCCTTCTCCCATTCGCAGCCGCGCTCCCCAAGGTGTTCTCTGTACTCCCGGGTCAGTTCTCCACCTTTACTTCTTTCCTGAACTCACTTGGATCTGGCTTTTGCTCTCCCTGCTTCACTGAACCTGCTTTTGCTGCCAAGACCACCACGACCTCTGCAAGTCAATGCAGTAGCCACTGAGAAGTGTCGCTTGGCTGTGACACGCACAGCTTTCCCCTCCTCTGTGAACCACTTTCTAGCTTGGATTCTGGGCACCACACTCTCCCGATTTCGCTCTTTCCTCATTTCAATCTCCTTTGCCGGCTTCTTCGTCTCTGGCCCCCTAGGCAGTGGGATGCCCTGGGACTCAGCCTTGGCCCGTCAGTTGCCGTTTCGATCAACACTGACTTGTGATCTCATTTGTCTTGTGGCTTTGAGATCACTGACCTGCCAGCACTCCTAAATTTATATCTCCAGCCCGCAGATTCATATATTGTCTGCCAACCTGGCACCTCCTCTTGGATTGCAGCAGGCATCATAAACTTAACCTGTCCAGAACTGAACTCCTGATCCTGCCCCAGCTCCCAGCCTGCTCTTCCCACCATCTTCCCCATTAGGTAAGGGCAACTCCATCCTTCCAGGTCAGGCTAAAAACTTTGGGGTCATGCTTGACTATTCTTTCATCATGAACCTGATTATTTGTTCCTTAAAAAAAAAAAAAAAACACATGCAGAATCTGACCACCTCTCATCTCTACCACTGATCTCATTCTGGGTCCAAGTCACCATCATCTTTCCTACAGGAACCAGATTAGCCTTTTCCTAACGGGTGCTGAAGCTGAGGCACCAATATTTTGACCACCTGATGCAAAGAGCTGACTCATTGGAAAAGACTCTGAGGCTGGGAAAGATTGAAGGCGAAAGGAGAAGGGGGCGAAAGAGGATGAGAATGGTTAGACAGCATCACTGACTCAATGGATATGAATTTGAGCAAAGTCCGAGAGATAGTGAAGGACAGAGGAGCCCGGCATGATGCAGTCTATGGGGTCACAAACAGTCGGACATGACTGAGTGACTGAGCAACACAACAAATGGGGTATGGCTCTGGATCCTCCAAGTGCACGTGTGCGCTAAGTCATTTCAGTTGCGTCCGACTCTGGGATTTCAGGAACTATAGCCCACCAGCCTCCTCTGTCCACGGGACTCTCCAGGCAAGAATACTGGAGTGGGTTGCCATGCCCTCCTCTACAGGATCTTCCGGGCCCAGGGATCAAGCCAGTATCTCTTATGTCTCCTGCATTAGCAGGCAGGTTCTTTACCACTAGTGCCGCCTGGGAAGCCCAGATACTCCACAGTTCAGTTCAGTTCAGGTGCTCAGTCGTGTCCGACTCTTTGCGACCCCACGAATCGCAGCACGCCAGGCCTCTCTGTTCAGCACCAACTCCCGGAGTTCACCCAAACTCATGTCCATCGAGTTGGTGATGCCATCCAGCCATCTCATCCTCTGTTGTCCCCTTCTCCTCCTGCCCCAAATCCCTCCCAGCATCAGGGTCTTTTCCAATGAGTCAACTCTTCACCTGAGGTGGCCAAAGTATTGGAGTTTCAGCCTCAGCATCAGTCCTTCCAATAAACACCCAGCACTGATCTCCTTTAGAGTGGACTTGTTGGATCTCCTTGCAGTCCAAGGGACTCTCAAGAGTCTTCTCCAACACCACAGTTCAAAAGCATCAATTCTTTGGCGTTCAGCCTTCCTCACAGTCCAACTCTCACATCCATACCTGACCACTGGAAAAACCATAGCCTTGACTAGATGGACCTTTGTTGGCGAAGTAATGTCTCCGCTTTTTAATATGCTACCTAGGTTGGTCATAACTTTCCTTCCAAGGAGTAAGCGTCTTTTAATTTCATGGCTGCAATCACCATTTGCAGTGTTTTTGGAGCCCCCCCAAATAAAGTCTGACACTGTTTCCACTCTTTCCCCATCTATTCCCCATGAAGTGATGGGACCAGATACCATGATCTTCGTTTTCTGAATGTTGAGCTTTAAGCCAACTTTTTTGCTCTCCTCTTTCACTTTCATCAAGAGGCTTTTTAGTTCCTCTTGACTTTCTGCCATAAGGGTGGTGTCATCAGCATATCTGAGGTTATTGATATTTCTCCTGGCAATCTTGATTCCAGCTTGTGTTTATTCCAGTCCAGCGTTTCTCATGATGTACTCTGCATAGAAGTTAAGAAAGCAGGGTGACAGTATACAGCCTTGACGTACTCTTTTTCCTATTTGGAACCAGTCTGTTGTTCCATGTCCAGTTCTAACTGTTGCTTCCTGACCTGCATATAGGTTTCTCAAGAGGCAAGTTAAGTGGTCTGGTATTCCCATCTCTTTCAGAATTTTCCACAGTTGATTGTGATCCACACAAAGGCTTTGGCATAGTCAATAAAGCAGAAATAGATGTTTTTCTGGAACTCTCTTGCTTTTTCGATGATCCAGCAGATCTTGGCAATTTGATCTCTGGTTCCTCTGCCTTTTCTAAAATCAGCTTGAACATCTGGAAGTTCACGGTTCACATACTGCTGAAGTCTGGCCTGGAGAATTTTGAGCATTACTTTACCAATGTGTGAGATCAGAGCAATTGTGTGGTAGTTTGAGCATTCTTTTGCATTGCCTTTCTTTGGGATTGGAATGAAAACTGACCTTTTCCAGTCCTGTGGCCACTGTTGAGTTTTCCAAATTTGCTGGCATATTGAGTGCAACACTTTCACAGCATCATCTTTTAGGATTTGAAATAGCTCAACTGGAATTCCATCACCTCCACTAGCTTTGTTCGTAGTGGTGCTTTCTAAGGCCCACTTGACTTCACATTCCAGGATGTCTGGCTCTAGGTGAGTGACCACACTATTGTGATTATCTGGGTTGTGAAGATCTTTTTTGTATAGTTCTGTGTATTCTTGCCACTTCTTCTTAACATCTTCTGCTTCTGTTAGGTCCATATCATTTCTGTCCTTTATCAAGCCCATCTTTGCATGAAATGTTCCCTTGGTATCTCTAATTTTCTTGAAAAGATCTCTAGTCTTTCCCATTCTGTTCTTTTCCTCTATTTCTTTGCATTGATCACTGAGGAAGGGTTTCTTATCTCTTCTTGCTATTCTTTGGAACTATGCATTCAGATGCATATATCTTTCCTTTTCTCCTTTGCTTTTCGCCTTTCTTCTTTTCACAGATATTTGTAAGGCCTCCTCAGACAACCATTTTGCTTTTTTGCATTTCTTTGTCTTGGGGATGGTCTTGATCCCTGTCTCCTGTACAATGTCAGGAACCTCATTCCATAGTTCATCAGGCACTCTATCAGATCTAGGCCCTTAAATCTATTTCTCACTTCCACTGTATAATCATAAGGGATTTGATTTAGGTCATACCTGAATGGTCTAGTGGTTTTCCCTACTTTCTTCAATTTAAGTCTAAATTTGGCAATAAGGAGTTCATGAGCTGAGCCACAGTCAGGTCCCAGTCTTGTTTTTGCTGACTGTGTAGAGCTTCTCTATCTTTGGCTGCAAAGAATATAATCAATCTGATTTCGGTGTTGACCATCTGGTGATGTCCATGTGTAGAGTCTTCTCTTGTGTTGTTGGAAGAGTGTGTTTGCTATGATCAGTGCATTTTCTTGCCAAAACTCTATTAGCCTTTGGCCTGCTTCATTCTGTACTCCAAGGCCAAAATTGCCTTTTACTCCAGGTGTTTTTTCCTACTTTTGCATTCCAGTCCCCTATAATGAAAAGGACATCTTTTTTGGGTGTTAGTTCTGAAATTTCTTGTAGGTGTTCATAGAACCATTCAACTTCAGCTTCTTCACCGTTACTGGTTGGGACATAGGCTTGGATTACCATGACAAACAGAGATCATTCTGTCGTTTTTGAGATTGCATCCAAGTACTGCAACTCGGACTCTTTTGTTGACCATGATGGCTACTCCATTTCTTCTGAGGGATTCCTGCCCACAGTAGTAGATACAATGGTCATCTGATTTAAATTCACCCATTCCAGTCCATTTTAGTTCGCTGATTCCTAGAATGTCGACGTTCACTCTTACCATCTCCTGTTTGACCACATCCAATTTGCCTTGATTCATGGACCTAACATTCCAGGTTCCTATGCAATATTGCTCTTTACAGCATCGGGCCTTGCTTCTATCACCAGTCACGTCCACAACTGTGTGTTGTTTTTGCTTGGCTCCATCCCTTCATTCTTTCTGGAGTTATTTCTCCACTGATCTCCAGTAGCATATTGGGCACCTACTGACCTGGGGAGTTCCTCTATCAGTATCCTATCATCTTGCCTTTTTACACTGTTCATAGGGTTCTCAAGGCAAGAATACTGAAGTGGTTTGCCATTCCCTTCTCCAGTGGACCACATCTGTCAGACCTCTCCACCATGACCCGTCCGTCTTGGGTGGCCCCACACGGCATGGCTTAGTTTCATTGAGTTAGACAAGGCTGTGGTCCATGTGATCAGATTGGCTAGTTTTCTGTGCTTATGGTTTCAGTGTGTTTGCCCTCTGATGCCCTCTCGCAACACCTACCGTCTTACTTGGGTTTCTCTTACCTTGGACATGGAGTATCTCTTCACGGCTGCTCCAGCAAAGCGCAGCCACTGCTCCTTATCTTGGACGAGTCTCCCCTCCTGACCTTGAACGTGGAGTAGCTACTCTGGCCCTCCTGCACCCGGGCAGCTGCTTCTCCTTGCAAGTGGGGTTGCTCCTCTCGGCCGCTGCCCCTGACCTCGGACGTGGAGATAGCTCCTCCCGTTTGCCGCCTCTGACCTCGGACGTTGGGTAGCTCGTCTTGGCCGCCGCCCCTGACCTCGGACGTGGGGTATACAATGTGGTGTCCTCTAAACACTCTCACATATGTACCACCTGGCCCTTTTTTAACTGTGGATGCTCCACAGTTACGTATAAAATGTTAATTTTTACTGCATCACTCCTTTGTTTTAATCCCTTTAGAAGCTTCCCATCTCATCCTGAGTAAAAGCTGAAATAGATATGAGAGGCCCTGCAAAACCTACCCCTCCTCCACCCCATTCCCTTGGGAGTTCCTGGCCTTATTCCTTGTGAAAGCTTCCTTAATTATGTCATGCATGCTCCCACCTCAGGATTTTACTCTGGCCATGCCCTTCCCTTGGAATTCTCTCTGCTCAAATATCACCTTGCTCTTTCCCACCTTCTTCAAGAATTTGCTCACATGTGCGATCCTCAGTGAGGCCTTCCTTAGTCACTTTGTGAGAAATGCCGCCCCTCCCCCAACTGACGCTCTTTCCCTGCTGTACGTTCCCCTCCTCCATCGTGCTTACAGTACATATCACCTTCTAACTCTGTATCTACTTGTTGTAGTTTTTGTCAGTGTCTGAATTTTCATCCTTTTTGTTCTCTCTGGCACCTAGAACACTGCCTGGCACACAGTGACACTCAGGAGAATGACAAGTGAATGAATGAACAAGAGAGGAAATGGGGAAAGTGGGCAGATTATTTAGAGGGATGTGATCTTTTGATGATTTGAGCCTCAGTTTGCTGGTGAAGAAGCTCAGTTGTATTTGTACAGAAGGAGAAAGATCAGATTTGGAGGAAAGCCACAAGAACTAAACTAACAGGCAGCAAGTCTGTCCTAGTCATTTGTTTACAATGAGCCTTATCTACCTGGGATCCAGCTTCAGTCTGTGGAGGAAGGAGCCCCCTTACTGCCACTTACATCTGTTCAGGAGCCCAAAGACTCCTCAGGATACTTCTGGATGTATAAAGAACTAGAGCAAAGAGAGCTGAATATTCTCAAAAGATACTTCTCACCGGTGATCATCTGTACTTAAGGTTGTTGCTGTTCAGTTGCTCAGTCATGTCCAACTCTTTGTGACCCCTTGGACTGCAGCATGCCAGTCTTCCCTGTCCATCGTCTCCTGGAGCTTGCTCAAACTCATGTCCATTGAGGCAGTGATGCCATCCAACCGTTTCGTCCTCTGTTGTCCCCTTCTCCTCCTACCTTCAATCTTTCCCAGCATCAGGTTCTTTTTTAATGAGTCAGCTCTTCTCATCAGGTGGCCAGAGTATTGGAGCTCCAGTTTCAGCATCATTTAGACCAAAGTACTTATGCATACTTTGGTCTAAAGAATAAGAAAATATAAGAAAGCCTTTTCTTTGGATGATTCTGAAAAACCACCACAATCTCTTACTTTCTGAGCCTGCACATTTCGTATTTGTGGGGGGTGGGGAGTGGTGGGCATCGCCTCTGCTTGCATTTGCCACGAGTGCTCCCTTCCTTTCAAGTTACACACCTTAAAGGTTACAGACTATCTTTTACTGGTTCTATTTCAGTCTTCCCTAAGAAGACTGGTCTTCCCTAAGAAACCTATCTCTCAAAGTCCTGGGGAAAGTGTTTCAAATGTAATAGACAGTCAGGAACTTTTCAGCTGAGATCTGGTAACATCTTGTTCAAATTCAATAAATGGCAGACGAATACCTTTTGCCTTTGGAAATAGTCTCAGATTTTTCATACTGGTAAGCACTAATCCTTATCTACCTGAAAGCTTTAATGACTAGATGTCTTACTCCTTTCAGGCTGCTATGACAAAATCCCATAGACTATGTGGCTTATAATCAACACAAATGTATTTTTTACAGTTATGGAGGCTGGGAAGTCCAAGAACAAGGTGCTCGCATGGCTGTGCTCTGGGGAGGACCCTCTTCCTATTTCATAACCAGCTCTTTCTCCCTGTATCCTCATGTGATGGAATGAGTGAGGGATCTCCATAGAACCTCTCATGTAAAGGCACTACTCACCTCCCAACACCCCCACCTCCTGTACCATCACATTTGGGGGTTAGAATTCAACATATGAATTTTGGGAATGCACAAAAATTCAGACGATAGCAATAGATATCATCCCATCTGGGTAGACCCAGAGAATGTTTAAAAATATGAAAACCATTTCATGGACTACAGGCCTTTCACCTCAGTGTTACAGCTCTCTTCTCTCTATCCTGCAATTCTGTGTTTCCAGGCCCAGCATTTTATACGAGGAGCCAATGAGCTTCATCTTGCCCTGTTCATTCATGGCCACTGTGCACTCTCCAATTTGCTTGAGCTTTTACTGACCTTTCCTCAAAATGTGGCACTATGACAGAGGCCAGCTTTGGGTCAGGCTGAATGAGTTCTATATGGATTCACAGTTTTTGATATCCACGATTGTTATTTTAGAGAGGTATCACCTCTATCGGACTTCTCTGGTGGCTCAGACGGTAAAGCGTCTGCCTACAATGAGGATCACCCTGGGTTTAATGCCTGGGTCAGGAAGATCTCCTGGAGAAGGAAATGGCAACCCACTCCAGTATTCTTGTCTAGAAAATCCCATGGACAGAGGAGCCTGGTAGGCTACAGTCCATCGGGTCGTAAAGAGTCGGACCTTTGTGACCTTTATCAGGCTCTTCCCTCATGGCTCAGATGGTGAAGAACCTGCCTGCAGTGTAAGAGACCTGGGTTTTATCCCTGGGTCTGGAAGGTCCCCTGGAGAAGAGAATGGCTGCCCACTCCAGTATTCTTGCTTGGAGAATTCCATGAACAGAAGAGCCTGGCGGGCTATCACATACTTATCATTGTTTTTTTTGTGTGTGTGTATGGTGGGAATAATTAAGATCAAGTCTCTTAGCAAGTTTGATGCTTTTATGTCAGCATTTTTGTCTATAATCACTACACTGTGCACTAGATCTCTGGGACCTATTTACTCACTAGTTGCACATTTGTTCTATTAAACAACTTTTCTCCTATTCCCCTATCCCCCAATCCCTGATAACCACCATGCTATTCTCTGTTTATGTGAGTTCCGATTTTTTAAAGATTCTGCATATAAGTCATATTGTGTGGTATTTGTCTTTCTCTGTCTGACTTATCTTACTTAGCATAATGCTTTTAAGCTCAATCCATGTTGTCGCAAACTGCAGGATTTCCTTCTCATGGCTAAATGTTATTATATGTATTATATATAACATTTTCTTTACCATTCATCTATTGATGGATGCTTAGGTTGTTTCTGGCTTAAGTTTTGATGATTTAACTAACAATGTCCAATGGTATAAAGTAGGATTGTGTTCTTCAACTCTCTTTTGTATGAGTTAAATAAAAATGATTTGAAGCTGACTTTGGTTAATTTAGATGCCTGTCCATTGACCATAGAAAATAGTTGAATAAGCTTCTCCCTCTGCACTGACATCCGTGTCACAGCCTGGAAGTGGCCTCTGGGTGACACACCTTGCGATAGACCACTAACAGAAAGACTGGTCTTCGACTGACCATTTTACAATGAAAATAATCATTATGTGGGCGTTCTCCAAATGGAGTGATTCTAAGTTTAATAATTCCATTCAGCTAATTTTTAAAGCTATTTTAAGTAGTGGTATTCTAACTGTTTTAATTACATACCTCATTAGTGAAAATATGTGTCAACATGCTCTCCCAATTGCATGATTTATTTATAAGTTCCATACACATGCTATTATATTACTATGTTATCTGTGTTATAAAGCACACAGAAAATAATTTAAAAGGATGGGATGAAGATGAAATGTGACTTTTTAAATTTTATTTACTAACAGAACAATATCTCTCAATTATAATGATGAATGTTCTGGCTGCTTCCTTTTAAAGATGTCTTGCTAATCCTGATGGTTTCATATTTCCATTAGATAATATCAAAGGCACAATAAAAACTCAAGGCAAGAGGCATCATTAACAAGAGTGCAGGTAAACCTGTACTTTGCTGCTGCTGCTAAGTCACTTCAGTCGTGTCTGACTCTGTGTGACCCCATAGACAGCAGCCCACCAGGGTCCCCCATAACCCTGGGATTCTCCAGGCAAGAATACTGGAGTGGGTTGCCATTTCCTTCTCCAATGCATAAAAGTGAAAAGTGAAAGGGAAGTCGCTCAGTCTCGTGTCCGACTCTTAGTGACCCCATGGACTGCAGCCTACCAGGCTCCTCCATCCATGGGAGTTTCCAGGCAAGAGTGCTGGAGTGGGGTGCCATTGCCTTGCATTTTAAGTAGTCTTTTTATTAATTTTATATTCAGAGACTGACTTTTTGTCAGTTGTGATCAGATCCTTATTTTGACCCATATGCAGCTCATAAAAAGCTTGTCTATTCTAAGAATCAGAGAATTGCATGCTCTGCCATTTCATTTTTACTGCTATGCTTATTACTGACATTTCTTTAATCCTCTCCATTTTATGAAAGGTAGTTTAGTTGAAACTAGATGTTGTATTCCATACAGCTGCTTAATTAGTCACATCTGAACTCCAACATGTGGCCATTTGGTGACACTGAACAAAAATATGTCAACTCTCTACCTAGGGAAATTCCTTTATCCCAAAGACACCCTGAGAACCACAGGGAGCAACCGAACAGGTGACATCTAGCAAACTGACCACGCAGGTGACATGCTTGTCTCAGTTGGAACCTTTAAGTGCTATTAAAGCTTGATTCCTTTTATATTATTACATCTAAATACATTTCTAATATTTCCTTCCTGCATGCCAGTCTTACACAGCCCCTATAGTGAGCAGACTTTTCTGAGAGATATTTGCTACTAATCCATCCTGGGAAGTCCACTGGGAACCAGTGTGTTAGTCACTCAGTTGTGTCCAACTCTTTGCAACCCCACGGACTGTAGCCTGGCCAGGCTTCTCTGTCCATGGAATTCTCCAGGCAAGAATACTGGAGTGAATTGCCATTACCTTCTCCAGAGGAATTTCCCAACCCAGGGATCGAACCATGGTCTCCTGCCTTGCAGGCAGATTCTTTACCATTTGAACTACAGGGAAGTCTGACTGGGAATCAGGGCTGCTCATAAATGGATTTTTGAGAGCTGCTTCCCAAATACCAGCTGGTGATCACATCAGGTCCTCACCAGCTTGCCTGACCTCTACATCATCTGTCTTGTCAGTTAGTTAACATTGATACCTCTGTTAACTTACATTTCTTTTTAACTATTTATTTTTTTAATTGGAGTATAGTTACTTTACAATGTTGTGTTAGTTTCTGCTGTACAACAGCATGAATCAGCTATATGTATACATATGTCCCCTCACTCTTGAGCCTCCTTCCCACCGTAGCTCCTATCCTACCCTTCTAGGTTATCACCGAGTGCCAAGCTGAGCTCCCTATGCTGTATACAGCAGCTTTCTGTTAGCTATCTATTTCACACACGGTAGTGTATATATGTCAATCCTACTCTCCCAATTTGTCTCACCCTCCCCTTCCCCCAACCCCATGTCCACATGTCCATTTTCTGTCTGCGACTCTGTTCCTGCCCTGCAAACAGGCTCATCTATACCATCTTTCTAGATTCCATTCATATACCTTAATACTTATTAACTTACATTTAAACTTGTTTATTTAAAAGGAAATGTGTCAGTCGCATGAATGGAAGAATTCCTCTCATTTGTCCTTTATTCTATCTCACAAACCCCAGTTCTTCTCACCATGGCCTGACAGCCCCTGCTGCTGCCTTTGGTGAGCTCCCCATGTCCTACAGCTGAGAGCTCAGAGGGTTCTTTGCTCCCCTCCCTACAATACTGAGCAATCAGTGGGGTGAGGGGAGACCTGGACAGGAAGTGCTTCGCATTGTCACCCATTGAAAGACTCCTCAGCAACTGGTCCACAGAGGGTGGGGAGGGTGGGTGAGGCCATGGGCCAGCAATCTTGTACAACTGCAGATCAACTTGGGTACTATACTTGGGGAAGGGCTTCTCTGATGGTATAAAAATCTGCCTGGAATGCATGAGACCTGGGTTTGATCCCTGGATCAGGAAGATCCCTGGGAGATGGGAATGGCTACCCACTCCAGTATTCTTGGCTGAAAAATCCTATGGTCAGAGGAGCCTGGTGGGCTACAGTCCATGGGGCACAAAGAGTCAGACATGCCTGAGCACTCACACACACACTTATACTTGGGGAAACACATCTCCTTCTGCTTTACTTCCAGGAACTACAGAACCAAATATAACTCGTATATGGTCATGGCATTGTCCTTAGGCTTGCATATTTGGGGTGATGTATCTTACCACTTCTAACTCTGGGTTTTTTGACTTTCTACTATCAATTATATTTTTCCTAGTCATGATTCAGTTCAGTTCAGTCGCTCAGTTGTGTTCGACTTTTTGTGACTCCATAGACTGAAGCACGCCAGGCCTCCCTGTCCATCACCAACTCCCAGAGTTTACTCAAACTCATGTCCATTAAGTCGGTGATGCCATCCAACCATCTCATCCTCTGTTGTCCCCTTCTCCTCTCGCCTTCAATCTTTCCCAGCATCAGGGTCTTTTCAAATGAGTCAGTTCTTTGTATCAGGTGGCCAAAGTATTGGAGTTTCAGCTTCAGCATCAGTCCTTCCAATGAATATTCAGGACTGATTTCCTTTACGATAGATTGGTTGGATCTCCTTGCAGTCCAAGGGACTCACAAGAGTCTTCTCAAACACCACAGTTCAAAAGCATCAGTTGTTTGGTGCTCAGCTTTCTTCATAGTCCAACTCTCATGTCCATACATGACTACTGGAAAAACCATAGCTTTGAGTACATGGATCTTTGTTGGCAAAGTAATGTCTCTGCTTTTTAATATGCTGTCTAGGTTGGTCATAACTTTTCTTCCAAGGAGTAAGCCTCTTTTAATTTCATGGCTACAGTCACCATCGGCAGTGATTTTGGAGCACAAAAAAATAAAGTCTGCTACTGTTTCTACTGTTTCACCATCTATTTGCCACGAAGTGATGGAACCAGGTGCCATAATCTTAGTTTTCTGAATGTTGAGCTTTAAGCCAACTTTTTCATGCTCCCCTTTCACTTTCAACAAGAGGCTCTTAAGTTCTTCTTCACTTTCTGCTATAAGGGTGGTGTCGTCTGCATATCTGAGGTTATTGATATTTCTCCTGGCAATCTTGATTCTAGCTTGTGCTTCATCCAACCCAACATCTCTCATATAAGTTAAATAAGCAGGATGACAATATACAGCCTTGACGTACTCCATTCCCAATATGGAACCAGTCTGTTCCATGTCCAGTTCTAACCATTGCTTCCTGATTTGCATACAGATTTCTCAAGACAGGACAGGTGGTCTGTTATTCCCATCTCTTGAAGAATCTTCCACAGTTTGCTTGATCCACACAGTCAAAGGCTTTGGCAAAATTGATAAAGCAAAAATAGATGTTTCTCTGGAATTCTCTTGCTTTTTTGATGATTGAACAGATGTTGGCAATTTGATCTCTGGTTCCTCTGCCTTTTCTAAATCCAGCTTGAACATCTGGAAGTTCATGGTTCACATATTGTTGAAGCCTGGCTTGGAGAATTTTGAGCATTACTTTACTAGCATGTGAGATGAGTGCAATTGTGCGGTAGTTTGAGCATTCTTTGGCATTGCCTTTCTTTGGAATTAGAATGAAAACTGACCTTTTCCAGTCTTGTGGCCACTGCTGAGTTTTCCAAATTTGCTGGTATATTGAGTGCAGCACTTTCACAGCATCATCTTTCAGGATTTGAAACAGCTCATCTGGAATTCCATCACCTCCACTAGCTTTGTTCATAGTGATGCTTTCTAAGACCCACTTGACTTCACATTCCAGGATGTCTGGCTCTAGATGAGTGATCACATTATCATGATTACCTGGGTCGTGAAGATCTTTTTTGTACAGTTCTTCCATGTATTCTTGCCACCTCTTCTTAATATCTTCTGCTTCTGTGAGGTCCAGACCATTTCTGTCCTTTATTGAGCCCATCTTTGCATGAAATGTTCCCTTGGTATCTCTAATTTTCTTAAAGAGATCTCTAGTCTTTCCCATTCTGTTGTTTGCCTCGATTTCTTTGCATTGATCGCTGAGGAAGGCTTTCTTATCTCTTCTTGCTATTCTTTGGAACTCTGCGTTCAGATGCTTATATCTTTCCTTTTCTCCTTTGCTTTTTGCCTCTCTTCTTTTCACAGCTATTTGTAAGGCCTCCACAGACAGCTATTTTGCTTTTTTTGCATTTCTTTTCCATGGGGATGGTCTTGATCCCTGTCTCCTGTACAATGTCACCAACCTCAGTCCATAGTTCATCAGGCACTCTATCTATCAGATCTAGTCCCTTAAATCTATTTCTCACTTCCACTGTATAATCATAAGGGATTTGATTTAGGTCATACCTGAATGGTCTAGTGGTTTCCCCTATTTTCTTCAATTTGAGTCTGAATTTGGTAATAAGGAGTTCATGATCTGAGCCACAGTCAGCTCCTGGTCTTGTTTTTGCTGACTGTATAGAGCTTCTCTATCTTTGGCTGCAAAGAATATAATCAATCTGATTTCAGTGTTGACCATCTGGTGATGTCCATGTGTAGAGTCTTCTCTTGTGTTTTGGGAAGAGGGTGTTTGCTATGACCAGTGCATTTTCTTGGCAAAACTCTATTAGTCTTTGCCCTGCTTCATTCTGCATTCCAAGGCCAAATTTGCCTGTTACTCCAGGTGTTTCTTGACTTCCTACTTTTGCATTCCACTCCCCTATAATGAAAAGGACATCTTTTTTGGGTGTTAGTTCTAAAAGGTCTTGTAGGTCTTCATAGAACCATTCAACTTCAGTTTCTTCAGCATTACCTGTTGGGGCGTAGACTTGGATAACTGTGATATTGAATGGTTTGCCTTGGAGACGAACAGAGATTGTTCTGTTGTTTTTGAGATTGCAACCAAGTACTGCATTTCAGACTCTTTTGTTGACCATGAGGGCTACTCCATTTCTTCTGAGGGATTCCTGCCCGCAGTAGTAGATGTAATGGTCATCTGAGTTAAATTCACCCATTCCAGTCCATTTTAGTTCGCTGATTCCTAGAATGTCGACGTTCACCTTTGCCATCTCTTGTTTACCACTTCCAATTTGCCTTGATTCATGGACCTGACATTCCAGGTTCCTATGCAATATTGCTCTTCACAGCATCGGACCTTGCTTCTATCACCAGTCACATCCACAACTGGGTATTGTTTTTGCTTTGGTTCCATCCCTTCATTCTTTCTAAAGTTATTTCTCCACTGATCTCCGGTAGCATATTGGGCACCTAATGACCTGGAGAGTCCTCTTTCGGTATCCTATCATTTTGCCTTTTCATACTGTTCATGGGGTTCTCAAGGCAAGAATACTGAAGTGGCTTGCCATTCCCTTCTCCAGTGGACCACAGAGTCCCTTAAATCTATTTCTCACTTCCAGTGTATAATCATAAGGGATTTGATTTAGGTCATACCTGAATGGCCTAGTGGTTTTCCCTACTTTCCTCAAATTAAATCTGAATTTGGCAATAAGGAGTTCATGATCTGAGCCACAGTCAGCTCCTGATCTTGTTTATGTTGACTGTATAGAGCTTCTCCATCTTTGGCTGCAAAGAATATAATCACTATGATTTCGGTGTTGACCATCTGGTGATGTCCATGTGTAGAGTCTTTTCTTGTGTTTTTGAAAGAGAGTGTTTGCTATGACCAGTGCATTCTCTTGGCTTTGCCCTGCTTCATTTTGTACTCCAAGGCAAAATTTGCCTGTTACTGCAGGTGTTTCTTGACTTCCTACTTTTGCATTCCAGTCCCCTATAATGAAGGTGTTGTAGGTCTTCATAGAACCGTTCAACTTCAGCTTCTTCAGCATTACTGGTTGGGGCATAGACTTGGATTACCATGTGATATTGAATGGTTTGCCTTGGAGACGAACAGAGATCTTTCTGTCGTTTTTGAGACTGCATCCAAGGACTGCATTTCGAACTCTTTTGCTGACTGTGGTGGCTACTCCATTTCTTCTAAGGGATTCTTGCCCACAGTAGTAGATATAATGGTCATCTGAGTTAAATTCACCCATTCCAGTCCTTTTAAGTTCACTGATTCCTAAAATGTCAGCATTCATTCTTGCCATCTCCTGTTTCACCACTTCCAATTTGCCTTGATTCATGGACCAAACATTCCAGGTCCCAAGCAGTATTGCTCTTTACAGCAATACAGACCTTGCTTCCATGACCAGGTTCATCTGCAGCTGGGTGTTGATTTTGCTTTGGTTCCATCTAGTCACTCTTTTTGGAGTTATTTCTCCACTGATCTCCAATAGCATATTGGGCACCTACCGACCTGGGGAGTTCCTCTTTCAGTGTCCTGTCTTTTTGCCTTTTCATGCTGTTCATGGGGTTCTCAAGATAATTCTGAAGTGTTTTGCCATTCCCTTCTTCAGTGGACCACATTTTGTCAGAACTCTCCACCATGACCCGTCTGTCTTGGGTGGTCCCACATAGCCTGGCTCATAGTTTCATTGAGTTAGACGAGGCTGTGATCCATGTGATCAGATTGGTTAATTTCCTGTGATTGAGGTTTCAGTCTGTTTACCCTTTGATGGAGAACGATTAGAGGCTTATGGAAGCTCCCTGATGGGAGAGACTGACTGAGGGGAAACTGGGTCTTGTTCTTATGGGTGAGGCCATGCTCAGTAAATTGTTAATCCAATTTTCTTTTATGGGTGGAGCTGTGTTTCCTCCCTGTTATTTACCTGGGACCAAACTATGGTGGTGGACCAAACCTACTTCCCTGGTGGCTCAGACGGTAAAGCATCTGTCTACAATGTGGGAGACCCGGGTTCGATTCCTGGGTTGGAAAGATCCCCTGGAGAAGGAAATGGCAATCCACTCCAGTACTCTTGCTTGGAAAATCGCATGGACAGAGGAGCCTGGTAGGCTACAGTCTGTGGGGTCGCAAGGAGTTGGACACGACTGAGCGACTTCACTCCAAACTATGGTGGAGGTAATGAGATAATGGCAGCCTCCCCCGAAAGGTCCCATGCATGTACTGCTGCACTCAGTGCCCCCAACCCTGCAGCAGGCCACCGCTGACCCACCCTCCACTGGACACTCCTGGGCAAGTCTGAGTCAGTCTCTTGTGGGGTCGGTCACTGCTCCTTTCTCCCGGGTCCTTGTGTGTACAGTTCAGTTCAGTTCAGTCGCTCAATCGTGTCCGACTCTTTGCGACCCCATGAATCGCAGCACACCAGGCCTCCCTGTCCATCACCATCTCCCAGAGTTCACCCAGACTCACGTCAATCGAGTCCATGATGCCATCCAGCCATCTCATCCTCTATCGTCCCCTTCTCCTGACCCCAATCCCTCCCAGCATCAGAGTCTTTTCCAATAAGTCAACTCTTCACATGAGGTGGCCAAAGTACTGGAGATTCAGCTTTAGCATCATTCTTTCCAAAGAAATCCCAGGGCTGATCTCCTTCAGAATGGACTGGTTGGATCTCCTTGCAGTCCAAGGGACTCTCGAGAGTCTTCTCCAACACCACAGTTCAAAAGCATCAATTCTTCGGCATTCAGCCTTCTTCACAGTCCAACTCTCACATCCATACATGACCACAGGGAAAACCATAGCCTTGACTAGACGGACCTTAGTCGGCAAAGTAATGTCTCTGCTTTTGAATATACTGTCTAGGTTAGTCAGAACTTTTCTTCCAAGGAGTAAGCGTCTTTTAGTTTCATGGGTGGAGTCACCATCTGCAGTGATTTTGGAGCCCCCAAAAATAAAGTCTGACACTGTTTCTACTGTTTCCCCATCTATTTCCCATGAAGTGATGGGACCAGATGCCATGATCTTCGTTTTCTGAATGTTGAGCTTTAAGCCAACTTTTTTGCTCTCTTCTTTCACTTTCATCAAGAGGCTTTTTAGCTCCTCTTCACTTTCTGCCATAAGGGTAGTGTCATCTGCATATCTGAGGTTATTGATATTTCTCCCAGCAATCTTGTTTCCAGCTTGTGTTTCTTCCAGTCCTGCGTTTCTCATGATGTACTCTGCACAGAAGTTAAATAAGCAGGGCGACAACATACAGCCTTGACGTACTCCTTTTCCTATTTGGAACCCGTCTGTTGTTCCATGTCCAGTTCTAACTGTTGCTTCCTGACCTGCATACAGATTTCTCAAGAGGCAGGTCAGGTGGTCTGGTATTCCCATCTCTTTCAGAATTTTCCACAGTTGATTGTGATCCACACAGTCAAAGGCTTTGGCATAGTCAATAAAGCAGAAATAGATGTTTTTCTGGAACTCTC
Source organism: Oryx dammah (assembly GCF_014754425.2). Classification (NCBI taxonomy): domain Eukaryota; kingdom Metazoa; phylum Chordata; class Mammalia; order Artiodactyla; family Bovidae; genus Oryx; species Oryx dammah. The sequence goes on from NW_024080625.1 coordinate 2,336,636, forward strand.
TTGCTTTTTCCATGATCCAGCGGATGTTGGCAATTTGATCTCTGGTTCCTCTGCCTTTTCTAAAACCAGCTTGAACATTAGGGAGTTCACGGTTCACGTATTGCTGAAGCCTGGCTTGGAGAATTTTGAGCATTACTTTACTAGCATGTGAGATGAGTGCAATTGTGCAGTAGTTTGAGCATTCTTTTGCATTGCCTTTCTTTGGGATTGGAATGAAAACTGACCTTTTCCAGTCCTGTGGCCACTGTTGAGTTTTCCAAATTTTTTGGCATATTGAGCTTCTACTAACAGAAACAGAACAGTCTTGATTCTTTGTTCTTATTTATGGTATGCTGGTATTTTTGCATATGCATTTCTGTAGCAAGCTACCTCAAAGCTTGTGGAACTAGGACATAGATACATAAAATATCTCACATGACATTCCCTGCCCCCAGTATCATCTCTGGTTTTATCTCTAATGACGGTATAGTGAAAGTGAAGTCTCTCAGTCATGTCCGACTCTTTGTGACCCCATGAACTGGAGCCCACCAGGCTCCTCAGCCCATGGGATTTTCCAGACAAGAGTACTGGAGTAGGTTGCCATTTCCTTCTCTAGGAGATCTTCCCAACCCAGGGATTGAATCTGGGTCTCCTGCATTGTAGGCAGATGTTTACCGTCTGAGCCACCAGGGAAGTACCTAATGAGGGTATAAGTTTGTGTATCTTATGAAGGACAGCACTCAGACAGGATGTGTCAGTGATGTCTTTTTACATTACATCTGCTTTACGACACTTGATGACTTATAAAGTCCACACAAGATCATATCATTTAGTTCTCAAGACAAGTGTGGAAAGGGCAGACCAAGAGAATGTGGGAGATGAACCAGAGGGCCAGTTCCAACCCTGGATCTCAAGACTCAAGATGCCATGTTCTTTCTTTCCCTCTCCTTGCCCCAGCCGCTCCCTTCCTCACTCTTTCTCTTACTTCTGCTCGTCCCGCCTGCCTGCTCCTCCCCTCCTCTCTTCCTCTATTTCCTCCCTGCCCACCCCCGAATCCCCCCATCATAACAATCTGAGCTAACCTGCTGAAGGACCAGATAGACTACATGACTCTGCACCAATCTGTCACAGCAGATGCCATCCTGGAACCAGAAGTCCCCAGGAGATCCACCAGTTGACCCCAGAGAGAGGAGCACAGCCCACCTGAGTTCAGTGGAGCCTGTCCAAGATCAGCATTGATTTGCAAGAACTCAGAAGTGGCTTCTTTCCTTAGCTGCTAAGTTTTGAGGTGTGGTTTGTTGCCACGTGGCAATTAGCTAACTGAGATAGAGACATATAGATTCAGGTTATGTGACAGAGGCTATTGGTGGCAGACCTAGGAGTGGAATCAAGTTGCTTCTTATTCCCAGTCTAGGAATTTTCTACCATACAGGACTCCTGAATCCATCTACCTATCCCCCGACTTGATGAGGTGATCCTCTGTCCTCGGAGAAGTAACCTCTGGTGCAATCTACACCTTCAGGGAGTCAACAGTGGCCACAAGGATACATGGATAATGTTCTTCTGCAAAGGAGATCGATTTAGACTTTGTAAAATGAGCCTCTGTTTTCGAAGACATACTAAATAAGTTTTGGTTGTTGTGTAAATATCCAACATCTCCATATGCCTGCTTTTTTATCTAAAATTTTCATAAACCAAATCAAATTAGTTCTATCTGATTTTCTTTCTTAATACGTGGCAGTAAAATGAAACACTATGCACGGTCGTCTAGAGGTCATGAGACACATCAGAGTGATTTCTTGACGTTGTTTTGACTCTGGGAATCCTCCAGGGAATATTTTGAGAAGGATCTTCTCTCCTCACCCCCCAACTCCTTGACTTGATGCTTCACTTCTGACTGTTGTACAAAATGTCAACTTGCAGCTTATACTAGGCTTGATTTCTAAGACTGCTCTTGTTCATGAGCTTTGTAAAATCTCATAACAATATAGTAAGGAAGGTCACTTAACAATGAGACAATTAACATGTTCCTCCCCATGAATGAAGTTTGGTGTAAAAAGAAGCAAAAATAGTGCCAGAAATAAATTACCCCTTATAAACATGTTTATTAAATGCATCATACTTGGAGCACCAGATGTGAGAAAGACAAAGGCTAAATGCCACCAGCATGGTTGCTAAGTAAATTATTTGGCTTGTTGTTGGTAATGAGAGGCTGCGCTTGGTGGGAGTTGCCATGAAATTGCATGTTTCTGCTCTTTTGTTCCTCAATGAACCGTGATCAACTCTAGGAATTGTTTGCATAAATTTTCCCCTTGGTGTTGATAGAAAAGATAATTCTCTGTAAAAGAAAACCTTTAGAAGCCCCAATATTTTTTGTGAATTCGCAAGTCTTATGTCTTCATTTTTGGTTATTACGTAGTAACAAATAAATGAAATTGTTTTAATAAATGTACCAAATATAATTTATGTTTACTTCTAAGTCTCCCCTTTCCTCATAATTTGCAAAAAAATACCGTTGATCTGAGTTATGCTCAAGGCTTAGACTGAGAAGAAAGAAGAACCTAGAAAGACTATTCTGTTTTGTTAGTATTTCCAAATCATATTTCTGCTGCAGAAATGGGCAAATCTTACAACAAAGCTGCTGATTTGATTAGGAAGACTAATTACATACTGTAGCAACACCTTCATGCACAATCTTCTCTTCATAGATCTGGCATTCTTCCCATTTCTTGTTTATAAAAATATTTTCTGGCTTAGTTGAGAAGAATAAGTCATCAGAATTCCAGTAAACAACTCCGTGTGGGGTGTCCATTTGAGCAAGCAGCTGTCCTTTGAAAATTGCCTTTATTGTTTGAGGCTCCTAATTTCTCAGTCAGGAGGTTGTATAAAATCAATTAAGTAAGAGGATCGCTAGATAATCAACTCTGAAAACTGTTGCCCCAGCTGCGGTTATTTGCCGACTGTGGCAGCTTACTCTTTTATTCCTGTGTCACTTGCGCCCACGCATTAGCCTTCACCTCCTGGCAGCAGTATGGTCCTGCCCCGCCCCCCTCAGCTTCTTTTCTTCAAGCTAGTTCAGCCCAGGCTGCCATCTCCCTGAGTCTTATGCTGGCTCCCGTTCTCAAGAGATGCCAGGAGAATGTCCTGCTGCGTTAAGAGGTTGTAGCTTTCAGGTCCTCCTCACAGGCAGGTAGGACGCTGGAAGGAACTACCACAAATTGCTGCTGTTGCTATGGCAACCAGTGCTGCTCCTCAGAAAAGCTGTTAAAGACAAAAGGCTCCTCTGGTCTTTTGATCTATCTGTATCTTTCCCTTCCTTTGCCCCTTATTAGGCACCCCATGCAGTCATCTCTCCTAACATCCCTATATACCTCCCCTTAAGGATATCGTTCTCACTGAGGCTTAAGCAACCAAAGAGCTTTAATCCTCTAGTAAGGCAAAAGTTCTTAAGCCAAAAGCTCATATTATAATACCTGGTATTACAATTTTATGCATCATTTGGCTGGGTAGGGGAAGTATCTTAGAGTGTAGGGTAGAGAATTCATTCATTCATTCACTGATCAAGAACTTAGTAAGTACTCACCAATAAGTACTGAAAGATGCTAAATACCAGAGACTCAGAGATGAATAAGATACAGCTTCTACCTCGCAATCTGGTGGAGAAGCAGATATGAAAATTAATACTCATAATAAGGTATAGTTGTTTGAGTAAAGCCTCTCTGGGGCATAAGAGAGGGGCAAGTTGTTCTGCTGGGAAGGTACGTAAGGGATTAGGAGACACTCATGAAGGAGGTGAGCTGTGAGAGAGAGACAGCTGTGCAATGAGCATATATATTACTTTGGAGGCCTTTTATATGCTCACCTGAGCTCGTTGTCTTGGCTTGATTTATTGGCTGGTGGCTTGAGAAGCCCAGGGAGCCTTTGTGAGATTTAGCATGAATATAATTCAAAGAAATCCAGGGGTGTTCCCTTGTGAGCGCTTGGAAGGAAGGTGGAGGTGGTAGTGATGGAAGCAGGGGTGGTGAAAGTGGGGAATGGGGGGAGGAACCACTTAGGGACCCCCGTGGAAGATGGGGAAAGATCCCTATGGCTATTATTTTTAATTTTATTTATTTATTTTAATGGAAGGATAATTGCTTTACAGAATTTTGTTATTTTCTGCCAAATTCCTATGGTTATTATTAAAAGCATCAGTGTAGTACCATGCTTAAGAGCTGGACTTTGGACTTCAACAGATCTGGGTTTGTTTTGGCTCCTCTGCTACTACCTGGAGATTTGAACAAGTAGCAATCGTTCTGGGCCTATTTCCTTAGCTGTAAAATGGGGAATGTAAATCTGTTATCGGTTGAATCGTATCTTCCTCCAAAATCTATCTGTTGAATCCTAACCGCTAGTACTGAATTTGGAAATAGGGTCTCCAGAATGTGGTCATATTTAGAGATGATTAAGTTAAAATAAGACTATTAGGATGGGCCCTAGTGCAATTAGAAGAGGAGGAAATTTGGACGCAGATACATACAGAGAGAAGATGACACGAAGATACAGGGAGAAGGTGGCCGTCTACAAGCTGAGAGGCCTGGGACAGCTCCTTCCCTCACAGTCCTCAGAAGAAAGCAACCCTGCAGACACTTGATCTTGGAATTCTAGACTCCAGAACTGTGAGAAAATAAATCTCTGTTGTTTAAGCCAGCGGTCCCCCACCACTGGGCCACAGACTGCTACTGGTCCCTGGCCTGCTGGAACCAGGCTGCACAGCAGAAGATGACGGCAGACAGGTGAGAGAAGCTTCATCTGTATTTACAGCTGCTCCCCATTGCTTGCATTACCTCCCGAGCTCTGCTTCCTTCAGATCAGCGGTGGGGTGGCCTAGTAAATGTAATGTGCTTGAATCATCTGGAAACCATCCCCACACCCCACAGTCCGTGGAAAAATTGTCTTCCATGAAACCGGTCCCTGGTGTGAAAACTGTTGGGGACCACTGGTTTAAGCTACTCAAAATGTGGTATTTTGTTAAGGCAGCCCAAGGGATCCATAGAGTTATTGTGAGAATTAAATAATTTACTTAATACACTAAAGCATGTGATAATATTTGATATATCATTGGTATTATTATTAATAACAATAAAATTGACTCTAAATAAAAACAGATGCCAGCTCACTTGCATTATTGAATTGTTCAGGCTATCAATTGATATCTCTGGTTAATTGAGCGCCAAAGGACACTTTGTTTCCATTCTGATGATGACATCTTTTAAATATGCCTCATCCTTGTGTTGATTAAATTTGAAACTTTTTTATTTTTTTTACAGGCCTGAGTGCATCTCTCTAATTGCAAAAGATTAAAATTGAATGTGTACTGCTTCTAGAACAAAGTTCTGTTTCACTTCAATGAATCAGTTGTTAATGTTTTCTAATGATTTACTTCTTTTTTTTCCACAATGAAGTGCCAAAAACTCCAATTAACTTTAACGTTTTAGTGAAAAAAGAAAGTGAAAATATTGGTTGCTTAGTCGTGTCCAACTGTTTGTGACCCCATGGACTGCTACTGCCAGACTCCTCTGTCATGGGATTTTTCAGGCAAGAATACCAGAGTGAGTTGCCATTCCCTCCTCCAGGGGATTTTTCCAACTCGGATAGGCAATTGGTCAAATCCAGTGTGTTCACATTCTTTACTTTCCATGGGCATGTTCTGCAAAACATAGTCTTGCATAACTCTTCTACATTGTAAAGTTTCAAACTTGTTTCTGGAACCTTAATTATAATTTTTAAAAAACCATATGCAAATTACTATCATTGTCTGCATTTATTTTGGACCAGCTGCTTCTAAACAATTAACAAATAGATCATGTAAATGCAATTAGTTAGGAGAAATACCAGACTTCAGACAAAAAAACAAAAGAAACTGAATTCTATTTACAATCTTTGCGATTGTGTTTATGGGAGCTGATACCAAATGATAAGTTGTGCTTTATCATTGCCCCGATCTGACATTTCTACTTATCTTTTGAGAGTAAAATTTATTTACCTTCTTTCTTTTCCTTGGATGTGAAGTGAAGTGAAGTGAAGTGAAGTCGCTTAGTCGTGTCTGACTCTTTGCGACCCCATGTTGCAGCCTGCCAGGCTCCTCTGTCCATGGGATATTCCAAGCAACAATACTGGAGTGGGCTGCCATTTCCTTCTCCATTTCCTTGGGTAGAAGTTTATAAATCCAGAACAGATGATCTTGACAGGTCCTTATCTTCAAGAAAATGCAGTGCCTGAAGTTCCAAGTAAAGAAGAGTGAGGAAGGAAGGCTATGTGAATATGTCACTTAGATTCTCAGGAGGAGGGAATAAAGGAATTTTAGTGAGTGTGATGGATTAAAATGTCACTCCTTCCATCAGAAGGCTGAACCTAGCTAAACTTGTATTCCTTCAGAGAGAAGGACATGGGCTGCTGATTCCAGGAAGCATCTAGCAGAGAAGGCAAGACAGTTCAGTTCGGTCGCTCAGTCGTGTCCGACTCTTTGCGACCCCATGAATTGCAGCACGCCAGGCCTCCCTGTCCATCACCATCTCCCGGAGTTCACTCAGACTCATGTCCATTGAGTCTGTGATGCCATCCAGCCATCTCATCCTCAGTCGTCCCCTTCTCCTCCTGCCCCCAATCCCTCCCAGCATCAGAGTCTTTTCCAATGAGTCAACTCTTCACATGAGGTGGCCAAAGTACTGGAGCTTCAGCTTTAGCATCATTCCTTCCAAAGAAATCCCAAGGTTGATCTCCTTCAGAATGGACTGGTTGGATTTCCTTGCAGTCCAAGGGACTCTCTAGAGTCTTCTCCAACACCACAGTTCAAAAGCATCAATTCTTCGGCCCTCAGCCTTCTTCACAGTCCAACTCTCACATCCATACATGACCACAGGAAAAACCATAGCCTTGACTAGACGGACCTTAGTCGGCAAAGTAATGTCTCTGCTTTTGAAAATGCTATCTAGGTTGGTCATAAATTTTCTTCCAAGGAGTAAGCGTCTTTTAATTTCATGGGTGGAGTCACCATCTGCAGTGATTTTGGAGCCCCCAAAAATAAAGTCTGACACTGTTTCTACTGTTTCCCCATCTATTTCCCATGAAGTGATGGGACCAGATGCCATGATCTTCGTTTTCTGAATGTTGAGCTTTATGAATTCAGAGGGCTGAGTTTCTGCAGTTACTTTCTATAATAGTCTTTGTAAGACAGTTCCAGAACTCCAAGAGGGAGTGCCTCAGTGAATGGCTAGGCAATAGGTTCAATGAGGCCTATACAGTCCTTTTGTTCATGATTGGCCAGGAAGCAGCAGAAGGATGCTCTAAAGCCGGGTGCAGAAGTTTCAGGAGGTCAGCTGGGCCTAGAAGGACCGTGAAAGCATGAATGGCAGCAGTGACCCATGAGGACAGTTGACACTGAGGACTCATCAGCCCTCCCTCCCCATGCATGAGTATAACTCCCCTTTACAATCTCCCTGAAATTTCAACCTTGAGGAATGGGTCAGAGAGTTCTGCCTTAACAAAGATCAAACTTTCATCTTTTAAGAATTAAACTTTTCATCTTTTAAGAAGCTCAGAATAAGACTTGTTACAGGAAAATGAGGAAGGGCTATATTTCTCTGACCCCTATATTGATGGAGTAATATTCAAACACAATGGTAAGCAGATGTCCCCAGAGATTACTGTCTCCTGATACTCATGCCCTTGTGGAATCTCTTCCTCTTGCATGTGAGCTGGACCTAGGGACTTGCTTCTAATGCATATGGCGAAAGTAATGGGATGTCACTTCTGAGATTGTCATTCAAGACTGTGACTTCTGTTTGGCTAGCACTCTTATATTGATAAAGCCAACTGCCATGTTGTGAGCTGCCCTATGAAGAGACCTACATGACAAAGAATTTATGAGCAGCTCCAATCAGCAGCAAGCAGCAAGGAAGTGAAGTTTTCAGTCCAACACCTGATAAAGAACTAAATCCTGCCAACAGCCACATGAGTGAGTTGGGAACCATATCCTTTCCCAGTCAAACCTTGAGATGACTGTAGCCCAGGCTGATCTTAACTGCAGACACATAGGAGATATTGAAGCAAAGGACCCAGCTAATCTTTTCTTAGACTCCTGACTCATAGAAGCTGTGGGATAATAAACATGGCTGTTTTGAGTCACTACATTTTAGAGTGACTTATCATGATTGCATAATTAACTAATAGAGATACACTCCACATATAAAAAGTCATTTTTTCGAAGAGGCAATTTACACAGAACATGGCAGAGAAACTATAGAAAGCCCCATCCATGGAAGTCAAGATCTTTCTTTCCATGCCCCTGGGAAAATTAAAGGCCAATATCACTTATAAAAATAGATATAAAAATCCTCAGCAAAATATTAGTAAATGGGATTCAATCATGCATTCCAGTCAAGAAGCATACATCATGATTAAGTGAAATTTATCCCAGGGACACAAAGATGTTTGATTTCCACAAATTTAATCAATGTGATAAATTGCCTTGACAAACTGAAGAATAAAAATCATATGATCATCTCAACTGATGCAGGCAAAGTTTTGACAAAATTCAACATCCATTTATAATTAAAAAATTTTCAACAAAGTGGGTATATAAGGAACATATCTCAGCATAATAAAGGTCATCTATGACAAGTTCATAGCTAACATCATACTCAATGATGAAAAACTAAAAACATTCCTCTAATATCAGGAACAAGACAAGGATGCCCATTCTTGACACTGTTTTCAGCATAGTTGTGGAAGTCCTAGCCACTGCAATCAAACAAGAAAAAGAAAAGAAACCAAGTTGGAAAGGAAGAGGTGACACTGTCATTATTTGCAGATGACATGATATCATACATTAAAAATCCTAAAGATGCTACCAGAAAACTTTTGTTGTTGTTATTGTTTAGTCATCAAGTTGTGTCTGACTCTTCTGTGACCCCATGGACTATAGCCCACCAGGCGTCTCTGTGCATGGGATTTCCCAGGCAAGACTACTGGAGTGGGTTGCTATTTCCTTCTCCAGGGTATCTTCCCAACCCAAGAATCAAACCCATGTCTCCTGATTGGCAGGCAGGTTCTTTACCACTGAGCTACCTGAAAAGAGGGAAACTACTAGAGCTCATTATGAATTTGGTAAAGCTGCAGGATACAAAATTAACACATAGAAGTCTGTTGTATTTCTATACACTAACAACAAACTATCAGAAAGAGAAATAAATTTTAAAAATCTTGTTTAGCAACATCAAAAGAATAAAATACCTAAGAATAAATCTAACTAAGAAGGAAAAGACCTGTACTCAGAAAACTATAAGACACTGATGAAAAAAATTGAAGACAACATGAGTACATGGAAATATATACTCTTTCATGTACTAAAGAAATTAATATTGTTAAAATAACCATACTACCTAAGACAATATACAGATTCAATTCAATCTCTATCAAAATATGATTGGCATTTTCCACAGAACTAGAACAAATCATTAAAAATTTTTTTTGTTTATTAATTGAAGGATAATTGCTTTACAGAGTTTCATAGAACAAATTATTTTAAAAATTGTATGAAAACACAAGACCCCAAATAGCCAAACAATCTTAAAACCCACTCTCTGATTTCAAACTAAACTATAAAGCTACAGTAGTCAAAACAGTGCGGTACTGGCATAAAAACAGACACATAAATCAATGGGACAGAATAAAGCCCAGAAATAAATCTACAATTACATGAGCAATTAATCTATGATAAAAGAGACAAGAATGTATAATGGGGAAAAGACAGTATCTTCAATAAATGGTGTTGAGAAAACTGGACAGCTGCATGCAAAAGAATCAAACTAGACAAAGCTCCCACACTATGCACAAAATAAATCTGAAATGGACTAAAGATATAAATGTACACCTGAAACCATAAAATTTCACAGAAGAAAACAGGCAGTAAGCTGTATGACATTAGTCTTAGCAATACTTTTTTGGATTTGTTACCTCAGGCAAGGGACACAAAAGCAAAAATAAATAAATGGGACCTAATCAAACTAAAAACATTTTGCACAATGAAAGAAACTGTCAACAAAACAAAATGGCCACTCTCCTGAGTGGGAGAAGGTTTTTGTGAATGATATATTTCATAAGGGGTTAATATTCAAAATAGTGTGACTGGTACACATAGTGCGGCCGAGAGGAGCTACCCCACGTTTGAGGTCGGGACAGAAGCCAGGAGGACCCCATGCCCGAAGGACGGCGGCCAAGAGGAGTTACCCCACGTGTAAGGTCAGGGGCAGCGGCCAAGAGTGCCAGGCTGCGACGACGCAGGAATGGCTGAGAGAGGCTACCCCACATCCGAGGTCAGGGGCAGTGGCTGGAAGGAGCTACCCCACGCCTGAGGCCAGGGGCGGGAGCCAGGAGGAGCAAACCCACCTCCAAGGAGCGGTGGCTGTGTGGGTGCAGGAGGGCCTAGAGGAGCTATTCCATGTTCAAGGTCAGGAGGTCCTCGCCCAAGGTAAGGAGCAGCAGTTGTGCTTTGCTGGAGCAGCTGTGAAGAGATACCCAACGTCCAAGGTAAGAGAAACCCAAGTAAGACGGTAGGTGTTGCAAGAGGGCATCAGAGGGCGGACACACTGCAACCGTAATCATAGAAAACTAGTCAATCTTATCACACTAGGACCACAGCCTTGTCTAACTCAATGAAACTAAGCCATGCCTGTGGGGCCACCCAAGATGGGCGGGTCTGACAGAATGTGGTCCACTGGAGAAGGGAATGGCAAGCCACTTCAGTATTCTTGCCTTGAGAACCCCATGAACAGTGTAAAAAGGCAAAATGATAGGATACTGAAAGAGGAACTCCCCAGGTCAGTAGGTGCCCAATATGCTACTGGAGATCAGTGGAGAAATAACTCCAGAAAGAATGAAGGGATGGAGCCAAAGCAAAAACAATACCCAGCTGTGGATGTGACTGGTGATAGAAGCAAGGTCCAATGCTGTAAAGAGCAATATTGCCTAGGAACCTGGAATGTCAGGTCCATGAATCAAGGCAAATTGGAAGCGATCAAACAAGAGATGGCAAGAGTGAACGTCGACATTCTAGGAATCAGCGGACTAAAATGGACTGGAATGGGTGAATTTAACTCAGATGACCATTACATCTACTACTGTGGGCAGGAATCCCTCAGAAGAAATGGAGTAGCCATCATGGTCAACAAAAGAGTCTGAAATGCAGTACTTGGATGCAATCTCAAAAACAACAGAACAATCTCTGTTCGTTTCCAAGGCAAACCATTCAATATCACAGTTATCCAAGTCTATGCCCCAACCAGTAACACTGAAGAAGCTGAAGTTGAACGGTTTTATGAAGACCTACAAGACCTTTTAGAACTAACACCCAAAAAAGATGTCTTTTTCATTATAGGGGACTGGAATGCAAAAGTAAGAAGTCAAGAAACACCTGGAGTAACAGGCAAATTTGGCCTTGGAGTACAGAATGAAGCAGGCCAAAGGCTAATAGAGTTTTGCCAAGAAAATGCACTGGTCATAGCAAACACCCTCTTCCAACAACACAAGAGAAGACTCTACACATGGACATCAACAGATGGTCAACACTGAAATCAGATTGATTATATTCTTTGCAGCCAAAGATGGAGAAGCTCTATACAGTCAGCAAAAACAAGACCAGGAGCTGACTGTGGCTCAGATCATGAACTCCTTATTGCCAAAATCAGACTTAAATTGAAGAAAGTAGGGAAAACCACTAGACCATTCAGGTATGACCTAAATCAAATCCCTTCTGATTATACAGTGGAAGTGAGAAATAGATTTAAGGGACTAGATCTGGTAGATAGAGTGCCTGATGAACTGTGGACTGAGGTTCCTGACATTGTACAGGAGACAGGGATCAAGACCATTCCCATGGAAAAGAAATGCAAAAAAGCAAATTGGCTGTCTGGGGAGGCCTTACAAATAGCTGTGAAAAGAAGAGAAGCGAAAAGCAAAGAAGAAAAGGAAAGATATAAGCATCTGAATGCAGAGTTCCAGAGAATAGCAAGAAGAGATAAGAAAGCCTTCTTCAGTGATCAATGCAAAGAGATAGAGGAAAATAACAGAATGGGAAAGACTAGAGATATCTTTAAGAAAATTAGAGATATCAAGGGAACATTTCATGCAAAGATGGGCTCAATAAAGGAGTGAAATGGTATGGCCCTAACAGAAGCAGAAGATATTAAGAAGAGGTGGCAAGAATACATGGAAGAACTGTACAAAAAAGATCTTCATGACCCGGATAATCACGATGGTGTGATCACTCACCTAGAGCCAGACATCCTGGAATGTGAAGTCAAGTGGGCCTTAGAAAGCATCACTACGAACAAAGCTAGTGGAGGTGATGGAATTCCAGTTGAGCAATTTCAAATCCTGAAAGATGGTGCTGTGAAAGTGCTGCACTCAATATGCCAGCAAATTTGCAAAACTCAGCAGTGGCCACAAGACTGGAAAAGGTCAGTTTTCATTCCAATTCCAAAGAAAGGTAATGCAAAAGAATGCTCAAACTACTGCACAATTGCACTCATCTCACATGCTAGTAAAGTAATGCTCCAAATTCTCCAAGCCAGGCTTCAGCAATACCTGAACCATGAACTTCCAGATGTTCCAGCTGGTTTTAGAAAAGGCAGAGGAACCTGAGATCAAATTGCCAACATCTGCTGTATCATGGAAAAAGCAAGAGTGTTCCAGAAAACATCTATTTCTGCTTTATTGACTATGCCAAAGCCTTTGACTGTGTGGATCACAATAAACTGTGGAAAATTCTAAAAGAGGTGGGAATACCAGACCACTGGACCTGCCTCTTGAAAAACCTATATGCATGTCAGGAAGCAACAGTTAGAATTGGACATGGAACAACAGACTCGTTCCAAATAGGAAAAGTAGTACATCAGGGCTGTATATTGTCACTCTGTTTATTTAACTTCTATGCAGAGTACATCATGAGAAACGCTGAACTGGAAGAAGCACAAGCTGGAATCAAGATTGCCGGGAGAAATATCAATAACCACAGATATGCAGATGACACCACCCTTATGGCAGAAAGTGAAGAGGAACTAAAAAGCCTCTTGATAAAAGTGAAAGTGGAGAATGAAAAAGTTGGCTTAAAGTTCAACATTCAGAAAACGAAGATCATGGCATCCGGTCCCATCACTTCATGGGAAATAGATGGGGAAACAGTGGAAACAGTGTCAGACTTTATTTTTGGGGTCTCCAAAATCACTGCAGATGGTGACTCCACCCATGAAATTAAAAGACGCTTACTCCTTGGAAGAAAGGTTATGACCAACCTAGATAACATATTGAAAAGCAGAGACATTACTTTGCCGACTAAGGTACGTCTAGTCAAGGCTATGTTTTTTCCAGTAGTCATGTATGGATGTGAGATTTGGACTGTGAAGAAAGCTGACTGCCGAAGAATTGATGCTTTTGAACTGTGGTGTTGGAGAAGACTCTTGAGAGTCCTTTGGACTGCAAGGAGATCCAACCAGTCCATTCTGAAGATCAGCCATGGGATTTCTTTGGAAGGACTGATGCTAAAGCTGAAACTCCAGTACTTTGGCCACCTCATGCAAAGAGTTGACTCATTGGAAAAGACTCTGCTGCTGGGAGGGATTGGGGGCAGGAGGAGAAGGGGACGACAGAGGATGAGATGGCTGGATGGCATCACTGACTCAG
>NW_024080625.1:2350433-2390474 GCF_014754425.2 Oryx dammah
GGGAGGGATGGGGGCAGGAGGAGAAGGGGACGACAGAGGATGAGATGGCTGGATGGCATCACTGACTCGATGGACGTGAGTCTGAGTGAACTCCGGGAGTTGGTGATGGACAGGGAAGCCTGGCGTGCTGCGATTCATGGGGTCGCAAAGAGTTGGACACGACTGAGCAAGTGAACTGAACTGAACTGAACTGACTAATATTCAAAATATTCAAAGAATTCATTCAAGTCAACATGAAAAAATGAGCAAACAGCATGATTAAAAAATAGAGGATATAAATACACAATTTTCTAAAGAAGACATACAGATGGTCACCAGATCCATGGAAAGATGCTCATCATGTCTAACCATCAGGGAAATGTAAATCAAAACCATAATGAGATATCTCTTCACACCTGTCAGAACAGCTATTATCAAAAAGACAACAAGTAACAAGTGTTCATGAGAATGTGGAGAAAAGAGATCTCTTGTGCACTATTGGTGGGAATGTAAACTGGTGCAGCCACTATGGAAAACAGTCTAGAATTTCCTCAAAAATATTAAAAATAGAGCTATCATATGATCTAGCAGTTCCACTCTGGAGTATTTATCTGAAGTAATTAGAAAAGATATATGTACCCCTATGTTCATATTAGCATTATTTGCAAAGCCAAGATATGAAAAGTAACCTAGTGCACGTCAACAGGTGAATAGATAAAGGAGATGTAGTATGTATTTTCTCTTCATACACCAGTGGAGTATTGTTCAGCTATAGAAAAGAATGAAATTTTGCCATTTGTGACCATGTGGATGGACCTACAGGGTATTATGGTAAGTAAAGTAAGTCAGACAGAAAGACAAATGTATGATTTACTGATATGAAGAATCTATAACACAAAACAAATGAACAAACACAACAAAACAGAAAGAGACTGGTGGATAAAGAGAACAAGCAGATGGGTACCAGAGGAGAGGGGGATGAAGGAGAAAATAAATGGATGAGGGAGATCAAGAGGTACAAACTTCTAGTTGCAAAGTAAATAAGTCATAGGTATGAAATGTACAATGTCAGGAATGTAGTCAATAACAATGTAATATCTTTGTATGACTACAGTAACTATGTAATATCTATGTAATATGGAATATAGTCAACAACTATGTAATATCTTTATCAATTTTTCTGATGATGACTATTTCTTGAATCTCAGTTCTTTTGGATTTTTTCTTTTTATTGAAGCAAATCCTTTAGTAGTTGTTCAGCAAATGTCAGAATGGAGAAACAGTTTTCATCTTTGTATATCTTAAAATGTCTTTATCCCTTAATCTTGGATAACTGGCTTGTTTGGGTTTAGAATCTTGGTTGACAGTTATTTTCTCTCAACACTTCAAAACACTCTCTAGTCTTGTGACATGCGTCATTGCTAATGAGAAATCTGATAGTCTAATAGGGTTGGTTTTGTTTTTGTTTTGTAGTTAATTTGGCTTTTCCCTCTGGCAGTTTTTAAAGTTTTCTTTTTTACTCTTGATATACTATAGTTTTACTATAATGTACTGAGGTATCAGTTTATTTTTATTTATGCTGCTCAGCACTCAATGTGAACTTTCAGTGAGAGGATTCACATTTTTCCTTAGTTGTGGAGACTTCTTGGTCACTATCTTCTTGAATATTCTTTCTCTCTTTTCCAGTTTTCTGTTCTTCTGGAAATCCTGTTAGACTTGAATATGAGCATCACATTTTTTAAGTGCTCATTTTTATTTTCCCTCTCTGTCAGTCAATGCCACATTCTGGGAATTTTTTCAGAATTTTTAATTGGTTTTTTAAACACTCATCAGTTCTCATTTTATTTTACCCTCTTTTCTTCATGAAATATCATTCTTTAAAAAAATAAGTCTTATTTCTTGATTTATGTCAGTATCCAGATATCCTTATTGTATATTTATTTTCCTTTCAACAGAGCGAACTTATCTGCTGGTTGACTTGTTGGCAGTCTTTCTTAACATTCGTCATCTCTATTTGCTTCTTTATTGAATTTGCTGCCTCCTCTTGTGGAGAAGTTATTTTTCCTGTCTTTCTCTGTGCCCACCATCCTCCTTTACTCTCCACATCTAGCAGTTTATTTCGTCAGCTCAGGCCTCTCTTCCCATGAAGTCACTGGCAGAATTGTAGGTCCATGCAGTTCTTGGGGGAAAGAGCAGATCCTGCATAGAGCAGAGTGAATCTTGAGCCAGGTCCTGGCTGCTTTCACTAAGTGTACAGGTTTATGTAACCTCTAGTCCCCAGGAAATCTCTGGTGGTAGCTTTTATTTTCAGCGTTCTTTTACTGTTAGAACAGCTCTACCCCAAACCCTGAGTTTTAAGAATCAAGTCTGGCCCTGAATCCCTATCTTGCCTGAGGCACTGTTAGTCTCTCTGATTCCATGGGACCTAAAATCTCTAGCTGGTTGGCTTACTCTGTGAACAGAGCCTGGAAGCCTTGTGATTTTGTTCCTGTGTACCACTCGGTGCCCACAGAGATGTTTATCTTGGTTTGGAATCTGACAGAGTCTTTTTAACGTTCTTTTATATTTTCATAAGTATTTGAAGAGAAAGGGGAGCGGCAAGGGAAACCGCAAAGCTTGAACTTATAATGCTCTTTTCATTATATACCTTAGTCAGGATTTGATGTACCAGGTATGATGGGCCAGTAAGCTACAACAAGCTGGACAGCTAGAATTACTGAAATAGGTGGCAACATAAGCAGTGATCTAAAAGAAAGAACGTCAATTTTATGAGTTTGCTTTCTGATACAAGAGTTCCATGGTCAAATACATTTGGGAGAGGCAACACCATTAGTATATTCTATTCACAGAAATTCAGTGAATATTAGCACATTGAAGGCTCCAAAAAATCCTGTAGTAAATAAACATCTTTGTCTTTATTTAATCTGGTACTTTCAAATTTTCTTGACCATACCATATTCCCAGCGCCCGCCCCCCCCCCCGGCAAAACACACGAATTTTTTTTTGAACACTTTGGGATATACTGGCCCAGAAAATCTCTCTTTATTAACATATAATCACAATACTTATGGAGCTCATTTCTATAAAACATAGGAAGAAGTAGATGCTATATGAGTTAGAATGAAATTTAAAGACTCTGGTCCTTTTCTATTCCCTCTGAAAAGATCCTCTTCAGTCGCTCAGCATTAGGACATGGTTTATTCTGGAACATGTCTTTCTCTGTCAGAAGCCTTCAGGGGGACCATTGCATGGAAGTCTGTCCTGTTTCAACTGCCATATGCCTACACTTTTCAGAGAGCTGACCTACTCTTCTGGTCTCTGTTGGTGCCTGACTTTCATGGTGAACCACTATGAGGGGAGCAAGAATTTCTCTTCCAGTTTCCCTAATGGCCTTCAGACAGCAGTGAACTCTTCCACAAGATAGTGGCTCTTAAATTCCTCCAGCTCCTCAAGGCATATCTGTCATTTGCCCAACTCCAGACTGGGCGCTATCCAAGCTCAATGAGAACATGGGGTCCGCTTTCTAGTTCTCGGCTGCTGGTCTATCTCCTTCCTAGTTTCCATTTCTAAACTGACACTGAAGTGTCTTTAACAATCTTTTGGAAGCTAAGACAAAAGTCACTTACCTCAGCTTACCATTTTCTCAGAAATTGCTTTCTCTTGTAATGTTTGTCTTCCCTACTGGACAAAGGAATATGGATAGAGGTTGCCCCTCTCTTCACTTTTCATTCTCTAAAACAGGCACAGATGGTAATCCATAGTACAATATAATAGCTGCTCAATAAATAAATGTAATATGAATAAATGCTTTTCATTGGGATTAAAGTGATTTTTCAATAGCTTCAAACTTAAAAAAAAAAAAAATAACATGAGCCAGATGCAGTGACTGTCACCAAAGGTTTGAAATAGTATTTTCTCCCCAAACAGTAAGATGATAGGGAGAGATTCTTACCTTGGGTCCATTTCTCCTAAGTCCTTTCTCTTCTATCTCCCCACTTCTACCTTTTAATTTTGGAAAAAATAAAAGAAACAAAAAAATTTCAAAATAAAAAATTTCAAAGTTCTTTGAAAAGAGAAAAGTTGAAAGAATAATGCAGTGAACACCTACAATACCTTCACTCAGATTCCTCCCCCAAATTTTTATTATTAATTCAAAAAAGTCAACAGTGATACATAATATTATTTGAGACACAGCCCTTATTCCGATTTCCCCAATTGCCCTCTCTGCCCTTTACACCTACTTTTCTTTTTCACTCAAGAGTGTATCAGGGATCTTGCATTGCATTTGATGACGAAAGCCTTGCCATTTGGAGCCACAGAGCAGAGAATGTCAGCTCCTCACTACTTGGCTGGGTCAGCAGACTACTCAGGACTCTATTTATAACCCAATGTATTTTGCCAGGTCCCTTTCCCCAGCTTTTGTTGCCCATTGTTACATAAGTTATAACCAGGTCTTTCCGTGCTTTTAATATCTTAAAGATATGAAATGGCTGTTTGACATGCTGACATGTCTAAGATGAATGATTCTGCCTAGCCAAAATAACAGAGGCTTAGCCACTTAAGATTTTATTTTTGTGTGTGTACAAGGAGTGTAAAAATTATAAATTTCTTACCAGCCCACTCTTCTGTCATCCCTAGGTTTTAGCAATTGTTCTCATGGTTGAAAATGGCTGCCAGAGCTTCAGCCATCATATCTGAGTTCCAGGTATTAGGACTGAGGAAAAGAAAGAGAAGATCTGGTCCTTTTCTTAAAAAGGAGACTCCTTGGAAATAATACGCAATGTTTCTTACATCTCATTTATCAAAAACTAGTTACATAACCAGAGAAGACTAAGACATGTAATCTAAGCCAGGTGGTAATGTGCCCTGCAAAAATTAGGGTTCTGTTACTAGAGTACCAAGTAACGACTACAGTCTCTGCCATACCCTTCTAACCAGGAGGGGCCACCAGTCTTCAGTTGAGTTTAAAGAAAGATTATCAATTAGTGCCACATAGGACTCTAGTCAAGGCTATGGTTTTTCCAGTAGTCATGTATGGATGTGAGAGTTGGACTGTGAAGAAGGCTGAGCGCTGAAGAACTGATGCTTTTGAACTGTGGTGTTGGAGAAGACTCTTGAGACTCCCTTGGACTGCAAGGAGATCCAACCAGAACATTCTGGAGGAGATCAGCCCTGGGATTTCTTTGGAAGAAATGATGCTAAAGCTGAAACTCCAGTACTTTGGCTACCTCATGAGAAGAGTTGACTCATTGGAAAAGACCCTGATGCTGGGAGGGATTGGGGGCAGGAGGAGAAGGGGACGACAGAGGATGAGATGGCTGGATGGCATCACTGACTCGATGGACGTGAGTCTGAGTGAACTCCGGGAGTTGGTGATGGACAAGGAGGCCTGGCGTGCTGTGATCCATGGGGTCGCAAAGAGTCGGACACGACTGAGCAACTGAACTGAACTGAACTGAGGACTCATATTGGCTTGAATTACTACTGGTTCCTTGGATAAGATGCACTAATATTTGTTGAGAGTGGTTATGTTTTCTGTTTTATTTAACAATATAAGGTCTAGGAGGAGTAAATATTTATTAATCAATTTAGAATGAAAATTCTAAATCATTTTATTAAAACCATAATAATAATTTATTGAACCATGGTTGAAACAGTGTGGGCTTGGATCAGATAGGCTTAAGTTTGCCACATTCTTGCTGTGAGGATCAGATGGGACATATTAAAGGGTTCAATAAGTAGTAGACACACAGTAAAAACTCACCTGCCATCCTCTCTTCCTTCTTCCTTACTTCCTTCCATCAAGATGCTGTGTGCTGGCAGACAGACCTAGTTGACATGTGCTGCTTCACAACTACTTTGTAAAGTCAACTGTGTCTAAAAAGTCAGCTGATAAAGGAGTTCCCTTGAAGGCTGAGTGCTGAAGAATTGATGCGTTTGAACTGTGGTGTTGGAGAAGACTCTTGAGACTCCCTTGGACTGCAAGGAGATCCAACCAGTCCATTCTGAAGGAGCTCAGCCCTGGGATTTCTTTGGAAGGAATGATGCTAAAGCTGAAACTCCTGTACTTTGGCCACCTCATGAGGAGTTGACTCATTGGAAAAGACTCCGATGCTGGGAGGGATCTGGGGCAGGAGGAGAAGGGGACGACAGAGGATGAGAAGGCTGGATGGCATCACTGACTTGATGGACGTGAGTCTGAATGAACTCTGGGAGTTGGTGATGGACAGGGAGGCCTGGTGTGCTGCGATTCACGGGGTCACAAAGAGTCGGACACGACTGAGCGACTGAACTGAACTGAACTGTATGTTATTTGTTGCTTTTTGCTGCCTTTAATATTCTCTCTTTAATTTTTGTCATTTTGATTACAATGAGTCTTGGTGTGTGGCTAAATTTAAAGCAATGTTTAGCCATGTCCAGGGGGTCATTTGCTGACTTGTGCTCATCTCTGGCTGAGGTTGCCTAGGTCTGGACTTTTAAGTAGGGCAGTTTTTATGTGAAGGTGGAAGTTCAGTAGCAGCTTAGAATAAATACACCTTCATTTCTGCTTTTGGACCTACGGGGGCTGTCTTTTATTTGTTTATGTTCAACATAGCCAGCTTCCAAATATGGGAATGGCAGGAATAAGTTCAATGGGTTCTTTGAGCTTTCTGTGTCTCTGACTTGATAAAAGGGGCACACTGTTTCAGAGGGAGAAGCCTATGAGGCCCAGAAACTTCCTCTTCAGTTGTGGGCAATTCCCATCTCAGTTGTTTCTTTGGAAACTGCTGCCCAAATCAAGTAAACTGCTGACAACAGTGAGCAGAAGGGGAAGCATTTTTGTAAAACATCTGTAGAGCGTCCACTTCAAGCAGCACTGGGGGTGCTGGGGAAAATTAATGGTTGTTTTGACAGCCTGAGTCTTTAAGCCGAGGCACTAAAAAGTACTTTTCACATCGTTAAATCCAGCTTCTCTCCTCCCTCAAAGTTGAGCTGTAATAATGGTTGATTACCATGCACAGGCTACTCTATCTTTATTTCTCAGTAGTTCGCATAGTGAATAGTGAAGTCACTCAGTTGTGTCCACCTCTTTGCGACCTCATGGACTGTAGCCCAGCAGGCTCCTTTGTCCATGGGAAGAATACTGGAGTGGGTTGCCATTTCCTACTCCAGGAAATCTTCCTGACCAAGGATTCGAACCTGGGTCTCTGGCATTGTAGGCAGATGCTTTACTGTCTGAGCCATCGTAGTTCACATGCTGCTGCTGCTGCTGCTAAGTCGCTTCAGTCATGTCCGACTCTGTGCAACCCCATAGACAGCAGCCCACCAGGCTCCCCTGTCCCTGGGATTCTCCAGGCAAGAACACTGGAGTGGGTTGCCATTTCCTTCTCCAATGCATGAAAGTGAAAAGTGAAAGTGAAGTCGCTCAGTTGTGTCTGACTCTTAGCGACCCCATGGACTGCAGCCCACCAGGCTCCTCCGTCCATGGGATTTTCCATGGGAGGATATAAATGACAAAAGTCATCTGAGACTTGAATAGAATGTATTTGGTCTTCTTAATAGGATTAACAATTAATTGGTCAAAGTATATGCCTACTAAAATGTTGACAGCTTCATCACATGTTGGGGATATTTATTACCTCTAGAGATAGTAAACATATAAGCAATTGGGAGAATTATATCTTTACCTAGATGCCTTTTATGTGGAGGGGTTGATTCTTGATTCCCTGAGTGGTAAATGTGCAGAACCAGAGTAATGTAGTGGAGAGAATGTTGGGTTTAGATTTGACCACTTGGTTAAGCCCTGCCTTGGGAATTGAAGTAACCTTGATTAAGCATGAAGAGTGAGCTTGATAAGGATCACTATGGGATTCATGATAAACAGCTCTGAGTGTCAGGCACTGACTCAAGTGTTTCAGCTATGCTCTATTATTTAATTCTCATACTGCTTCTAGGAGGTGTTATTAACCTCAGAAAGGTTTGCTTAACCTCACATGGTTAGATCTGCCTGGCATGTTCCCCTTGCTGCATGTCTTTACATGGGGCAGTTTCTGCTTTGTAAATTCTAAAAAGGCTGTGTAAACCTAAGAAATTACTCTTCTTTTAATTCAACCAAAATGAATCACACACAGTCCAGGCTGCTTCCTTGAGATTCACAGGTTTGGAGACTGTTAGGATTTCTACAACAAGTGAGAAAAGACAGTCTTATGGTTAGAAAATTAACAGTTTAGAAAATAAAGTCCCATGTAAAAGGAAAGGGAGTTTGTTTTAATTTGAGCAAAACCTCAGTTTTCAAATGTCCAAATTACTGATGATTATGGCAGACATTCAGAAAACTAAGATCATGGCATCTGGTCCCATCACTTCATGGGAAATAGATGGGGAAACAGTGGAAACAGTGTCAGACTTTATTTTTGGGGGCTCCAAATCACAGCAGATGGTGACTGAAGCCATGAAATTAAAAGACTCTTACTCCTTGGAAGGAAAGTTATGACCAACCTGGATAGCATATTCAAAAGCAGAGACATTACTTTGCCAACAAAGGTCCATCTAGTCAAGGCTATGGTTTTTCCTGTGGTCATATATGGATGTGAGATTTGGACTGTGAAGAAAGCTGAGTGCCGAAGAGTTGATGCTTTTGGACTGTGGTGTTGTAGAAGACTCTTGAGAGTCCCTTGGACTGCAAGGAGATCCAACCAGTCCATCTTAAGGGGGATCAGTCTTGGGTGTTCATTGGAGGGATTGATGCTGAAGCTAAAACTCCAATACTTTGGCCACCTCATGTGAAGAGTTGACTCACTGGAAAAGACCCTGATGCTGGGAGGGATTGGGGGCAGGAGGAGAAGGGGACGACAGAGGATGAGATGGCTGGATGGCATCACCAACTCCATGGACATGAGTTTGAGTGAACTCCGGGAGCTGATGATGGACAGGGAGGCCTGGCGTGCTGTGATTCATGGGGTCACAAAGAGTCGGACATGACTGAGTGACTGAACTGAGCTGATGGCAGACATTGTGGGCTGACTCAACTCCATTTCCAGCTATTCCTCGTCTGTTTCTGTCTTAGAGGCTGTAAAACTTGAAACCGTGTTTTCCAACCTCCCTTCCAGCAGGGGTGGCCACGGAACATGGTACCAGGCTGTAGTGAGGAGCTAAGGAGTGTCCTGTAAAACAGAATTTGGCCAGCTTTTGTCCTTGGTTCCTGGGGGAGCCTTTTAACTCTTGGGATTTCCTATGTGGTAGAAGGATCTGTGTTTTTCATGGTAAACCCTTTAAACCACACCTGAGTTTATACTAATGAAGTGACTCAGGGTCTTCTCCTAAGTGATTTCAGGATGGGAGCTGGCCACACTACAAAGACCAATATTGTGATTGAAGGGTTGGGGCTTTGAGCCACAGGAGGTCAGCCAGACTTCCAGGGAGAGGAGGGGCACTGAAATTCAGTTAGACGGTCAAATGATTCAATCAATCACACTCTTTAATAAAGACTCCAGTAAAAACTCTGGGTCTTCAAAGTTGGGGCGGGTTCTCTGGCTGGTGATACGCACTGAAGTGCCAGGAGGATGAGGCACAGGATCCTCTCAGACCTCGCCTTATGGGTCTCTTCTTTTGCCTGGTTTTGATTTGTATCCTTTTGCTCTAATACTACTATAATGATAAGTACAGTTCTTTTCTTGGTTCTATGAGTCATTCTAGCAAATTACTGAACCCAAGAGGATAGTGGGAACCTCTGAATTTATATTCAGGTATTTGGAAGTACAGGTGGCCTGGGACCCTCCAAGCTTGTGGCTGATGTGTGACATGAGGGTAGTCTGAGGAGGACGATGCCCTTAACCTATGAAGTCTGACCTCACTCCAGGTAGTTAGCATCAGGATTGCCCTGCAGGGAAGAAAATCTTTTCCAAACAAAAAGGCAAAAACACATTAAGAGAAATACCTCTGCCTTTAAGCCTTTCCCCTTCACACTTCTTCCTACTTAGAATGTGGATACTATGCTTGGTGGTGCAGCAACTTTATTTTGTGACCACAAAGACTAAAGCCACAAGCAAAAGATGACAGAGAAGAAAGTTAGAAGGAGCTTAGGTCCATGATGACACCATAGTACATTTATCCCAACCTCGGACTGAAGAACCCTGGAGTCCTTGTAACATGAGAAAAAACTAATCCCTGTGTATATAACCTTCTCTTTGTTGGATTCTCTGTTATCTGTGGCTAAATGTATTTCTAACTGATACTCGCTATATGTTGTGTGTTGTGATAACTCAAAACGGGGTGGAAATTAGGCAAACTTATGTAACGAAAATTGAATGTAAAGAATTATGCATTTATTTTTCTCTTTCTCTTTTCTGACGTGTGCTTAGTTTTGTATGACAGGACGAATTATGTTCGGAAAGCAAAACTTCTTTTTCTTTGCTCTAAAACTGATGATTTCTTCAATTCTAAAGTTTTTCCTGCTTTCACAATTTGGTGAAAATTAGAGATTATATCTTCCTTGGAGATCAGCAGCGTTTTGCTCCATTTATTACATAAAGCACTTAAAAATTAAAATTATAAAATTTGTTTTATCTGACATAACTGTATTCGGCAAACAATTTGTGAACAAATCAAATTGTCCCTTTTTATGGTCCTAAACTAACAAAGCTACCTACAGTTTTAAAACTTATTAAATTTTAAGAAAATCATTTAAATTATCCCTAGTGCTGGAGTGGCGAGCAGCAGAGAGGAGATACCCCATGTCCAAGGTCAGGAGCGGGGGCCATGAGGAGATAACCTACATCCAAGGTCAGAGAAACACCAGTAAAGATGGTAGGCACTGAGAGAGGGCATCAGGGGGGCAGACAGACAGAAACCACAGTCACAGAAAACTAATCAATCTGACCACATGGACCACAGCCTTCTCTACTCACAAAATTATGAGCCATGCCATGTAGGGCCATCCAAGACAGGTGGATCATGGTGGAGAGTTCTGACAAAATGTGGTCCACTGAAGAAGGGAATGACAAACCACTTCAGTGTTCTTGCCTTGAGAACCTCATGAACAGTATGAAAAAGCAAAAAGATAGGATACGGAAAGAGGAACTCCCCAGACTGGCAGGTGCCCAATATGCTGCTAGAGATCAGTGGAGAAATTATTCCAGAAAGAATGAAGAGATGGAGCCAAAGCAAAAACAACACCCAGCTGTGGATGTGACTGGTCATAGAAGCAAGGTCTGGTGCTGTAAAGAGCAATATTGCATAGGAACCTGGAATGTTAGGTCCATGAGTTAAGGCAAATTGGAAGTGATGAAACAGGAGATGGCAAGAGTGAACGTCAACATTTTAGGAATTGGCAAACTAAAATGGACTGGAATGGGTGAGTTTAACTCAGATGACCATTATATCTACTACTGTGGTCAAGAATCCCTTAGAAGAAATGGAGTAGCCATCATAGTCAACAAAAGAGTCTGAAATGCAGTACTTGGATGAAATCTCAAAAATGACAGAAAGATCTCTGTTCATCTCCAAGGCAAACCATTCGATATCACAGTAATCCAATTCTATGCCCTGACCAGTAATGCTGAAGAAGCTGAAGTTGAACGGTTGTATGAAGACCTACAAGACCTTCTAGAATTAACACTCAAAAAAGATATCCTTTTCATTACAGGAGACTGGAATGCAGAAGCAGGAAGTCAAGAAACACCTGGAGTAACAGGCAAATTTGGCCTTGGAGTAAAGAATGAAGCTGGGCAAAGGCTCTTAGAGTTCTGCCAAGAGAATGCACTGGTCATAGCAAACACCCTCTTCTAACAACACAAGAGAAGACTCTAAACATGGATATTGACAGATGGTCAAACCGAAATCATATTGATTATATTCTTTACAGCCAAAGATGGAGAAGCTCTATACAGTCAGCAAAAACAAGACCAGGAGCTGACTGTGGCTCAGATCACTAACTCCTTATTGCCAAATTCAGATTTAATTTGAGGAAAGTAGGAAAAACCACTAGACTATTCAGGTATGACCTAAACCAAATCCCTTATGAGTATACAGTGGAAGTGAGAAATAGATTTAAGGGACTAGATCTGATAGAAAGAGTGCCTGATGAACTATGGAGGTTCATGGCACTGTACAGGAGACAGGGATCAAGACCATCTCCATGGAAAAGAAATGCAAAAAAACAAAATGGCTGTCTGAGGAGGCCTTACAAATAGCTGTGAAAAGAAGAGAAGTGAAAAGCAAAGGAGAAAAGGAAAGATACACCCATTTGAATGCAGAGTTCCAAAGAACAGCAGGGAGAGATGAGAAAGCCTTCCTCAGTGATCAATGCAAAGAAATAGAGGAAAACAATAGAATGGGAAAGACTAGAGATCACTTCAAGAATATTAGAGATACCAGGGGAACATTTCATGCAAAGTTGGGCTCAATAAAGGATTGACAAGGTATGGACCTAACAGAAGCAGAAGATATTAAGAAGAGGTGGCAAGAATACACAGAACAACTGTACAAAAAAATCTTCAAGACCCAGATAACCACGATGGTGTGATCACTCACCTAGAGCCAGACATCCTGGAATGCGAAGTCAAATGGGCCTTAGAAAGCATCACTACAAACAAAGCTAGTGGAGGTGAGAGAATTCCAGTTGAGCTATTTCAAATCCTAAAAGATGATGCTGTGAAAGTGCTCCACTCAATA
The DNA here is from genome assembly GCF_014754425.2 of Oryx dammah. Taxonomy (NCBI): domain Eukaryota; kingdom Metazoa; phylum Chordata; class Mammalia; order Artiodactyla; family Bovidae; genus Oryx; species Oryx dammah. The sequence continues at coordinate 2,363,064 of NW_024080625.1, forward strand.
TGCCAGCAAATTTGGAAAACTCAAAAGGGGCCACAGGACTGGAAAAGGTCAGTTTTCATTCCAATCCCAAAGAAAGGCAATGCCAAAGAATGCTCAAGCTACTGCATAATTGCACTCATCTCACACGCTAGTAAATTAATGCCCCAAATTCTCCAATCCAAGCTTCAACAATACCTGAACTGTGAACTTCCAGATGTTCCAGCTGGTTTTAGAAAATGCAGAGGAACCAGAGATCAATTTGCCAACATCTGTTGGATCATCAAAAAAGCAAGAGAGTTCCAGAAAAACATCTACTTCTGCGTTATTGACTATGCCAAAGCCTTTGACTGTGTGGATCAAGCAAACTGTAGAAAATTCTTCAAGATATGGGAATACCAGACTACCTGACTTGGCTCTTGAGAAATCTGTATGTAGGTCAGGAAGCAACAGTTAGAACTGGACATGGAACAAGAGACTGGTTCCATATTGGGAACAGAGTATGTCAAAGCTGTATATTGTCACTCTGCTTATTTAACTTATATGCAGGGTTCAGCTCAGTTCAGTCACATACTCATGTCTGACTCTTTGTGACCCCATGAACCACAGCATGCAAGGCCTCCCTGTCCATCACCAACTCCTGGAGTTGACCCAAACTCATGTCCATGGAGTCAGTGATGCAGTCCAACCATATCCTCTGTTGTCCCCTTCTCCTCCTGCCCTCAATCTTTCCCAGCATCAGGGTCTTTTCAAATGTGTCAGTTCTTTGCATCAGGTGGCCAAAGTATTGGAGTTTCAGCTTCAGCATCAGTCCTTCCATTGAACAGTCAGGACTGATCTCCTTTAATGGACTGGTTAGATCTCCTTGTAGTCCAGGGGACTCTCAAGAGTCTTCTCCAACACCATAGTTCAAAAGCATCAATTCTTCGGCCCTCAGGTTTCTTTATAGTCCAACTCTCACATCCATAGATGACTACTGGAAAAGCCATATCCTTGACTGCTACTGCTGCTGCTGCTAAGTCGCTTCAGTCATGTCCGACTCTGTGCGACCCCATGGACTGCAGCCTACCAGGCTCCTCTGTCCATGGGATTTTCCAGGCAAGAGTACTGGAGTGGGTTGCCATTGCCTTCTCCGATAGCCTTGACTAGACTGACCTCTATTGACAAAGTAATATCTCTGCTGTTTAATATACTGTCTAGGTTGGTCATAAATTTCCTTCCAAGGAGGAAGCATCATTTTATTTCATGGCTGCAATCACCATCTGCAGTGATTTTGGAGTCCAAAAAAATAAAGTCAGCTACTGTTTCCACTGTTTCCCCATCTATTCCCCATGAAGTGATGGGACTGGATGCCATGATCTTCGTTTTCTGAATGTTGAGCTGTAAGCCAACTTTTTCACTCTCCTCTTTCACCTTCATCAAAGAGGTTCTTTAGTTCTTCTTCACTTTCTGCCATAAGGGTGGTGTCATCTGCATATCTGAGGTTATTGATATTTCTCCTGGCAATCTTGATTCCAGCTTGTGCTTCTTCCAGCCCAGCGTTTCTCATGATGTACTCTGCTTATAAATTAAATAAGCAGGGTGACAATATAGAGCCTTGACACACTCCTTTTCCTATTTCGAACCAGTGTGTTATTCCATGTCCAGTTCTAACTGCTGCTTCCTGACTTGCATACAGGTTTCTCAAGAGGGAAGTCAGGTGGTCTGGTGTTCAAATCTCTCTCAGAATTTTCCTTAGTTTGTTGTGATCCACACAGTCAAAAACTTCTGCATAGTCAATAACACAGAAGTAGATGTTTTTCTAGAACTCTCTTGCTTTTTCTATGATCCCGCAGATGTTGGCTGCATTTTCTAAAACCAGCTGGAACATCTGGAAGTTCATGGTTCACGTATTGCTGAAGCCTGGATTGGAGAATTTGGAGCATTACTTTACTAGCGTGTGAGATGAGTGCAATTGTGTGGTAGTTTGAGCATTCTTTGGCATTGCCTTTCTTGGGATTGGAATGAAAACTGACTTTTTCCAGTCCTGTGGCTACTGCCGAGTTCTTAAAATTTGCTGGCATATTGAATGAAGCACTTTCACAGCATCATTTTTTAGGATTTGAAATAGCTCAAACTGGAATTCCATCACCTCCACCAGCTTTGTTCATAGTGATGCTTCCTAAGGCCCACTTGACTTCACATTCCAGGATGTCTGCAGGGTACATCATGAGAAATGCTGAGCTGGATGAAGCACAAGCTGGAATCAAGATTGCCAGGAGAAATATCAATAACCTCAGATATGCAGATGACACCACCCTTATGGCAGAAAGTGAAGAAAAACTGAACAGCCTCTTGATGAAAGTGAAAGAGGAGCATGAAAAAGTTGGCTTAAAGCTCAACATTCAGAAAACTAAGATCATGGCCTCCAGTCCCATCACTTCATGACAAATAGATGGGAAAACAGTAGAAACAGTAGCAGACTTTATTTTGGGGGCTCCAAAATCACTGCAGATGGTGATTGCAACCATGAAATAAAAAGATGTGTCCTTCTTGGAAGAAAAGTTAAGACCAACCTAGACAGCATATTAAACAGCAGAGACCTTACTTTGTCAACAAAGGTCCATCTCGTCAAGGCTATGATTTTTCCAGTAGTCATCTATGGATGTGAGAGTTGGACTATAAAGAAAGCTGAGCTCAGAAGAATTGATGCTTTTGAACTGTGGTGTTGGAGAAGACTCCCAAGAGTCTCTTGGACTGCAAGGAGATCCAACCAGTCCATTCTGAAGGAGATCAGTCCTGAGTGTTCATTGGAAGGACTGATGTTGAAGCTGAAACTCCAATACTTTGGCCACATGATGTGAAGAACTGACACATTTGAAAAGACCCTGATGCTGGGAAAGACTGAGGGCAGGAGGAGAAGGGGACGACAGAGGATGAGATGGTTGGATGGCATTACTGAGTCAATGGACATGAGTTTGGGTAAAGTCAGGGAGTTGTTGATGAACAGGGAGGCCTGGCGTGCTGCAGTCCATGGGGTCACACAGCGACTGAGCCGACATGACTGTGAGATTGAACTGAGAAATCTATAATTTAATCTATAGATTAAAATAGACTTTATATAAATGTCAGCTAGTTGTAATTTACACATTTGGATACTGATTTTAAGGCAGGAGGAAGGAGGTAGGGCACAACTTTTGAAAGAATGACATAGGCATTGAGTTTATGAGAAAAACTGGTCAGAACTAATTAGGTCCAAGATGGTGGAAGATTTGACTTCCAGGAGACCTTGAGCTTTATTATATGCTCATTATAATACATCAGCATGCTAAATGATATAGACCCAGGCACCATGATGGTTCCAAGGCCGAGCATAAAAGGCTGACAAGTGGGTGATGATGGCCCAATTCTTGGAAATCTCTGTCCCTTCCCCCAAATAGTTGGAATAATCCTCCCACTCATTAACCTATGAAATTACTTGGCCCATAAAAACTAACCACCCGGTAATTTGGCACCACTCTTGCCTTTTGAGATGACTGCATTCTGCCTGTGAAATGTGTCTCTTTCTCAATAAACCTTCTTTCACTTTATTATGGCTTGGTTTTAAATTCTTTCCTGCACAAAGCTAAGAGCCCTGCTTGATAGTCAAGCTCAGGAACTCACCCAAGACCTGGGACTGATCATTGTCTCATGTCCCATTTTCCTGCAACATCTCTACAAAGAAAGAGAAGAAGGTGGTTTTCTCTCCCTCTCCACTTTTTCTTTAGTTATAAAAATGTAATCCACTTAGTTCTCAGGACAAGGCCCTCTTCCCTGTCCACATGTATCCTTCACAAGTGTTCTATATTAGTAAATTCACTTCTTAACCTATCACTTTGATTCTTACTGAATTCCTTCTGTTTTGAGGCATAAAGAACTTGAGCTTCATTAAGTCCTGAGATAAGTTGTGCAGTATCAGTTGGAAGGTTGTGGATCCAAGTCCCATTTGAGATGCGGTTTCATTTTTACATGGCTTAATAACTCATTTCCTTTTAACACTAAATGATATTTCATTGTTGGATGTATCACAGTTTACTTAGCCATTCACATTTAGAGGTCTCCCCCTCCCTCAAAGTTCTTACAGAAGCTGCCTCACCCATTTTCTCTGCTTCTTCCCATCTTCTTTATCATCTCCAAGCAGTGCTACCAACCCTCGCTGGCTAAAACCCTTTTCCCCCCCAAATGATGCAATCTCTAGGCTGAACTTCCTTAAAAGAGAGGAGAGGGTAAATGGTAAGCTATACATTTTTAATTTAATATTTTATTCTATGACAACTCAGACATGGAGAGTATCAAATAGAATATTAGCATCTATCCCTGTCCTTTTTCCAAGAGTTAAATGAATCACCCATAAAAGGTGGCTTTGGAGTCTTAAACCCTCTTCTGTTCAAATGTAATTGTTGCTTTTTAGATCTGTATATAGTTTTAGCAGAAACAGAAAAAAAAAAAAAGGATCTTTCAAAAGCTGTCAGCTGTATGTGCCTCTTATTCTAAGAAAAGGCTGATCTTTTGTTTGGGAAAACAATATACTTTCAAGGACTTTTTGAAAATGCAGAGACAAGGTCCAGAGCCCAATCAAGAGAGGTTGAGACTAAGAAGCACTAGGCTGCTTTGCATGATAAAATAAAAGGATGTCCTTACCAGGTAGGAAATGGCATGACCTTGGATTTCTTGAGAATCTTTGGAAATAGTGGGAGTCAATAGGATTGGGGGTCTACTATCCCAGGGGATGAAAGCTTGTATCTTTCTATCTGGATATCACAGGAAAGAATTGAAATTGAGCAGGACCCTGCGGGGCCCTCCTGAGTATGAAAGCCTTCTGTGTCCTCCATTTCTTGTTTCCAGGAAAAAGGTGCTAGCCTCCAAGAACTTTCCTAAGTTTCAGAGGGCAGATTCAAGCCATTACTAATTAGGGAAGTAAGGGAATGCAGAAACAAAGGGAATGCAGTCAAGAAACAATAGTGCAGGGATAGGGTCCTGGGATGGCACAGGGTCCTGGATGAGTTCTTCAATAGGAGCTAAAGTCCCCCAGCAGCCCGATGGTAACTTCAGGCTGAGCACAAACAGTGGATACCAGACAGGTTGGAACCAGAAGGCTGATGACTGAGATTCCTGGAACACCACCCTGTTATCTCCCCACCAGCCAATCAGAGGAAGGCCACACATCTTGCAGACCTCCCCTCAGATTTTGTCTACAAAAACTGTATCCGAAACTCATCAAGGGTCCCAGTCTTTTAAGCGCAAGCCACCCATTCTCCTTGCATGAAAGTGAAAGTTGCTCAGCCATCTCTGTTCTTTGCGACCCCATGAACTATACAGTCCATGGAATCCTTGCACAGTCCTGCAGTAAACACTTCTCTGCTTCAGTCTCCAGTGTTGTGGTTTCTTTGGCCTCACTGTGCATTGGGCACAGGAACTGGGCTTGACTACAGGATGACCCCAGAAGGCTGCAGACCTGGGGGCCAGTTGAATCACCTGGATAGATTTGTGTTACACATATTCTTCTGCACCTTAGTGTTTTCCCTTGGTGTTCTGTCTTAGATGTCCTTCCCATCAGGGCTTAGAATGAGTTCATCACAACTTTCTGATGATGGTGAGTGAAGTGCCAGTCCAGAATTTAAGGGTATAACGCATTATCGATGAAAAGAAATGGATATCACCAGGCAAAGAAGTAAATTAACTTTGCTTGAAATGTAAATTTTCCTGCAAGGAGCTGGAAGGGCATTTTAATGACCTTCCTGTGGCCAAATACAAAACATATCAACAGACCAGAGCTTGTCTTCTTTCCTATACTTTAATTTCCTCTTTGAACAAAAGGACAACGGGGCCTCTGATTCAGAACAAAATGTGTTGCAAGGCTGTCAAATTAAATGTGAGGCTTTAAAATTATGTGCTCAAATTTTCCATCCACAGGAGGCCTCTGCAAAAATAATCACCTGACTCAAAAAGGGCTCTATTGCTGGATCATCAAATGCCCTAAACCCTTGGGAAAAGAAAAGACTTGAGGTTAACTGTGGCCTGTTTGTTGCTGGGACTTACCCTGACATCTTTGATTTCCCTCAAGACTCTCTCCTTGCCTCAATTTCCCATCTTTTTTTTTTTCCCCCTTTTGTCTTTTTCTTGAGTCTTGTCCTCAGCACAAGAAGATTCTCCAGAAACACTCACTGGTTCTCCTAATTTCTGAGACTCCCATTTGTCATGAACAGAAGGTTCAGTTTGGTGTTGAGGACCTGGGTTGGAGCCTTGACCCTGACATTTAAACTGCTTTATCTTCTGTTTTTACAACTGGGAAGCGGATTAAAAGTGGGTCCTTACAATCCTAGAATCATGATGAGTGATAATGTCTGTGGATGTGTTTTCTAAGCTTTTGAGACCCATAAAAGTACAAGGCATCAAGCATTAAGAGAAGTACTCAGATTTATACTCCTTGTCACTGAGGTGGTGACTTCATAAATTCTGTCTCTGGGCTGGGATAGATATATAAAAAGTGTTTTTTTTAGGGATTAAGAAAACATTTAAACACATAGAATGTTGAAGCTGACAGGATCCTTGAAGATCAAGGTTCTAGCCCAATTATTCCATTTTACAGATGGGAAAACTGAGGGTGTTGATTGTCCCAGGGCAAAGTGTCAACAAGGCAGAGCCAGAACTGTATCCCAGGTCCTTGATGCTTGGTCATGAGTTCTTCCCTCCATCTGTGATGTTGACTCCACCCTGAGGTAGGCTGAACCTCAGGGGAAGGTGAATAGCCCAACTCAATTCTCTTGATAGGATCATGCTGTGTGCTAAGTCTCTTCAGTTGTCTGACTCTTTGCAGCTCACCAGGCTCCCCTGTCCAAGGGATTCTCCAGGCAAGAATACTGGAGTGGGTTGCCATTTCCTTCTCCAGGGGATCTTCCTGACCCAGGGATCGAACCCATGTCTCTTTTTGCCTACCTGCTATCTGGGAAACCCCCTGATAGGATTACCTCAGGGCAACTCAAGTATTGCCTTGGTTGCCCAGCATTTAGACGATGAGTTATTTTTCAAATGTTTCTAATAGGAGAAATGGTTGGCAGGAGGGAGCAGAGTATTAGTATAAAGACTGTGTCCCTCCCTTCCTAACTCTGCAGACTACGATTAGGGGATAATAAAAGACAGGTTTAGGACACAATAAGGGTGTGTCCTAGGTGGTGCTAGTGGTACAGAACCTGCCTGCCCATGCAGGAGACGTAAGAGACCTGAGTTCCATCCCTGGGTCGAGAAGATCCCCCGGAGGGGGAGATGGCATCCCACTCCAGTAGTCTTGCCTGGAGAATCCCATGGACAGAGGAGCCTGGTGGGCTACAGTCCATACTCTCACCCAGAGCTGGACATGAGTGAAGCGACTTGGCAAGCACACAGGACACAATAAGGACACATTCATCTTTGGGGTATCATCCTAAGTATTTTGGTCTCTCTTTGTTTTGATGACTTTTCTTCCTTTATCCATCCCCAACTCTAATCAGTGTTATTCTGGCATCTTGAGGCAACTTTTGAGAAATTCCTATGATTCAAACCTTTCCTGGCTCCCTTTCTTTGCCCAACAGTTAGTCCCTGTCATTCATTTCTACAGGACTCTGCTCTGGAAGACAGTGTTCTGAACTCTGAGAATTTAAAGGAGATTAATTACCTAATGTCTTTTTTGTTCCACATGGGAACGGCATCTCTGTCTTGAATTTTATATATTGTAAAACAGTGTAATGATAACAGTAAATGAAAGAAAATCCACCCACAGTTCCAGCCTCTACCATGCCAACTGTTTTCAGTTTTGCTTTCCCTGCTGGACTTTGCCCATATGCTGCATGTTTTCCAGAGTAGTGACTACCGTTACCAGCACATCGACCACTCAGCTCTCTGCTTTTATCAGTAACATTATATTAGTTCCCCCTATTGTTACCTGGATTTGGGAATCACCATATTTAACAATCAAGTGATATTTCATACCCTGGCTATATCATGATTTTTCTAACCATTCTCTCTTTTTCAGATGTGTGGGTTATTTCTGATTTTTCTCCATGATCTTGCTTTGAAAAACAGATACCTTCAATTCTTTTCTCCTTTTGAAAGATTTCCACAAGATAAATTCCAAAGTGTTGAACGAAGGAGTCAAAGGCTAGAAACATTTCTGGGGATGTGCAGTTTATTGAAGGAAAAAAAAAAAGCTCTCTTACTGAGAATCTGCTGTGCTGTGTCCTGAATCATCGCAAATGAAAGTGATGGAGAGAGACTGCACTCGGTGAATTCAGCATCTAGTGGCAAAACTAGACATCTGTTATAACAATAACCTCATTTATGAAGTTTCTGTTCAGTGCCAAGCACTATGCTACCAGGTGTTTACATATATTACTGTAATTCCTCCATATCACTAGAGGTAGCACTATTACATTTCTATTCTGCAGATAAAAAAAATGAGGCTCAGAGAAGTTAAGTAACTTGCTCAAGGTCACACAGCTATTTAGAGGCCAAGCTGGGGTTCAAACTGAGGTCTACCTGACTTCAAAGCTCATGGGTTCCCATTAGGCTACCCAGTTCCTTTTTATATACAGGTATTTGCTAAACTGTTTCCCCCAAAGATTGTGCAATGTTGTACTTTGTCAACAGTGTGAGTCTTTGTATTTCATCTCTATTCTGATAGCATAAATAGTAATTAATTTCACACTGAATTTTGTAGATTTTTCAAATGTAAAAGTATAAACATTACTATGCTTTTAAAGAGTGGATTTTAAGGACTTAAAGGGTTGACTGATAAAATGCTGCAGAGAGCATGGAAATGTTCACCCTTAAATACTACTCTGGAAGCTGCTGCTTATTCTGAGGGCTTTGCTTTGGTAACTAACCAGGACAGAACTCACTCACAAGGTCTCCATAATTGTTCCAGATAATGTCATCATCCCTAACATAAGGGGATTTGTGGGATGTCCTCAGTCATTATCGGATTTCGGAGGCTTTGAATCTCTTTGGCTTATTGGGATATTCCAGGGCATGTGAGCTGCAACATAATACATTTGGTTTTGAATAACTTTTATTACACTTGGGATTCATATTCATTGTAGGGAAATAATGTAATCAAACAAACCAAAACAGATTAAAAAGCAGCCATAATCCCACTTCTCAGATATATTATCACTGTCACTATTTTATAGTATAGCTTTCATATTTACCATCTTACCATACTTAATTTGCTGTGAATTCTCCATGAGTTGGTTTCTGCATTCACAGTATAGCATACACGTCTCCCCAAGTGGTTAGAGACAGTTTGATAATGTTTCTGTAAGGGCTACGTGGTGTTTCATTGTGGCACAATGTACCCAATAAATCTTCTATTATTGGATATTTAGGTGGGTTTCATCTTTTTGCTGCAGTGCTGCAATGAACTCTTTTGTAGTTAAATCTCTTATTCACATTTCTAATCGCTCCCTCAGAAAAATCCCTATAAATGTAATTACTGAGTCAGAGGCATGAGGTTTTCAAAAGGCTTTTATCAATATTGATAAATTATCTGACACAAAGACCCGTATCAGTTACACTCTCCAAACCTTTGGACTACTCTGCATACAATACTTAACTTCCCTTGCCATCTTAATTGGCCTATATTGTATCTCATTTTAAAGTGTATTTCTCTGGTTAAAATGATGTTGAATATTTTCCCATGCATTTATTGGCAAAAAACACTTGTTTTAAATACAGATTTGGCCAAATGCTTATTTCCAACTTACCATGTTTGGTCGGACTAGCTTCAGTGTACTGTGAAGTCTGAGATTCTTCCGTTCTAGAGATGTTTATGAACATGGTGGCCACGAAGAGCATGCTGGGGAGGGAAAAATTGCAGAAAGAGAATTCTCTGGAAATAGGGTTTTGATGTGCTACTGTGGTTCCAATCAAATTATTGTTGAATGAAAAAATGGTGAGAGTCATAAAGCATCTTTGCTTTATGTTTTTGAGTTTTTGAGTCCAGTGTGGGTACCAATTATTACTAAAGTGAGGAGTGGGTGCTACAGACTTATTTGAATACTGCATCTATTTGTTGGAGCTTAAATGTGGCAATAATCTGTTGCCAGATGTTACCTTCCCCTCAGGAGAGTTACACATTTTAATTAGACCAGGAGGGAGTGAGGTGTTCTATTGGTTGCCAGATGACACTTCTTGGCTAGAAAAGGAAATCAGTAAAAACGTTAAGACTGTTTAAAATTGACTTGCCCTTGTTTCCTAAAATGAAATCTCTCAAGGAATTCTTAGTAGGACAGGGCTGAAGAAAGACTTCCTATTTTTCTTGGGCTTATTTCAGTAAACTCCTTTAGAATTGTGAATCAGAGGCAGATGATATTAGAGTTTACAGCTAGCACGGACTGAATAATATCAGCACAAATTAGTGTCTTTAATATGCAAGACTGAAAAAGAATACTTAAGGCAAGGCTTGCAATGAAAGCCAAATTTAACAGCTGACCTGCTTAAATCTTCCTGCTTCTTAACAGCGATTGTTTTCAAGATGTGCAACTTTCATATTTACTCTTTCACTTACTTATGTATTTATTTGAAAGAAGTTTTTAGCGTCTGGTTTATATGAGAGTTGATAGGAAGGGTTGAAGATAGTGTTGATAGGGTTGCACTGCAACAGGAAATTGTATCTGGAGAAGATAGTCAGGGACACAAATAGCCACAGTAATATAAAATGTGAAGCAGATGCAGAGAAAAAGAGAAACAAAACAAAAAGTTTGTCTAAAAGGGGAAAAAAATTGCTGCATGGAAAGGTCAAATTTATGCCTCATTTCCTCTATTACAAGTTTGTGAGATTTAAACAAGTTGAAACAGAGAATTGAAATTGTGCTATTAAAGGTGGCTCCCTCAGCAGAGTGGGGTTGATAAGCAGGTACTTTCTTGTCCTGCACTACAAAGCAGATCCTGGCCCTGAGCCCCAGTCTGTATCTACTGATGTTTCTAGACCCGCTGGGTGCTGAATGCTTATGGAATGGGGAGCAATTAGCATTAAGAGATCTTGTTTCCAAGTTTAGTACCTTAGGATCATAGGGAATTTTTCAGTTTCCTGTTTTGACATACTCAGTTATCTCCTAATAATGTCTATTTGGATTGAAAAATGCAGCTTTACAGACTATACAATTTAAGCCCCTTACTTTGGCTTCAGAGGCATTTCTTAGGGTAGATGAAGACCAGTTTGCATTCAGGAGACATGTGAGCTGCTGAATGCCAGGAGGGGTGAGTCATCAGACTATCTCAGACAGTTGCATATGTGGTTTGTCTTACACAAAGGTCGTTCTCAGACCATTGCTGACTCCTAATTTACCATAGTGACTGTCTTGTGGCTCATTTAAATAAATCTATCTTGTGTTTTTATTTGCATTAGAAATTAAAGATTTTAAGCATTGAGTATTGCATGTATAATTCATATGTTGGTTAAATGAAGTCACTGTTTACTATTCATCTCAGTGGTAATTATATTTTCAAGGTAATCACTATGAAGAGTGTCCATAGTTTTCAGCAGATTATAAAAGGGGTCACTAATCCCCAAAAGGCTGAGGTGAATTTCAGCTGTCTGTGCATAGGCCTTTTAGAGGGGCAGGAAGCTTCTCAGAAGCCTTGTGATTACATCAATATGGTATCTATCTGCTGTTCCAGCTCAGCTCTGCCTGCATTTCTGAGGAGTTGCCACATACATTCTATGTTACTGCCTGTGAATTATTGCTCATGTTTTCTTTGATTAATCAATATGAAATTGGTGATTTTTGACCATTTTTTGTCCACAAAAATCTGAATGCAAATGGTTTAACCCAATGTATAAAAGCAAGGATTGAGTTTGAGCCCTTTTGAGATGTAAAATGAAACTACATTGGCATTACTCTTCAATGCATTTGTGACCATCATTTTTCCTTAGAACTGTAATGCCAAACTTGCCTTGTTGTTGAATCACAACAACAACAACCAACTCTCTCTGGTAAAGAGTCCAATAATTGACTCTTTAGGATAAGACCTTAACCATGAGAAATTGACTCCTGTGCTCCAGAGCCAGCTGGAAGAGATGCTAGAGATTTGAAAACTAACCGAAAATAAATATTTCAAGTGAAATCCTTACTGGGTTGTGCAATAGGAATGTAATATGCAAGAGCTGGGCAATGCTCTGTACACTTTCTTAGCATTAGTTTGAAACCTGCATAAGAACTTTGTACTATCTATAGCCCCACAGTCTGACAGGTGAGGAGCCTGTTGGGCTACAGTTCATAGGGTCGCGAAGTGTCGGACATGACTGGGCTGACTTAACGCACATGCATGCAAAGACACTCAACAAGCAGTCTATCTCAGCAGGGAAACAGGAGTGAGGATCAGAGAACGGCAACACCGGTAATTAAGGGCTAGAACATCACTCCTCTGAATAAAAGGCTAAAGGGCTTGACATTTGTTAGCCTGGAAAAGAGACGGGTTGGAAGTGATTTAATAGCTGTCTCATATTTAAGGCACCACTAAGATCCCTGCAGATGACACTACCCTTATGGCAGTAAGTGAAGGGGAACTAAAAAGCCTCTTGATGAAAGTGAAAGAGGAGAGTGAAAAAGTTGGCTTAAAGCTCAACATTCAGAAAACGAAGATCATGGCATCTGGTCCCATCACTTCATGGAAATAGATGGGGAAACAGTAGAAACAGTGTCAGACTTTATTTTTTTGGGCTCCAAAATCACTGCAGATGGTGATTGCAGTCATGAAATTAAAAGACGCTTACTCCTTGGAAGAAAATTTATGACCAACCTAGATAGCATATTCAAAAGCAGAGACACTACTTTGCTGACTAAGGTCCGTCTAGTCAAGGCTATGGTTTTTCCTGTGGTCATGTATGGATGTGAGAGTTGGACTGTGAAGAAGGCTGAATGCCGAAGAATTGATGCTTTTGAACTGTAGTGTTGGAGAAGACTCTTGAGAGTCCTTTGGACTGCAAGGAGATCCAACCAGTGCATTCTGAAGGAGATCAGCCCTGGGATTTCTTTGGAAGGAATGATGTTAAAGCTGAAACTCTAGTACTTTGGCCACCTCATGCGAAGAGTTGACTCATTGGAAAAGACTCTGATGCTGGGAGGGATTGGGGGCAGGAGGAGAAGGGGATGACAGAGGATGAGATGGCTGGATGGCAGCACTGACTCGATGGACGTGAGTCTGAGTGAACTCCGGGAGTTGGTGATGGACAGGGAGGCCTGGCGTGCTGCGATTCATGGGGTCGCAAAGAGCCAGACACGACTGAGCGACTGAACTGAACTGAACTGAAGATCACTGCTGTGGCTCTTTACCCTAAAAGAGGGCTAAGGGAAAGTTGACTCCAACTGCAGGAAGGAATGCTTCTTGATCATTATGGTAAGTATGGAAGGTGCTATGTGATATTTAAAATAATTTTTTCCCCAGTACTATGTAGAAGCCTGGCATCATCCTTGCAAGATATCGTCTTCATTTCATCCTTTATCTCTAACCAGAAGGAATAAGTGTCTAATAATGACTCTCTGGGAGTTAGGATAAGGCTGGTGGGAAAGAGTTTGGGAGGCTGTTGTCTTAAATTGAGTGATACTTGAGCTAAGGTCAGTCCTGGCTATGGTAAAAATCACATAAACTGAGTTTTTTCCCACCTATCAAATAGAAGGTGAATCAGGAAAAATGCCATCAGAATATTAAAAAATAATTTATTGAGACGAAATCCATGCAATATAAAGTTAACCACTTTAAAGTGAACAGTTCAGTAGGTTTAGTACATTCACTATATTCTGTGATCACCTCTATCTAGGTTCAAAACATGACCATCGATTCAAAGGAAAACCCCTTACCCATTTAGCAGTTTCTCCCTATTCTCCCCTCCACGCCACTCCTCCACTGGCAACCACCAATGTACATTCTGTATAGATTTATATATTCTGGATACTTTGTGTAAATGGAATCATGCAATGTATGATTTTGGTGTCTGGTTTCTCTCATTTGGCAAGGTGTTTTCAAGGTTCACCAACCTTGTAACTTGTATGAATACTCCATTCTTTTTAATGGCTCAGTAATATTCTGTTGTATGTATATACCACTCTTTGTTTATCCATTCATCAGTTGATGGGCGTTTGGGGTGTTTCTACCTTTTGGCTGTTGCCAACAGTGCAGCTGTGAACAATGTGTGTACACATACTTGTTCGAATACCTGTTTTCAGTTCTCTGGTTATCTTCATACAAGTTAATTTGTGGGGTCATATGGTAATTCTAATTTTAACTTTTTGAGAAACTGCCAAACTATTTTCCACATTTATAGTCCCAGCGGTAATGTACTAGGGTTCTGATTTCTCTTCATTTTTGTCCACAGTGGTTATGTATCATCTGACTTTTTGATTCTAGCCATCCTAGTGGGTATGTGGTAGTATCTCACTGTGGTTTTGAGTTACATTTCCTTGATGACTAATGATGTTGAGCATCTTTTTATGTTCTTGTTGGCCATTTGTATCTTCTTTGGAGGACTTCTTTTCAAGTCCTTTACCCATTTTTCAAATTGAGTTGCTTGTCTCTCTGCTGTTGAGCCATCACAATTGTTTAATGTATATAATGGTCTAATTATCATCCAGCTCTGTTAGAGGATGTTATTAACACTATGATTTCTTTGTCCTGGGCTGAATAATTCTGTTCTACAGTGTGTTGCAAAATCTAGCTTGCACAAGAAAGAATTACTTAGAGAGTTTGCACTAAAACAGATTCATGGTCTCCCTTATCTCTCCTTTTTCTAGATTCTGACTCAGAAGTTCTAGAGTGAGACCAAGAATTTGCATTTCTAACCAACCTTCAGGTGATGCCAATATTATTGACACAAAGACCACACTTTGAATAGTACTGCTGACACAGACAGCTTATTGAGTGTCTGCGAGCGTGTGTGTTAAGTTACTTCAGTTGTGTCCAGGGCTTTGTGACCCTATGAACTGTAGCCTGCCAGGCTCCTCTGTCCATGGAATCCTCCAAGAATACTGGAGTGGATTGCCACTCCCTTTTCCAGGGGATCTTCCTGACCCAGGGATGGAACCCGTGGCTCCTGCATCGCAGGTGGATTCTTTACCACTGGACCACTCGGGAAGCCCGTTGAGTGTCTGCTCCCTCCCTCAGCTCCTATTATGAGACCCTCCTCTTGTTTTCCAGAATACTAGGATCCTGTGACCATGTGTGGATGCCACGATTGCTTCCCTCAGCCATGGGCTATTGGACCGTAGGAGGGTGCCTGACATAAACTGGACCAACCAGATTTTTCCTCTTGGGAGTTTGTGACTGAGACTTGGAGATACTAGTCCATTTTCTGCTGGTTTCATGAATTGAATTGTGTAGGTGCCAAGCTGCCATGTGACCATCCTCCACCATGAGCTTGAAAAACAGAGAAAGCCAGTCTGCAGGAGGGTGAGTGGGAAGAAATAGATTTGTCAAGAGAACAGGGGATGTGAGAGAATAATAATATTAATAATAATAACTAATGATCATTGAACATTCATATTCAACATCAGGTACTGGTTTTACTATTTTTGAAAGTGAAAGTGAAAGTCACTCAGTCGTTTCGGACTCTTTGTGAACCCATGGACTATACAGTCCATGGAATTCTCCAGGCCAGAATACTGGAGTGGATAGCCTTTCCCTTCTCCAGGGGTCTTCCCAACCCAAGGATCAAACCCAGGTTTCCTGCATTGCAGGTGGATTCTTTACTAGCTGAGCCACAAGGGAAGCCCAAGAATACTGGCGGTGGTAGCCTATCCCTCCTCCAGGGGATCTTTCTGACCCAGGAATTGAACTCAGTTATCCTGCATTGCAGGTAGATTCTTTACAAACTAAGCTATGAGGGAAGCCCTTTTTCTATTTTTAGTATCATTTTATAAATAAACTTTTGATTCTGAAACAATTTTAGACTTAACAGAAAAGTTACAAAGGTAGTGCAGATTTGCTGTTTATGTCTCATCCAGTTTCTCCTAATATTAGCATCTTAAATAGCTATAGTACACTTGTCAAAACCAAGAAGCACTGGTACATTACTATTAACCAAATTTCAGACTTTATTTGGATCTCACCAGTTTTACAGTAAATTCCTCTCTTTTTTCTTTAGTAATTTTTATTTATGTGCTAACAATGTGTTGATTTCTTTAGTTAGAGGATGATTATGCTTCTTGGGTGGAAATTGGTAACCTTTTACTATGCTTTGTTTGTTTATTTTATTTTATTATTGGGCATTTTTTCTTTTTTTACCCCACTACTCAATGCCAAAATCTCACTGAATTTAGTCATAGTGTCTCCTTAGTCTTCTTGAATCTTTGACAATTTCTCAGATTTCCTTTGTTTTTCATGACTTTGACAATTTTGAAAAGTAAATGTCAGCTATTTCGTGGAATGACCCCAATTTGAATGTGTCTGATGTTTTCCCTATGGATAAACTGTAGTTCATGGCTTCTGGGAAGAATTCCACAAAAATGAGGTGTCCTCCTCATCACATCATATTGGGGGGAGGTGTGCATGACAGCAACATGACTTACACACAGGTGGTGTTGATCTTGATCGTTTGGTCCACAGGTTTCTCTGATATAAAGTTACTATGTACATTTTCACTCCCTATTCTTTGGAAGTGAGTCACTAAGTCCAGTCCACACTCATGGAGTTGTTTCTTTAAAAGCAAATAATTTACTGTTTTTTGTGACAGGAGGGAGAAAAAGTGTTAAAATGATTTCTAGTGAAGTCAGATATTGAAATAACAAATGAAAAATGTGTTGTGTAGATATGAAATAAGCCAACTAATGATTAAAAACTAAAGATTTAGCCAGTCTTCTAATACTGAAATTCCCTGTATCCTGTCACCAAAGGCACATCCCAGTGAGGTAGGTTAGTGTGGGATTAGAGGTCCCTACCTGTTGCTCTGTGGAGTAAGACAATCACGAATTCAGTTCCCTGTGGCAGCTGAGAAAATAAGGTTATCCCTGTTACTATCACTTTCCCCCATACAGCAAAATGTGTAACTTATCCTGGAAGAAATTATGTATATTAATATGAATCAGTTCAGTTCAGTTCAGTCACTCAGTCATGTCTGACTCTTTGCGATCCCATGGACTGCAGCACACCAGCCCTCCCTGTCCATCACTAACTCCCGGAGCCCACCCAAACTCATATTCATTGAGTCAGTGATGCCATCCAACCATCTCATCCTCTGTCGTCCCCTTCTCCTCCTGCCCTCAATCTTTCCCAGCATCAGGGTCTTTTCAAACGAGTCAGTTCTTTGCATCAGGTGGCCAAAATATTGGAGTTTCAGCTTCAACATCAGTCCTTCCAATGAACACCCAGGACTGATCTCCTTTAGGATGGACTGGTTGGATCTCCTTGCAGTCCAAGGGACTCTCAAGAGTCTTCTCCAACACCACAGTTCAAAAGCATCAATTCTTCTGAGCTCAGCTTTCCTTATAGTCCAACTCTCACATCCATACATGACTACTGGAAAAACCATAGCCTTGACTAGACGAATATTTGTGGGCAAAGTAATGTCTCTGCTTTTTAATAAGCTGTCTAGTTTGGTCATAGCTATTCTTCCAAGGAGTAAGCATCTTTTAATTTCATGGCTGCAGTCACCATCTGCAGTGATTTTGGAGCCCCCCCCAAATAAAATAATATGAATAAAGATAGTAATAATAGTAATAGCTAACATTTAAGCATTTAAATAATGTTCTAAGCACTTTACTACCTCAATTCTCATAAACCTATGTAGAAGGTAAACAAATAATACACCCAATTTACAGATGAGGAAACTGAGGTACAAGAACATTAAGTAACTTGCCCACTTTGTGCAGCTAGTAGGTGGCAATGATAAGCATTTCATCCTTGGCCATCATAATCACAACCTGCCATACTGTCTCTCCGGTGACTCTAATACATGTTGACATGTGAGCTTCCCAGGTAATTATGACATAGAATGGAATATTATCTTTGTAGACATATTTCTTCCTCTCCTGTACTTCTGAAAACCTTTGAAATGTGGAAGAGGTGGAGAACAACAAGCACAACAGCTGTAACTCTTACCCCAAGATGATTAGAAATGCAATGTGATAGAGAAATCTCTATCCCCATCACAAGCGGTTTGCGATCCCTTTATGGAGACACCCTTGTTTGTTGAGAAGACACCGTGATAAGCTTCCCTCGGTGGAGACTCTGAGCCTCCTGAGCATTGATCCGCTCCGTAGTTTTAGAGAAGCAGCCTGTGCAGTGAGGGAGGGGGTGCCGTAGGTGGATAGTGGCTGTTGTGTGCGAAATGAGGAAAGAAAGGTGTTCTTTTTGAAGAGAGGAGGAAGGCAGAGGCAAAGTGGGAGTGGAGAGCCCAAGTAGCATCATGAAAGGGAATGTTCTAGAGAGAAAAAGGCAAGAGAGGAATTTCTAATGTGAACCGGCATGTAGCTTGGTGGTGTGATCGCTCTTGTGGCCTCCTGCACCCCCATCTTCAGTGACTTTGTGAAACCTGGTGCAGTGCTATGGTGACTGGTGCTGGGTCAGGACCAAACCAGACAGTATGGGCACTGGGATGCCAAAGTCTGGTCTGGAAGGATGTAAGTCTGAAAAATATAGGCATCAAATTTCAAAATTTCTCTGATGCACACACATTACAGATACAATAATGCAAAGGTTAACTAAAAAGAAAAAAGGCATATAATGAAGAAATGTGGATTCAGGAGTTGATTGACAAGATTCCAGTCTTTGCCTGGCCTACACTGCTGTCCTGGTGTTAATACTGTGCGTCCTTCCTGGGCCCACTCCCATCACCTGGATTCTTTCATGAAGGTCAGAACTAAAGTCCCTTTGTCTGCACTGCTGCCCTTCTTCCGCATGATGACTCAGCTCTCCCTAAAGAGCCTCTTCTTGTTGTTCAGGAATCTCTCTCCCTGTCATCGAGCTGGAGATATGCTTCTTGGTGGTACCCACTGGCTGGCTCTGCCTACATCCACCCTCTGGTGACAGGGTCATGGCTAAAATTGTAAGCAGGCCTGCTGTTTCAGGCCTCCTGACAGGTTCTGCTGCAATTACAAGGCAAGAGCTCAGGGCGCCTCTGTCCCAGCTGGCAGCTCTGCCCCTCATGCCCAGCCTGGGCCTTTCCTCTGGGGAAGTGTCAGTCGATTCCCTTAGCCCCTCACCAGAGGCAGAGAGTAAGTCCTGTCCGGCTAGGGTGGGGCCGCATATTGGCCACTTTCTCAGATCCCCCCACACCAAGCTGGTTCTTCTTGGAAGTGTTAGGGGAAGCACACTGATTGAAACCACCCACCCTGGCCAGGCACCATAGTAACCATGTGCATGAGTTGTTTTATGACAGGAGATCCTGATAAGGAATAGGGAACTAATAAGCCACCACCAACCAGAAGAGTTCAGGAAAGGTCTAAAGGAGACACCGCGTGTCCGTCCACTTCCCGGAATCCCTCTTGCTAGCATCCATCCTGGCTGAGTGATGCGTGCACCACCAGGAAAGACTCTGAATTAGAATGATTGGCCAAAGACCACCCGGAAACTAATCCCATCACCATAAAACCCGAGACTGTGAGCCACGCAGCGGAGCAGTTCTCCTGGGTACCCTTACCTTACTGCTCTCCACCCGGGTGCCCCTTCCCAATAAAATCTCTTGCTCTGTCAGCACATGTGTCTCCTCAGACAATTCATTTCCGAGTGTTAGACAAGAGCCCAGTTTTGGGCCCTGGAAGGAATCCCTCTTCCTGCAACAGAAGTAGAAAGAGAAAAAAATGCTTTCACCTCCTTGTAAAGGGAGGTATTTAAAATTATATGTGTTTCTAGATCTGCAAATTTATAACCTGATGAATAAGCTGAACATGTGAAAAACAAAATTAATATACTGAAAACAGTATAATTACAAAAATAGACAGTTTCCAAGATAATCACCCACTCTCCAAGCTGACACGGGCAGCTGCAGCACCGAAAGAGACAAGAAGCCTAGACAGTGTTAGAGACCCTTTTCACTCCAGACCCACACAGACTGTGCCCTCAGTCCTTCCAGGCTCATCAGAAGTCTCGGTGGTCCTTTCAACAAGCAGAAGTGCAGGACTAGAATGTACCCACCCTCCTCCCCTGGGAACCTGAATCCCTCCACTTATCTGGACCTTTCCCTGAGGAATATTAAGGAAATGGCATGACCAGGCAGAAAGACACCAGGACTGGTAATGTGGCTATTGCTTCTCTGATCGGTGAAGAGCAGAACCTGTAATAATAGCACAGCCTTTTAAAACAATGACAAAGTGGAAGAGGGCTTTGAGAAAAATGACCCAGCTGAGTCAGGTAATGGGCTACGAGTTGCTCTTGGTAACTTGGCTCAGGTGGGGAAATCTACCTTCTTCCACCCCCACCCCAACCCCCGCGTCCTCTTATGCCTTTCCCCTGCATTCCTCATTTTTGTTTTTACCCCCTCATCTTCAGGTGGTTCTCACAGCTTTATCCTCCTGTGGATAGCACTCAGGGCATGGAAGCAGAATGGTTGTCATAACAACAGCGTGTATTGTGCTTATGGAGAGCCTGGGAGGAGGGATGAGAGAGGAGGTGAAGAGTCAAGGCAGTTGGGGATAAAGAAAAGCAGTGGAAGCATCACGCTGTGTTCTAGGTATGCTTGCAGAAGAAACAATGCTGGATCCCTGAAAAGACAGAGATTACCAGGGCAATTCACAGGTGAAATCTTCAGAAGGACAATGCATCATGGTACAGATTTTGATCAAGGTCACTTGTGTACCAGTTTGAGCTTTCAGTACAGAAGGAAGCTGAGTGACTTCATGAAGTTAGTGGCCAGATATGCTCTTCTGGTTTCCGAGAACACCAGCTCTGGGTTCTTTGTTCTCATCTGTTGGAGGTAAATCTTTCCCCTGCAGAGAGGGCCGTGTCCTTGGGAGCTGAGCCCTGAAGAAGCCAGGCCAACTCTTTCGGTCCCACTCTGTGCCAGCGGCTAAGAAGACATGTTCCAAGCACGGATTTTCTGGCAGCCAAATCACTAAAGGCTCAGAGGTTGTCCTGAAAACGGGACAAAGGACAGCAGTCATGTTAACAGTCTGTGCTGGTGAGGCTGTCCTGCTGGGAGAGCACACACTCACTTGTGCTACCTCAAGTGGTGGGCACTCTGCATATAGGACTCTATGGAGGATCTGGGATTTAGCCACATGGCCAGGCCTTATGGGCGCTGAGATATGATAAAACAAACAGTCTACAGTAGTGCGTGTGACCACTCCAGGGACAGAGCAGCTCTAGGGACTCCAGTTCTGGGATTCTCTGGTCTTCACTGGAATGTTCTCCAAGTGCTGGGACTCAGTGCCTCGCCTTTCCTCTGTGCTCCTCTCTGTGCATCATCTGCTTCTCCTTTCCTTAGCCCCTGCTGCATTCTCGCTACAGCATGGTAGCCTGCTTTCCCCAGAGCCAGAGAGCTGAGAGAGAGAGAGGGAACTCTGAAAATAGAGGTAGTTTTCTCATAACCTAATTTCAGTGACATATCACTTCTGCCATATTATATTGGCCAGAGGGACCAACCCTGGTTAAATGCAAGTTGGTCTACACAAGGGTATAAACACTTGGAAGTTGAGATCACTGAAGGCCAACTTGGAGGCTGGTTACCACATCCTCTCCAGTGGTACTGGATATTTTCTCTACAGTATACGTGCCATCTGGCAACTATTTCCACTGCCCTCTATACTTCTTCTTGTGAGGAACTACATTTCCCAGAATTCCTTCCCAGCAGGGTTCTGGATATAATTTAGATTCAGCCAGTGTACTGGTCAAAAATGACATCACTGTGAATTAGTGTGTGAGCAATCCAACGCTTGGTGAATTCTGCTTCACAATGATAGAAAGAGCTGACATTGAAGGAACAGAAGTTGATATTTGGGAGGCAGAATGAAGTGGAAATTGTTCATTCTCCAGCCTTGTGATGGCTGACACATGGGCTTCATGGATAAGAATGTTCAGTGTCTAGCCAGACTCTGCATCCCTCTACCTGTCCCTGGCTTTGGGGCTGGAAGGCAATGTTGATTTCAACAGTGACTCAGAAGCTTTTTGATCCCTCATTGAAGCAACAGCTTCTTAAACTCTGGGTATTATCTTGTGGCCATACAACCAAAGGACTTCCCAAGTGGTGCTAGTGGTAAAGAGCCTGCCTGCCCATGTAGGAGATTTAAGAGACAACACCAAGCCTCTCACACAGCACATGGAGGACAAGTGGCTTGCCGGAGGTCATAGCCAGTTAACCAAAACTCCTCACCCCTATCCTGGCACATTCTCTTCTTTTACAGAGGTGGCTGTGCTAAAAAGAAGGTAAATCTCTCAAGTTTATGAGCCTCCAGTTACTGGTTTATTTGGTAAAGGGGCAAAAGGAAGGTTGCAATTTTCTCTTAATTTTTAAAAATTTTACTTTATATTTTATTTTTAATTGAAGTATAGTTGACTTAATAATATTATATTAGTGTACAATGTAATGCTTTGGTATTTCTATAAATTATACACCACACAAAGTTGTTATAAAATAATGACTGTATTCCCCTGTGTTCTACACTGCATCCCTGTGACTTATTTATTTTATAACTGGTAGTTTGTTCCTTTTAATCTCCTTCACTTATTTCACTCCTCCCCCAGTCACTGTCCCCTCTGGCCACCACTAGTTTTTCTCTATATCTGTGAGTCTGTTTCTGTTTTGCTATATTTGTTTGTTGTTTAGATTCTTTATATAAGTGAAATCATATGGTATTTGTCTTTCTCTGACTTATTTCACTAAGCATAATACCTTCCAGGTCCATCCATGTTGTCAAAAAATGGTAAGATTTCATTATTTTATGACTAACAGTTCATTGAATATGTATAGCACAGGAGCCTGGTGGGCTGCAGTCCATGGGGTCGCTAAGAGTCGGACACGACTGAGCGACTTCACTTTCACTTTTCACTTTCGTGCATTGGAGAAGGAAATGGCAATCCACTCCAGTGTTCTTGCCTGGAGAATTCCAGGGACCGGGGAGCCTGGGGGGCTGCCGTCTCTGGGGTCGCACAGAGTCGAACACGACTGAAGCGACTTAGCAGCAGCAGCAGCAGCAGCAGCAGCACTTCTTTATCCATTCATCTGCGGATGGGCACTTAGTTTGCTTTCGTACCTTGGCTATTGTAAATAATGCTGCAATGAACATAGGAGGCATATATCTTTTCAAAGTGATGTTCTCATTTTCTTTGGATGAAATTCTCAGGAGTGGAGTTGCTGAGTTGTATGGTTGTTCTATTTCTAATTTCTTGAGGGCCCTCCCTAGTGTTTTCCGCGGTGGCTGCAACAGTTCACGTCCCCACCACCAGCGGTGCAGGAGTACTCCCTTTTCTTCACAAGGTCTCCAACGCTTGTAATTTGCTGTCTTTTGGACAATAGCCATTCTGTCAGGCGTGAAGTGATATCTCACTGTGGTTTTGACTTTTACTTCCTTATTGATTAGTGACGTTGAGCCACTTTTCATGGACCTGTTGGCCATCTGTATTTTTTTTTTTTTTTTTTTTTTGAAAGATGTCAATTCAGGTTCTCTGCCAACTTTTTAGGATTTTTTTTTTTTATATTGAGTTGTATAAGTTCTCTGTATATTTTGAATATTAACCTTACGGGTCATATCATTTGCAGATGTCTCTTCCATTCAGCAGGTTTCCTTTTTATTTTGTTGTTGGTTTCCTTTTCTGGACAAAATCTTTTGAGTTTGATTAGGTCCCATTTGTTTATTTTTGGGTTTGTTGTCCTTGCCTGAGAAGACGGATCCAAAAAAATATTGCTGAAACTGATGTTGAAAAGCTTACGAACTTTCCCCTGTTTTTTAAATATTTATTTTTATTTATTTATTTGGCTGTGCTGGGTCTTAGTTGCAGTACGTGGGATATTTTAGTTGTTGCATATGGGATCTAGTGTTCTGATCAGAGATCAAACTTGAAAAACTCTGCATAGGGAGCAGAGTTTTAGCCACTGGACCATCAGGGAAGTCCCTCCCTTAAGTTTTGGGATTTATGTTGTATTAGAGCATAAGAAAGCAAGAAAGGCAACAAAAAGCATTCAAGATTCTGTTATTTGCATTTTATAGAGAGAACTATCAATTTTCAGACAAAGGAGATATAATTGTTATAATGAAAGGCAACAGAAGTTCTACATCTGGGGTGTGAATACCCTTTGGGGTTCTGCAGTTATGTGTGAAACTTTGTCCTTATGTGAGAATAAAGTCTTACAGCTTTCAATATATTCACAAGGGAACTCATGACCCAAAAACCTGTAAGAAGAGCTGCTGTTGAATTTCACATTCCTGCAGCACTGGCTGGGCTAGTTTCTTCATTCATTAAGCAGACACTTATTGTACTTCCTTGACACTTCAGAGGCATTTAAAGTTCAACACATCCAAAACCCAAGTCAGGATCTTCCCATGCAAACCTCTCTCCGTGTTCTCTTCTGATGTTCTCTGCGTCGTAAGTATTGATCTCTGTATCAGTAGGTGGCACCACACTCGGCAGTTCTGAAAGTTGGAAGCCTGGGACTCATCCTCCACCTCTCCCACTCCCCAGCCCCAAATCCAATCCATCTGTAAACCCCATCTAATCCCATTCTACCTGTTAACTCTCTCTCACACATCCCACTATATCTCACAAATAACAAGCCAGTTGATAATAATATATTAAAGTCTCATATTTAGTTGGACAAGAAAATGGCAACCCACTCCAGTGTTCTTGCCTGGAGAATCCCAGGGATGGGGGAGCCTGGTGGGCTGCTGTCTATGGGGTCGCACAGAGTCGGACACAACTGAAGCAACTTAGCAGCAGCAGCAGCATATTTTAGTATAAGTGTGTGTGTGGGCTTAGTCATGTCTGACATTTCCTGATCCCATGGACCGTAGCCCGCCAGGCTCCTCTGTCCAGGGGATTCTCCAGGCAAGAATACTGGAGTGGATTGCCATGTTCTCCTCTAGGGGATCTTCCTGATCCAGGGATCAAACCCAAGTCTCCTGTGTCTCCTACATTGCTGGTGGGTTCTTTTTTTTTAAATATAAATTTATTTATTTTAATTGGAGGTTAATTAATTTACAGTATTGTATTGGTTTTGCCATACATCAACATGAATCCACCACAGGTATACACGGGTTCCCCATCCTGAACCCCCCTCCCTCCTCCCTCCCCGTACCATCCCTCTGGGTCGTCTCAGTGCACCAGCCCCAAGCATCCAGTATCATGCATCGAACCTGGACTGGCGACTCGTTTCATATATGATATTATACATGTTTCAGTGGCAGGCGGGTTCTTTAACTACTGAGCCACTTGGGGAGCCCAGGTGATGTCTCTAGTGATTGACCCAAGAGACCAACAGGTAAAACCATATTGAGCGTTAGATTATTCCATCATGTTCTAATTTCCGAACACTAGCAATTCTTATAAGGTACACGGGCAAACCTTCCTAACCACACAGCCTCATTTCGGTCTGCTCAGGAGGCACCTTGGGAGGATTCCTCACACCTTCTTTCCTGATGGTCATTTCCCTTTTTTTCTCAGTGGAACTCACAGTACCTCTTCTGTTGGGCAGGAAGGAAATCCTTTGTTCCCCCACACTGCAAGTGCTTCATTAGAATTTTTTAGACATTTATTAGGAAGTGTGGTCAGGGTGCAGGCAGCTGCTGGAGTATGGATAAAGCCAAGAATCACACCTAGGCTCTTGGGTCCCTCGGCTTTGCTCACAAACAGGACCGCACCTCACCTTCCGGCTGACCCCACCTCTGTCAACCAATCCTCCAGCCCTCCTCTGTTCTCCTTTGGAATTCTCTAAGACAGGTTCTGATCTATAAAATCGCTTAACATTAAAAAAAAAAAGTTCAAAATAATTTCAAGATTTGTATGGAAATACAAAAAACCACGAATAGCCAAAGCAATCTTGAGAAAGAAGAATGGAACTGGAGGAATCAACCTGCCTGACTTCAGGCTCTACTACAAAGCCACAGTCATCAAGACAGTATGGTATTGGCACAAAGACAGAAATATAGATCAATGGAACAAAATAGAAAGCCCAGAGATAAATCCACACACATATGGACACCTTATCTGTGACAAAGGAGGCAAGAATATACAATGGAGTAAAGACAATCTCTTTAACAAGTGGTGCTGGGAAAACTGGTCAACCACTTGTAAAAGAATGAAACTAGATCACTTTCTAACACCGCACACAAAGATAAACTCAAAATGGATTAAAGATCTAAATGTAAGACCAGAAACTATAAAACTCCTAGAGGAGAACATAGGCAAAACACTCTCCGACATAAACCACAGCAGGATCCTCTATGATCCACCTCCCAGAATTCTGGAAATAAAAGCAAAAATAAACAAATGGGATCTAATTAAAATTAAAAGCTTCTGCACAACAAAGGAAAATAGAAGCAAAGTGAAAAGACAGCCTTCCAAATGGGAGAAAATAATAGCAAATGAAGCAACTGACAAACAACTAATCTCAAAAATATACAAGCAACTCCTGCAGCTCAATTCCAGAAAAATAAACGACCCAATCAAAAAATGGGCCAAAGAACTAAATAGACATTTCTCCAAAGAAGACATACGGATGGCTAACAAACACATGAAAAGATGCTCAACATCACTCATTATTAGAGAAATGCAAATCAAAACCACAATGAGGTACCACTTCACACCAGTCAGAATGTCTGCGATCCAAAAATCTGCAAGCAATAAATGCTGGAGAGGGTGTGGAGAGAAGGGAACCCTCCTACACTGTTGGTGGGAATGCAAACTAGTACAGCCACTATGGAGAACAGTGTGGAGATTCCTTAAAATATTGCAAATAGAACTACCTTATGACCCAGCAATCCCACTGCTGGGCATATACACTGAGGAAACCAGAATTGAAAGAGACACATGTACGCCAATGTTCATCGCAGCACTGTTTATAATAGCCAGGACATGGAAGCAACCTAGACGTCCATCAGCAGATGAATGGATAAGAAAGCTGTGGTACATATACACAATGGAGTATTACTCAGCCATTAAAAAGAATACATTTGAATCAGTTCTGATGAGATGGATGAAACTGGAGCCAATTATACAGAGTGAAGTAAGCCAGAAAGAAAAACACCAATACAGTATACTAACACATATATACGGAATTTAGAAAGATGGCAATGATGACCCTGTATGCAGGACAGCAAAAAAGACACAGATGTGTATAACGGACTTTTGGACTCAGTGGGAGAGGGAGAGGGTGAGATGACTTGGGAGAATGGTATTGAAACATGTATAATATCATGTAAGAATCGAATTGCCAGTCTATGTCCAATGCAGGATATGGCACGCTTGGGGCTGGTACGCAGGGATGACCCAGAGAGATGTTGTGGGGAGGGGGGTGGGAGGGGGGTT
>NW_024080625.1:2390574-2630251 GCF_014754425.2 Oryx dammah
AAAAAAAAAAGTTCAGAGAATAAAACTAACTCTGGCTCCTTTATTATTATGTTATTATGTTGTCCTTTTTTTTCTTCCCTTTCAGTCTACTGACTCAGACCCATCCTTCCTTCTTATCTCTCATGGGTCTTGCCCCTTTCAGGAAAAAAAAATCAACACAGATTGCTTTGAAACTGTATTCTGTACAGAAGTGATCTTAGACACATTTCTAAGATTACCTTATTCTTTACCAGAATAGATTAGAGAGAATGTCAATTGATCAATAGCTACTACAAACATAGTTAATATTTTCCTAGCATTGTGCTCAAACAGTAGTTTCATAGCAAGTATGAAGTATGATCTCTGCTCCCATGTTACAGAAAGGAACATGATTTAGGATCTAAGTTCAATATCAGTTATTATTTAAACCTAGTTTGCTTTATCTCTCCAAGCCTTAGTTTCATTGCCAGTTTCTGGCAATAATAGTCTTTCTGTTTCAAGGAATTTTATTAACGATTCATTCAAAGAGTGAAAAAAGTGTATAGTGTCAGATAGAGGGTAAATACTTAACAAATTTACCTAACATGACTATAGTTATTTGACTTCCCTGGTGGCTCAGATGGTAAAGCATCTGTCTACAATGCGGGAGACCCGGGTTTGATCCCTGGGTTGGGATGATCCCCTGGAGAAGGAAATGGCAATCTACTAGTAGAAAACTATACTTGGGGTAGACTATGAAAGCTGCAATGAGGAATTTAGATGTAATGGGGTTTGGAAAATTTGTTGTTGTTTAGTCACTCAGTCATGTCTGACTCTTTGTGACCCCATGGACTGTAGCCCACCAGGCTCCTCTGTCCATGAGATTCTCCAGGCAAGAATACTGAAGTGGGTTGCCATTTCCTACTCCAGGAAATCTTCCTGACCCAGGGATTAAACCCATGTCTCCTGCATTGGCAAGTGGATTCTTCATTGCTGAGCCACCAGGGAAGTCTTTGGAACATTAAGTAAGTCATTTAATGTGCTTGAATGTTTGATATTATGGCAGTGGTGTTTTAGAAATCCTAGTCTAGTCCAGGTAAGACCTTGGCCAGGTAGATGTGAGAAGCAGAGAAGCCAGCTAGAGGTGGTGCGAGGAAGAGGATCTCAAGCTGTGTCTGAAGGGAAGAGAGTAAAGAGGCTCTCTGAGTAGCATTTCCTCAGACGAAACAAAGAGACTTGGTATTCATTTTGACTTAGTGAGTGAGGATGAGAAGATTGTTATCTCACATTCACTAACCTGGGATGTGGAAAAAGAACTGTCCATGGTAGCAATCTGGTACTTAGATAAATGCATCTATTTATGTAGGCTTCCCCAGGGGCTCAGCAGTAAACAATTCACCTGCAATGCAGAAGATACAGGTTTGATTCTTGGGTCAGGAAGATCCCCTGGAGATCTTGGAGAAGGAAATGGCAACATACTCCAATATGCTTGCCTGGCAAATCCCAAGGACAGAGGAGCCTGGTGGGCTACAATCCATGGGGTTGAAAAGAGTCAGACACTGCTTAGTGACCAAAGAACAACCACATCTACTTGTGGAGTAGGTATGATGAGTTTTCTTTGACGCTATTGAGTCTAACTACTATTTGCTCTTTACAGCATCGAATCTTGCTTCTACCACCAGTCCTGGGTGTTATTTTTGCTTTGGCTCCATCCCTTCATTCTTTCTGGAGTTATTTCTCCACTGATCTCCAGTAGCATATTTGGCATCTACCGACCTGGGGAGTTCATCTTTCAATGTCCTATCTTTTTGCCTTTTCATACGGTTCATGGGGTTCTCAAGGCAAGAATACTGAAGTGGTTTGCCATTCTCTTCTTCAGTGGACCACATTCTGTCAGACCTCTCCACTATGACCCGTCCATCTTGGGTGGCCCCACATAGCATGGCTGTGGTCCGTGTGATCAGATTGTCTAGTTGCCTGTGATTGTGAACATTGACATTCTAGGAATCAGAGAACTAAGATGGACTGGAATGGGTGAACTTAACTCAGATGACCATTATATCTACTACTGTGGGCAGAAATCCCTTAGAAGAAATGGAGTAGCCATCATAGTCAAGAAAAGAGTCCAAAATGCAGTACTTGGATGCAATCTCAAAATTGACAGAATGATCTCTGTTCCTTTCCAAGGCAAACTATTCAATAAATGGTAATCCAAGTCTATGCCCCGACCAGTAATGCTGAAGAAGCTGAAGTTGAATGGGTCTATGAAGACCTACAAGACCTTCTATAACTAACACTCAGAAAAGATGTCCTTTCCATTATAGGGGACTGGAATGCAAAAGTAGGAAGTCAAGAAACACCTGGAGTAACAGGAAAATTTTGCTTTGGAATACAGAATGAAGCATGGCAAAGGGTAACAGAGTTCTGCCAAGAGAACGCACTGGTCATAGCAAATACCCTCGTCCAACAACACAAGAGAAGACTCTACACATGGACATCACCAGATGGTCAACACCGAAATCAGATTGATTATATTCTTTGCAGCCAAAGATGGAGAAGCTCTATACAGTCAACAAAAACAAGACCGGGAGCGGACTGTGGCTCAGATCATGAACTCCTTATTGCCAAAATCAGACTTAAATTGAAGAAAGTAGGGAAAACCACTAGACCATTCAGGTATGACCCAAATCAAATCCCTTATGACTATACAGTGGAAGTGAGAAATATATTTAAGGGACTAGATCTGATAGACAGAGTGCCTGATAAACTATGGAATGAGGTTCCTGACATTGTACAGGAGACAGGGAGCAAGACCATCCCCAATAAAAAGAAATGCAAAAAAGCAAAGGCTGTCTGAGGAGGCTGTACAAATAGCTGTGAAAAGAAGAGAAGTGAAAAAGCAAAGGAGAAAAGGAAAGATATACCCATTTGAATGCAGAATTCCAAAGAATAGCAAGAAGAGATAAGAAAGCCTTCCTCAGGAATCAATGCAAAGAAATAGAGGAAAACAATAGAATGGCAAAGACTAGAGATCACTTGAAGAAAATTAGAGATACCAAGGGAACATTTCATGCAAAGACGGGCTCAATAAAGGACTGAAATGGTATGGACTTAACAGAAGCAGAAGATATTAAGAAGAGGTGGCAAGAATACAAGGAAGAACTGTACAAAAAAGATCTTCATGACCCAGATAATCACGAAGGTGTGATCACTCACACTCACCTAGAGCCAGACATCCTGGAATGTGAAGTCAGGTGGGCCTTAGGAAGTATCACTATGAACAAAGCTAGTGGAGGTGATGGAATTCCAGTTGAGCTATTTCAAATCCTAAAAGATGATGCTGTGAAAGTGCTGCACTCAATATGACAGCAAATTTGGAAAACTCAGCAGTGGCCACAGGACTGGAAAAGGTCAGTTTTCATTCCAATCCCAAGGAAAGGCAATGCCAAAGAATGCTCAAACTACTGCACAATTGCACTCATCTCACATGCTAGCAAAGAAATGCTCAAAATTCTCCAAGCCAGGCTTCAGCAGTATGTGAAGTGTGAACTTCCAGATGTTCAAGCTGGTTTTAGAAAAGGTACAGGAACCAGAGATCAAATTGCCAACATCCACTGGATCATCAAAAAAGCAAGAGAGTTGCAGAAAAACATATATTTCTACTTTATTGACTATGCCAAAGCCTTTGACTGTGTGGATCACAATAAACTGTGGAAAATTCTGAAAGAGATGGGAATACCAGACCACCTGACCTGCCTCTTGAGAAACCTGTATACAGATCAGGAAGCAACAGTTAGAACTGTACATGGAACAACAGACTGGTTCCAAATAAGAAAAGGAGTGTGTCAAGGCTATATGTTGTCACCGTTCTTATCATGGTACATCATGAGAAACGCTGGGCTGGAGGAATCACAAGCTGGAATCAAGATTGCCAGGAGAAATATCAACAACCTCAGATATGCAGATGACACTACCCTTCTGGCAGAAAGTGAAGAACTAAAGAGCCTCTTGATGAAAGTGAAAGAGGACAGTGAAAAAGTTGACTTAAAGCTCAACATTCAGAAAACTAAGATCATGGCGTCCAGTCCCATCACTTCATGGGAAATAGATGGGGAAACAGTGGAAACAGTGGCTGACTTTATTTTTCTGGGCTCCAAAATCACTGCAGATGGTGATTGCAACCATGAAATTAAAAGACGCTTGCTCCTTGGAAGGAAAGTTATGACAAACTTAGCATATTCAAAAGCAGAGACATTACTTTGCCAACAAAGGTCCATATATTCAAGGCTATGGTTTTTCTAGTAGTTATGTATGGATGTGAGAGTTGGACTATAAAGAAAGCTGAGCACTGAAGAATTGATGCCTTTGAACTGTGGTGCTGGAGAAGACTCTTGAGAGTCCCTTGGACTGCAAGGAAACCCAACCAGTCCATTTTAAAGGAGATCAGCCCTGGGTGTTCATTGGACGGCCTGATGTTGAAGCTGAAACTCCAATATTTTGGCCACCTGATGCGAAGAGCTGACTCATTTGAAAAGACTCTGATGCTGGAAGAGATTGAGGGCAGGAGGAGAAGGGGATGACAGAGGATGAGATGGTTGGATGGCATCACCGACTCAATGGACATGGGTTTGGGTGGACTCCGGGAGTTGGTGATGGACGGGGAGGCTTGGCGTGATGCGGTTCATGGGGACGCAAAGAGTTGGATACGACTGAGCGACTGAACTGAACTACCTATTTAAAACCTTCCCTGATAGGCTGTAAGTGCCAGGAGGACAGGAAACTTTTTTGTCATTAACCTCAGCATCTTCAGCATCTAGCACAAAGCCAGGTGCTTAGTGAATACTTTGTGACTATTCATTGAGTCAAACTAAGTAGAGTTTAAGGTGGTGGCCGGAAATTTGAGTGAAGCTATAGGCATCAGGAAATATGGCTTCTTTGGGGAGGCATTCCTTTAAAAATGGTACTTAAAAGCCATGAAAGGATGATCACACTTGAGAGTAAATATAAAGAAAGAATAAAAAAGAATAAAAGGACAACACTTTGGGGTCATTTCTAGTTTGAGAGTAAAAGGAGATAAAAGAATTGTATCTGACTGGGTTATTCTGTAATAAAAACAACTGTAGAAACTCAGCAGTGCAGCATCATGAGTTTATTTCCTACTCACAATGCTTGCCCAGCACAATCAGTGGGACACTCGTTCAGTCTGGCTACTCGGACACCTCTCTTGACGCAAATCTGCTGCTTCCTCAGATCCTTACTATTACCACTATCCATCTGTGATTTTTCTATTTTTTCTTCCAGCATCAATTACTAGCTCTCTCACTATGGAATCATTTTCAAACTTTTGAAGAGAGAAAATCTAATTGGTCCAAGAAGTCAACATCCATCCCTTTGGACTCTGTCTAGCCTGTTGTTTGTCTGACTGTGGATCAAAGGCCATCATGTTATCTAATTCTCTGTGACCAAGAGGGATCACATTAGAGGAAGTAACCGCCCAAAGATTTTACCTGAGTTGCCTTCTCAATGCTTCAGGTCCATTCCCAAGATGTTTGTTCAGAAGCAGCCTTACTTATATGGCTGTTTCCAAAGGAGACCAAGGGGCCAGGGGTAGAGTGAGAATTCAGTGCTTTTTTGGAGGGGGGGGGGAGATTTATCTAAATTTACTTAAATTTATTTTTATTTGCAATTACAACCCCAATAAATTTGTATTTATAGACCTATTCTTATTTTCCTCTTTCTCTTTAATTTCTGAATTCATCTCAGAACAAAAAATGTAAGTTTTGAGGTCCGTTAAAGTGGAGAAAAAAAGAGACAAGAAATACTTTCATTTGATGTCTTTGTTTTATCTGTAATATGAGCACAATTCAGGGAAAAAAATATAAACTGGGCTGTCACTACTAGAAGAAATGCTGTAATATCAAGTGTCCTACTTACGAATGTAAAGAGGGGGAAAAATACAAGAAATTGGAAATCAGATCACAAATGCTTTTCTACCAAAGATCAGCATCTTGAGCTCAGAGACTTGGTAAATGAAATGGTTGACCAGCACTGGTCCTACAAGGTTTGCCCCCAGAAGAAAAATATCTGACCTTCCTGTAAGATTTGACAGCTAACAAGTTGCTCTTACCTCTCATCTCACTGGAGTATCTCCAGTCCTTTAAGTTGTAAATAGATGTTGCTATCCAAATTTTCAGAAGAGGAAATCAAGGCCAGAGAAATTGAAATCTAGCCAAGATTTTAAAAGAAATATGGGCAGATGCAAAGATTTGAATTCAGATTTTCTAATTCCATGTGTTGTGTTTCTTTGGGTTGTAGAAAGCTTTCCCACTTTCACCTCCTGCAGTTCACTAGGATGCAGTGAAACAGCACAATTTCAGGCACAGATGACCCAAAACGGTGACAGTTAGTGCCACCAACTGTGTGACCTTGGACAAATAACTTGGCTCTCTACTTTTCATCTTCTTCAAGTAGAAAGCTGAGAAAATTATAACCTAACTCCAGGGTTTCATGTGATTTAAATAACGTCTTTAAAGTACTTAGCGTATGTTAAGCACTACTAGATGGGGAAACAATGACAGACTTTATTTTCTTTGGCTCAAAAATTACTGTAGATGGTGACTATAGCCATGAAATTAAAAGACACTTGTTCCTTGGGAGAAAAGCTATGACCAGCCTAGACAGCATATTAAAAAGCAGCGACATTACTTTGCTGACAAAGGTCCATCTAGTCAAAGCTATGGTTTCTCCAGCAGTCATGTATGGATGTGAGAGTTGGACCATAAAGAAAGCTGAGTGCTGAAGAATTGGTGCTTTTGAACTGTGGTATTGGAGAAGACTCTTGAGAGTCCCTTGGACTGCAAGGGCATCAAACCGGTCAATCCTGAAGGAAATCAATCCCGAATATTCATTGGAAGGACTGATGCTGAAGCTGAAGCTCCAATACTTTGGCCACCTGATGCGAAGAGCCTATTCATTGGAAAGACCCTGATGCTGGGAAAGACTGAAGGCAGGAGGAGAAAGTGATGACAGAGGATGAGATGACTGGAAGGTATCACTGACTCAGTGGACATGAGTTTGATCAAGCTCTGGAAAATAGTGAAGGATAGGGAAGCCTGGCATGCTGCAGTCCAAGGGGTCCTCGAACTGGACACAACTGAGCAACTGAACTACATTATTACCATTGAAATAATTCCTTCGGGTTAAGCTGTTTCTATCGTATTAAAATGTAAATAAGACTCTTGGCAGGTCAAGTACATTAATCTATAGCTACAGTTAACTTATTAAGAAGGAACTGAGGCAGGAGAGTTTCCTTAATTAGAAGGGAAAAACTGAAGCAGACGAGGGCGGGGGCGGGGGTGGTGGGGGTTGGGGGTGGTGGGATGCGTGTCCAAATGAGCGCCTCAGGCTGGGGCTGAGTGCGCCTGCGCAATGAGCAGGCTCCTGTGCACTGTGTCTTGGCTCAGGGCTCTGGCCCCAGGAGACGGCTCACAGCAGCCATGAACCTGACTGTCACATGTTTGCACTGGGTTGTGTTTGCTGGTAGGAACCCCTGGGACACCCTGAAAGATGTGAGATACAGAATCTCCCCAGTCATAGCTCAGAAATTCTTTTGAGGGCCATCAAAAGTAGTTCTTATTCAAAGGAAAGGGCCACATTTTGTGAACCTCTGCCCACCCCCATTCCCAAATGACACCACTAGAACCTATGAAGGCAGGCTGGGGTCCAAACTTGTCTGGGGAGGAAATGACAAGTAAACTGAAGAAAATGTTCTCAACCTCAATAGAAATCCAAGAAATAAGAGTTATACTAATCATTAGTACAATAAATACCTTGAAAGGGTTTAAATCAAGGGAGGATTGTGGTGAGAGTACTTTGAAAAAAACTGCCTCTAACTCTCTGGGGACATCTGTATGTAAATGGCAATATGTGAACTGTGAACTTCCTGATGTTCAAGCTGGTTTTAGAAAAGGCAGAGGAACCAGAGATCAAATTGCCAACATCTGCTGGATCATGGAAAAAGCAAGAGAGTTCCAGAAAAACATCCATTTCTGCTTTATTGACTATGCCAAAGCCTTTGACTGTGTGGATCACAATAAACTGTGGAAAATTCTGAAAGAGATGGGAATACCAGACCACCTGACCTGCCTCTTGAGAAATCTGTATGCAGGTCAGGAAGCAACAATTAGAACTGGACATGGAACAACAGACTGGTTCCAAATAGGAAAAGGAGTACGTCAAGGCTGTATATTGTCACCCTGCTTATTTAACTTCTATGCAGAGTACATCATGAGAAACGCTGGACTGGAAGAAACACAAACTGGAATCAAGATTGCTGGGAGAAAAGTCAATAACCACAGATATGCAGATGACACCCCCCCTTATGGCAGAAAGTGAAGAGGAACTAAAAAGCCTCTTGATGAAAGTGAAAGAGGAGAGTGAAAAAGTTGACTTAAAGCTCAACATTCAGAAAATGATGATCATGGCATCCGATCCCATCACTTCATGGGAAATAGATGGGGAAACAGTGGAAACAGTGTCAGACTTTATCTTTCTGGGCTCCAAAATCACTGCAGATGGTGACTACAGCCATGAAATTAAAAGACGCTTACTCCTTGGAAGAAAATTTATGACCAACCTAGATAGCATATTCAAAAGCAGAGACATTACTTTGCCGACTAAGGTACGTCTAGTCAAGGCTATGGTTTTTCCAGTAGTCATGTATGGATGTGAGAGTTGGACTATAAAGAAAGCTGAGCACTGAAGAATTGATGCCTTTGAACTGTGGTGTTGAAGAAGACTCTTGAGACTCCCTTGGACTGCAAGGAGATCCAACCAGTCCATTCTGGAGGAGATCAGCCCTGGGATTTCTTTGGAAGGAATGATGCTAAAGCTGAAACTCAAGTACTTTGACCACCTCATGCGAAGAGTTGACTCATTGGAAAAGACTCTGATGCTGGGAGGGATTGGGGGCAGGAGGAGAAGGGGATGACAGAGGATGAGATGGCTGGATGGCATCACTGACTCAATGGACGTGAATCTGAGTGAACTCCGGGAGTTGGTGATGGCCAGGGAGGCCTGGTGTGCTGCGATTCATGGGGTCGCAAAGAGTTGGACACGACTGAGCGACTGAACTGAACTGAAGATAAAAGATTTTTTAATGCTGAAGTGTCAGTATTTTAAGGATTTAAAAATAATGGGTGACTTCTCTGGGGGTCCAGGGGTTGAGAATCCACCTTGCAATGGTAAAGACAAGGGTTCCCTCCCTGATCAGAAAACTAAGACCCCACTTGCCCAGGTACAACTAAGTAAGCTTGGAGCCACAACTAGAGAGTCCCTGTGCCACAATCGAAAGATCCTCCATGATGCAATGAAGACCCCACGTGGTGCAACTAAGACCCTATGCAGCCAAATAAACAGATAAAATTTTACAAATAAATAAAAATGACGAAATACTGCACAGTGAGTATTATGCTCACTGCAGAAGTTCTGCTTGGTGTCATCCACTCAGGTGTCCCTACTTTTCTCTGCTCCCTCCATCTTTCCTGTTTCTGCTTCCAGGAAAACTACCAGACTCCACTGTCCTTTTCCTTCTTTAACCCTTTTCTATTTTCTTGTCTAGGTCACACAATTAGACCATTTCATCCACTAAGCATGTTAGAGTACTTTGCAAACAAAGGCAAAATCTTTGTACTCTAGTAGTTTACAGCCCAATGGAGACAAGGATACAGGTAAATGTAACACAAGGCAGAAGAAAAATGTTACATCTTAAATATAAACTAAATACTATAGTCTTTCAAACCATGAGGAAAACAGACTTTGTGGTGAATCTCTGTCTACCTTTGGGAGATGCTGAAGTGGAGGCCCCCAGGGAGGAAGTGATTCCCTTAGGTGCTAGGATCTGTTTCTCATATATATATATAAGATCAGGCACTTCCTCCATGTGTCTTTGGCAGCATGACCCTGAGTGGACCAGGGCTCCATTGTAAAGTCTGAGATCCCTAGGCAAATGAGGCAGTCTGCTTTTCATGGTCAAGTTTCTGGGAAATACTACATAGCACATCCTCTTTTTGGAGTTCAAAGAGACCACTTAAGTATTAAAATTTCCTAGAAGTTCAACAGAGGAGACAGATTTATTCCTCAGCCTGGAACCTCCCTTCACACCTTCAGAGCCCTGAAGATCCAGTCTTCAAGTCAGAGAAGCCTTGGAGCATCCTTGGAGACCCAATCTGGGTCAGTCCTTCCTCCCTCCACTGACTGTTCTGCTGTATGCTGGAAAAAAAAAGGAAAGGTGAGAAAGGCTTCTGAATGCCTCTGTGGCCAGCTACTCGGGCAGTTACTTGTGTGTACATTAAGAATGATCTTTATCTAACTTTTTGGATGGGGGATATTTATCATGGCTGTTGATTAGTGACACGATTCTGGAGCTTCTGTCTGAGCCCATATGTCATTACCTGTGATATATAATCCCCTCTCTGGAAATTTTCTATTTTACTTCTTTAATGTCAAAATAATATGCTAACTTTTATTAATTTTACTACTGCTTTTAAAAATGGGTAATACATTCACATGGCACAAAATTCAAAAGCCAAAAGAGTTTGACGTGAGACGTACTCTCTGCAAACTCTGTCCCCAGTAGCCCAGTTTATATATACATATAATATATTGTGGGTGTGTTACCCCTTGCCATTCTTCCCAGAGGGGATGGCTACAGATACACATTGTTATGCTCTTTGCACTTAAAAATACGTTTTGGTAATAGTGCATTATATGTACATAGAAAGGTCCTCATTTGTTTTAAAAGCTGCACTGTATTCCATTGTGGGCTTCCTAAGTGGTACCTCGGCAAAGGATCTGCCTGACAATGCAGGGGTTGCAGTTTCCATCTCTGGGTCAGGAAGATCCTCTGGAGAAGGAAACAGCAACCCATCCCAGTATTCTTGCCTGGGAAGTCCCATGGATGGAGGAGCCTGGTGGGCTACAGTCCATGGGGTACCAAAGAGTTGGACATGACTTAGCAACTAAAGAACAACAATAATAAATCCCATTGTATGTGTTGTTGTTCAGTCCCTCAGTCACGTATGAGGCTGCAATCCCATGGACTGCAGCACACCAGGCTTCCCTGTCCTTCATCATCTCCCAGAACTTGCTCAAACTCAGGTCCATTGAGTCAGTGATGCTATCCAACCATCTTGTCCTCTGCCTTCTCCTTCTCCTCCCGATTTCAATCTTTTGTAACATAAAGTTCTTTTCTAATGAGTTGACTCTTCGCATCAGGTGGTCAAAGAGTTTTGGAACCTCAGTTTCAGCATCAGTCCTTCAAATAAATATTTAGGACTAATTTCCTTTAGGATTGACTGGCCTGATCCCCTTTCAGTCCAAGGGACTCTCGAGAGTCTTCTCCAACACCACAGTTCAAAAGTATCAATTCTCTGGTTTTCAACCTACTTTATGGTATCCAACTCTCACACACATACATGACTACGGGAAAAACCATAGCTTTGACTAGAAGGACCTTTGTTGGCAAAGTAATGCCTCTGCTTTTTAATATGCTGTCTAGGTTGGTCATAGCTTTTCTTCCAAGGAACAAGCATCTTTTAATTTCATGGCTGCAGTCACCATCTGCAGTGATTTTGGAGCCCCCAAAAATAAAGTCTGCTACTGTTTCCCCATCTATTTGCCATGAAGTGATGGGACTGGATGCCATGATCTTCATTTTATGAATGTTAAGTTTTAAGCCAGCTTTTTCACTCTCCTCTTTCACCTTCATCAAGAGGCTCTTTAGTTCTTCTTCACTTTGTGTCATAAGGGTGGTGTCATCTGCATATCTGAGGTTATTGATATTTCTCCTGGCAATCTTGATTCCAGCTTGTCTTTCATTCAGCCTGGCATTTCTCATGATGTACTCTGCATAGAAGTTAAATAAGCAGGGTGACAATATACAGCCTTGATGTACTCCTTTCCCAAATGGAACCAGTTTGTTGTTCCATGTCCGGTTCTAACTGTTGTTTCTTGACCTGGATACAGACTTTGCAGGAAGCTGGTAAGGTATTCTGGTATTCTCATCTCTTTAAGAATTTTCCAGAGTTTGTTGTGATCCACACAGTCAAAGGCTTTAGTGTAGTCAGTGAAACAGAATAGATGTATTTCTGGAACTCTCTTGCTTTTTCTATGATCCAGAAGATGTTGGCAATTTGAACTCTTGCTCCTCTGCCTTTTCTAAAACCAGCTTGAACACCTGGAAGTTCTCGGTGCACATACTGTTGAAGCCTAGCTTGGAGAATTTTGAGCATTACTTAGCTAGTGTGTGAGATGAGTGCAATTGTGAGGTAGCTTGAACATTCTTTGGCATTGCCTTTCTTTGGGATTGGAATGAAAACTGACCTCTTCCAGTCTTGTGGCCACTGCTGAGTTTTCCAAATTTGCTGTCATATTGACTGCAACACTTTCACAGCATCATCTTTTAGGATGTGAAATAGCTCAACTGGAATTCCATCACCTCCACTAGCTTTGTTTGTATGGTGCTTCCTCAGGCCTGCTAGACTTTGCACTCCAAGATGTCTGGTTCTAGGTGAGTGGTCACACCATCGTGATTATCTGGGTCATTAAGACCTTTTTTTGTATAGTTCTTCTGTGCATTTTTGTCACCTCCTCTTAATACCTTTTGCTTCTCTTAGGTCCATACCATTTCTGTCCTTTATTGTGCTCATCTTTGCATGAAATATTCCCTTGGTATCTTAATTTTCTTGAAGAGATCTCTAGTCTTTCCCATTCTATTGTTTTCCTCTATTTCTTTGCATTGATCACTGAGAAAGGCTTTCTTATCTCTCCTTACTATTCTTTGGGACTCTGCATTCAGATGGGTATATCTTCTCTTTTCTCATTTGCCTTTAGCTTCTCTTCTTTTCCCAGCTATTTGTAAGGCCTCCCCAGACAACCATTTTGCCTTTTTGCATTTCTTTTTCTCGGGGGACGGTTTTGATCACTGCCTCCTGTACAATATCATGCCCCTCCATGTTCTTCAGGCACTCTGTCTTTAGATCTAATCCCTTGAATGTATTTGTCACTTCCACTGTATAATTGTAAGGAATTTGATTTAGGTCATATGTGAATGGACTAGTGGTTTTCCCTACTTTCTTCAATTTAAGTCTGGATTTTGCAATAAGGAGTTCATGATCAGAGCCACAGTCAGCTCCTGGTCTTGTTTTTGCTGCTGTCTAGAGCTTTTCTATCTTCGGCTGCAAAGAATATAATTAATCTGATTTTGATATTGACCATCTGGTGATGTCCATGTGTAGAGTCTTCTCTTGTGTTGTTGGAAGAGGGTGTTTGCTATGACCAGTGCGTTTTCTTGACAAAAATATGTTAGCCTTTGCCCTACTTCATTTTGTACTCCAAGGCCAAATTTTTCTGTAGCTCCAGGTATTTCTTGACTTCCTACTTTTGCATTCAAGTCCCCTATGATGAAAATGACATCTTTTTTTGGTGTTAGTCCTAGAAGATCTTGTAGATCTTCATAGAACCATTCAACTTCAGCTTTTATGGCATTAGTGGTTGGGTTAAGACTTGGATTACTGTGATATTGAGTGGTTTGCCTTGGAAATGAACAGAGATCAGTCTGTTGTTTTTGAGATTGCACCCATGTGCTGCATTTAGGACTCTTTTGTTGCCTATGAGGTGATTCTTGTCCACAATAGTAGATATAATGGTCATCTGAATTAAATTTGCCCATTCTGGTCCATTTTATTTTACTGATTCCTAAAATGTTGATGTTCACTCTTGCCATCTCCTGTTTTAACCACTTCCAATTTACCTTGATTCATGGACCTAACTTTCCAGGTTCCTATGCAATACTGTTATTTACAGTATTGGGCTTTGCAAGTGGCTCAGTGGTAAAAAATCTGCCTGCCAATGCAGGAGATCCAGGTTCCATCTCTGGGTCAGGAATATCCTCTGGAGAAGGAAATGGCAATCCATCCCAGTATTCATGCCTGGGAAGTTCCATGGATTGAGGAGCCTGGCAGGCCTACAGTCCAAGGGGCCCCAAAGAGTTGCACATGACTTAACAACTAAAGACCAACAACAACAACAACAACAAACTCCATTGTATGTACCATCATCTATTTAAACATGACATTTAGGCTATTTCTAGTCTTTCATTCTAGTCAAATCTGCAGTAAATAAATTGAGAATATTTGCAAAATTAGGTAGTAGTCTCCTGCCACTAAAACAAATCCAGAAAGTTAGTTGAGGATCTTTAAAAATCTTTTTATAATATGCTTTGTAGCATTAAGTCAGGCTGTATACATAAAATACTAATAAACTGGGGTAAGAAAAACTTTGATAATTAGCATTTATGCTGAGCACACAGCATAAAGGGAACTAAAGGCAACTAAAGGCAAAAGGGAACTAAAGGCCAAAGATCCTAAACTCACAGGGTCTGGTGGTTTTATGTTAGGCCACAGGACTGGAAAAATGTCAGTTTTCATTCCAATTCCAAAGAAAAGCAATGCCAAAGAATGCTCAAACTACCACACAATTGCACTCATCTCACATGCTAGTAAAGTAATGCTCAAAATTCTCCAAGCCAGGCTTCAGCAATACCTGAATCATGAAATTCCAGATGTTCCAGCTGGTTTTAGAAAAGGAGGAACAAGAGATCAAATTGCCAACATTTGTTGGATTATCAAAAAAGCAAGAGAGTTCCAGAAAAACATCCATTTCTGCTTTATTGACTATGCCACAGCCTTGACTGTGTGGATCACAATAAACTGGAAATTTCTGAAAGAGATGGGAATACCAGACCACCTGACCTGCTTCTTGAGAAACCTATATGCATGTCAGGAAGCAACAGTTAGAACTGGACATGGAACAACAGACTGGTTCCAAATAGGAAAAGGAGTACATCAAGGCTGTATATAGTCACTGTGCTTATCACGGTACATCATGAGAAACACTGGGCTGGATGAAGCACAAGGTGGAATCAAGATTGCCGGGAGAAATATCAATAACCTCAGATATGCAGATGACACCACCCTTATGGCAGAAAGTGAAGAAGAATCAAAGAGCCTTTTGGTGAAAGTGAAAGAGGAGAGTGAAAAAGTTGGCTTAAAGCTCAACATTCAGAAAACGAAAATCATGGCATCCGGTCCCATCACTTCGTGGGAAATAGATGGGGAAACAGTGGAAGCAGTGGCTGACTTTATTTTCTGGGGCTCCAAAATCACTGCAGATGGTGACTGCAGCCATGAAATTAAAAGATGCTTACTCCTTGGAAGGAAAGCTATGACCAACCTAGACAGCATATTAAGAAGCAGAGACATTACTGTGTCAACAAAGGTCTGTCTAGTCAAGGCTATGGTTTCTCCAGTAGTCATGTATGGATGTGAGAATTGGACTGTGAAGAAAGCTGAGCACAGAAGAATTGATGCTTTTAAACTGTAGTGTTGGAGAAGACTCTTGAGAGTCCCTTGGACAGCAAGGAGATTCAACCAGTCCATTCTAAAGGAGATCAGTCCTGAGTGTTCCTTGGAAGGACTGATGTTGAAGTTGAAACTCCAATATTTTGGCCACCTGATGCGAAGATGTGACTCATTTGAAAAGACCCTGATGTTGGGAAAGATTGAGGGCAGGAGGAGAAGGGGATGACAGAGGATGAGATGGTTGGATGGCATCACTGACTCAATGGACATGAGTTTGGGTAAACTCCGGGTGTTGGTGATAGACAGGGAGGCCTGGCATGCGGTTCATGGGGTCACAAAGAGTCGGACACGACTTAGCGACTGAACTGAACTGAAGATAGAAGTGCCTCTTGAATGGTAACCAAATGCCCCAGGGTGC
The DNA here is from genome assembly GCF_014754425.2 of Oryx dammah. Classification (NCBI taxonomy): domain Eukaryota; kingdom Metazoa; phylum Chordata; class Mammalia; order Artiodactyla; family Bovidae; genus Oryx; species Oryx dammah. Next base: position 2,406,370 of record NW_024080625.1, read on the forward strand.
TTAAATAACAATGAAGCTAGTCATGCAGTGTTAGTTTTTACTGGGTTTGTCAATTTTTAGATCTAAGAATGTTTAAAAGTTTTTTTTACATTTACATTTAATAGCAGTAAAATAATAATCCCACAAGTTAACATTTATTAAACACTTAACCATATTCAGACACTATTCTATGTACAAATATCATCTCATTTAATGCATTATGAAACTGATGCTATTATTATCATACCATTTTACTTATTTTATAAAGCTATAGTTAATTTACCTTGTGTTAGTTTCAAGTGTACAGCTAAGTTATTCAGTTATTCAGGTTCTTTTCCATTATAGGTTAGGTAGACTTCCCTGTTCTATATAGTAGGTCCTTGCTGTTTACCTATTATATATATATTAGTGTGTATATGTTAATTTCAAGCTCCTAATTTATTTCTCCTCATCCCCTCGCTATCCCCTGTGGTAAACATAAATTTTTTTTTCCTGTGGACGTGAGTCTGTTTCTGTTTTGTAAATAAGTTCATTTTTAAAGATTCCATCTATAAGTGATATCCTGTGGTATTTGTCTTTCTCTGTCTGACTTTCTTCACTTGGTAAAGCATCCCCATTTAGCTTTAAATAACTGCTTCCTTTGGTATATTTGGGGAAAAAGGGAGATTTTGTCATAGGCTCATTCCAGTGTTATCCAGTGATAGCTAGTCCTGAGTCATGTGTTGGCACCATCACTCTCTGTTTTCCATGGACTACTTTAGCAGCCAGAGGGCCAGGAACAGGGTGACACAAGTGAGGCAGCTAGGAAACAAGGTTCAGAGGCATTTACTCTAAGAGTTGTGTAGGCAAAAAGTTGGTTTGCCCACCTGACATGGCCTGGAATCCATGGGCTTGAGTTCCTGGAGAGGTGGATGGAGGTGGGTCTGATCTATGTCACTTCAAGGCAACATACCACAGTGATTAAGACTGTAAATTCTGGAGCTGGACATATTGCTAACTCTCTTTGTATCTCATTTCCCTCATTTGTAGAATGAGGAAGATAATGCTAGAAATATAGCCTGCTTTGGTAGTGTTGTCATGAGTTAATAAAAGTGCAGTACAAAGAGTAGCCTTGGCACATGGTTAACTGTTCAATAATTCACTGCTTTTCCTCTTAATGCCATCTCCAGTTCTAGTCTCACATACCTCCATGGCACCACCACCCAGACCTGTAAAACTATATTAAACTTTATAAGGAATTTGTAGAAAATTAAGCAGAATTGTAAAGAGAATTTAAAGTTGTCAAGCAAAACATTATCTCCTCAAGATGCAAAGGAAAGCATACCCCCCATCGCGCTTCCTTTTCTTTTCTATAAAGTGGCCTCCTTCCCTTGCCACAGGATTTGCATATGGCTCACCATGGCTGCAGACCCTGAGTTGTCATTCTCTGCTCATCCCCTCCAAAACCTATCTTTGCAGGAGAAATATTTGGCAGTCTATTTGTTTCAGGTCGGCAATGGCATTTGGGACCACCAGCAGGACAGTCCAGGGTAGGCACTGGTAGCCATGTTCAGCCTCCTGCAAAATCTCCCAGCCAAGTGTACCTCTCTGGGACATCTGCTTGTTGTCCCTATACCTGTCAGCACTACCTTGATATCCTTTGGGGGTAGTCACTCCTCTGTGATCAGTCAGGAGGTTGAGATAGTTTTTACCCTTAGTTCTAGGGGTGAACTTAAGCCAATAAATAGTGCCTGTACCCCTGGCTCTGGTAATTGACTCAGACTGTGTGTATTAGTCACTCAGTTGTGTCCAGCTCTTTACAATCCCATGGACTATAGCCCACCAGGCTCTTCTGTCCATGGAATTCTCCAGGTAAGAATACTGGAGTGGGTTGCCATTCCCTTCTCCAGGGGGTCTTCCCAACCCAGGGATCGAACCTGGGTCTCCTGCACTGCAGGCAGATTCTTTATGGACTGAGCCACCAGGGAAGCCTGGGCTCAGGATATAGCTCAACATAGCCAATCACAGACAAGGAGAGAAGAGGAGACATTTTCTGGTAATTCTGGTCTCGCTATTTTTGCAGTGGCTTTTTGCTGTCATGATCTTCCTTTTTCACTAGATGTGTATGAGGAAGGGTTTAGCATAGGTGTTGCTACAGTCATTTTAGATCAGGAGGGCAGAACCTGGATAAGAATGGCATCAACACCAGGAACACACACTTACACACACACACACACACACAGAGAGAGAGAGAGAGAGAGAGAGAGAGGAGTCTTGGGTCTAGATGAAGTTGCACCTGACCTCTTTGGATTGTTTAGTTATGTGAGACGGTCTATTCTTTTTATTGTTTAAGCCATTTTGAGTTATGTTTTCTGTTTCTTTCTACATAGTGACCTAATTGATAGAACTTGTTTTCTAAGATTCCAGTAGAGAGTGAAATGGTCAAAATCTCTTTTTCTCTCTCAATACTTTTAGTTGCATTTATTTCAGAGGTGAAATTGAGATAGGAGTTTTATCACATTGCCTAAAAGTTGTGGATCTTTGTTGGTTATATCTTGGCGCTTCCTTGGTGGCTCAGCAGTAAAGAATCCACCTGCCAATGGAAGAGACGCAGGTTGGATCCCTGGGTTGGGAAGATCTCCTGGAGATGGAAATGGCAAACCACTCCAATATTCTTGCCTGGGAAATCCCATGGACAGAAGAGCCTGTCAATCCATAGCGTGACAAAGAGTTAGACATGACTGAAGTGACTGAGCACATGCTTGCATGATTAGGTAAGTGGAGTCACCAAGGGAAAGGGGTAGAATAATTATCTCAAAAACAGGCCTCGAAACCCCCCAATTCAATAAAAACTATAACCCACAAATCCAAGAAGGTCAACAAACTCCATACACAAGGAATATCAAGAAAACTACATTGAGCTACACTGTGATCCACTTGCTTACAAAAAGTGATAAGGAGAAAATCTCAAAAGTAGCCAGGCATAGAAGACACATAAAGTACAAAAGCTTGAAGACCAAAAAGACAACATCTTCTCAATGGAAATAATACATGCCAGAAAGCAGTGGAGAAACATCTTTAAAGTTCTAAAAGAAAAAAAAATTCAGCCTACAATTCTACATCCAATAAAAATATTTTTTAAAATAGAGATATACAGAAGCTGAGAAAATTCATCACAGCAGACCTGCAGTACAAGAAACGTTAAAAGAAAATCATTTAGAAAGAAGAAAAATGATATCAGATGGCAATCTGGATCAACCAAAGGGAGGAAGATTAATAGAATGGTAATTATATGGGTAAATACAAAATAAGTTTAAGTTTCTTGAAAGATAATGGGCTTTTTAATGCCAAATTAATAGCAATGTATTGTGGGGTTTATAATTTATGAAGAACTAACATATGTGGCAACAACAGCATAAAGATTGGAAAGGGAAAAGTGGAAGCGTATTACCCTAAGATTCCTATACCACATGTGGAAAGTGTTAGTTACTTAGTCATGTCTGACTTTACCATATGTGGAAAGTGTTAGTTACTAGTCATGTCTGACTTTACCATATGTGGAAAGTGTTAGTTACTTAGTCATGTCTGACTTTACCATATGTGGAAAGTGTTAGTTGCTTAGTCAGGTCAGACATGGGGTCATGTCTGACCCCATGGACTGTAGCCCACCAGGTTCCTCTGTCCATGGAATTCTCCAGGCAAGAATACTGGAATGGATTGCCATTCCCTTCTCCAGGGGATCTTCCTGACCTAGAGATTGAACCCAGGTCATCTGCATTGCAGGCAGTTTCTGTACAGTCTGAGCCACCAGGGAAGGCCTTTACTATATGTGGAAGTCATGTAATATTTTTTTGAAGGTAGACTGCATTACATTAAAAATAAGTAAATCTTAAAGCAACCACTGAAAAAAACCATAACATGTAATAACTAGTAAGTCAACAAAGTAAATTAAACAGTATCGTAAAAAATACTCAAATATTCCAAAAGGAGGCAAAAAAGGAGAAACAGAAAACAAAGAATAGATGGAACAAACAGAAAACAAATTGCAAGATGGTAGATTTAAACCAAACTGATCGATTATCACAAAAAATGTAAATAGTGTGAAAGTGAAAGTGTTCATTGCTCATCGTGTCTGACTCTTTGTGACCCTATGGACTGTAACCTGCCAGGCTCTTCCGTCCATAGAATTCTCCAGGCAAGAGACTGGAGTGGGTAGCCACTCTCTTCTCCAGGGAATCTTCCCAAACCTTGAATCAAACCTGGGTCTCCTGCATTGCAGGCAGATTCTTTACCATCTGAGCTACCAGGTAAGTGGTGTGCGGCTGCTGCTGCTGCTGCTGCTGCTGCTGCTAAGTCGCTTCAGTCATGTCCGACTCTGAGCGACCTCATAGACGGCAGCCCACCAGGCTCTCCCACCCCTGGGATTCTCCAGGCAAGAATACTGGAGTGCGTTGCCATTTCCTTCTCCAATGCATGAAAGTGAAAAGTGAAAGTGAAGTCACTGAGTCATGTTCAACTCTCAGTGACCCCATGGACTGCAGCCTACCAGGCTCCTCTGTCCATGGGATTTTCCAGGCAAGAGTACTGGAGTGGGGTGCCATTGCCTTCTCCGGTAAGTGGTGTAAATGTCACAATTTAAGACAGTGATTTTCAGGTTGGATAAGAAAGCCAGAGTCAACTAATATGCTGCTTATAAGAACCACTTCAAATATAATGACAAATAGATTAAAAATAAGGATGGTACTTAAGACAGAGGCTTGAGCCATGCCACTTTGATTTCTTGCCACAAATCAAGAATTGTGTTCAGGAGACTTCTATTAGTATATATGTTCAGCTTCAACCTATTTTTTTTTTTTTTTTGGATTGTGTATATTTTATGATACTGTTTGCAGGAATTTCTGTAGGAGAAACAGCCTGCCTATTTCACATTTACGTGGAGTCACAGTATATGGGCAATTACTCAGACTAGAGGAAACTCTTTAATGAAAGCCAGGTGTTCAGTCACTCTGGAGCAACTGAGTTGACACGGTGTCTTTTAGTGAAAACTGAATGTGACAAATATGAGAATGATCCAAAATTAGGAAAAATATCTGAAAAGAGAGAAAACATACCTGGATTGACATAATAACCATGTGCAAACATAAACTGCCAAAGTGTGAAGAAAATATTCTTCTAGGCACAGAGAAATGGCTGCCCAAGAAACTGAAGCTTTATCTTAAGACAAGGATTACTTCATGGGAAATAGACAGGGAAACAATAGAAACAGTGTCAGACTTTATTTTTGGGGGCTCCAAAATCACTGCAGATGGTGACTGCAGCCATGAAATTAAAAGATGCTTACTCCTTGGAAGGAAAGTTATGACAAACCTAGATAGCATATTCAAAAGCAGAGACATAACTTTGCCAACTAAGGTCCATCTAGTCAAGGCTATGGTTTTTCCTGTGGTCATGTATGGATGTGAGAGATGGACTGTGAAGAAGGCTGAGCGCTGAAGAATTGAGCTTTTGAACTGTGGTGTTGGAGAAGACTCTTGAGAGTCCCTTGGACTGCAAGGAGATCCAACCAGTCCATTCTGAAGGAGATCAACCTTGGGATTTCTTTGGAAGGACTGATGCTAAAGCTGAAACTCCAGTACTTTGGCCACCTCATGCGAAGAGTTGACTCATTGGAAAAGACTCTGATGCTGGGAGGGATTGCGGGCAGGAGGAGAAGGGGACAACAGAGGATGAGATGGCTGGATGGCATCACTGACTCGATGGACGTGAGTCTGAGTGAACTCCTGGAGTTGGTGATGGACAGGGAGGCCTGGCGTGCTGCAATTCATGGGATCGCAAAGAGTCGGACATGACTGAGCGACTGAACTGAACTGAAGATAACTTATCAAGAACATCTACCCTTGGATGATGAAATTCAATGAATCTTTGATGGAAATGGATATTTTAAGGGATAAAGAGGACTGATTGATTCAGATTTGTATGTTGAAAGTGGACATAACACTTCCCAGAGGGACTTATTACCCTCTCACCCTGGATGAAAAGAAATATGTATAGGAAATGAAGCTGTTTGTTGAAGAACCAATATTACATACAACTAACTAGCCGATCAAATTCAAAACCTCAAAACTTGATGTTCGAGGATCTCTCATGAAATTTTTGGCACAAACAACATAGTGGTACTCTCTAGAAACGAATGAACTCTTTAAAGGTCCTATATGTGACAATTAAGAAAAAAATTGATCAGTTCTTCCTTGCTTATACATGGTAAACTGGAAGCTAGGCTCTTTTTCCTTGGTTATATTATTCGAACAAAATTTTTAAATGAAACAATAAAACTGATTTTACCATGAAATGAAAGTGTGATAATGTGGGTAAATCACATTTATGAATGATTCATTTTCTCTGAATCGGGGATTGTATTCAATTGACTTCTGTTAGTATATGCCTTCAGCTTCAACCTGCAGGAAGGCTGAATCTCCCAAAATGTAAATATTTAGCATATTTTACCTGAATATTATTGTTAAGCTTTAAGTCAAATATCAGTCCATGCCATCCCTTCCCTATGAAGAATAATGACAGAACAAGATGATGGAGGAGTAGGTGGACATGGAGCACGTCTCTCTCCATGGATACATCAGGAATACACCTTCAGACACAGGAGCGCATGCAGAACACCAGCTGAGAGTGGACAGGAGTACCTGACCAGTCAGTTCAGTTCAGTTCAGTTCAGTCGCTTAGTCGTGTCCGACTCCCTGTGACCCCATGAACCACAGCATGCCAGGCCTCCCTGTCCATCACCAACTCCTGGAGCTTGCTCAAACTCATGTCCAATGAGTCAATGATGCCATCCAACCATCTCATCCTTTGTTGTCCCCTACTCCTCCTGCCCTCAATCTTTCCCAGCATCAGGGTCTTTTCAAATGAGTCAACTCTTCGCATCAGATGGCCAAAATAGTGGAGTCTCAGCTTCAACATCAGTCCTTCCAATGAACACCCAGGACTGATTTCCTTTAGAATGGACTGGTTGGATCTCCTTGCAGTCCAAGGGACCCTCAAGAGTCTTCTTCAACACCACAGTTCAAAAGCATCAATTCTTCTGAGCTCAGCTTTCTTTATAGTCCAACTCTCACATCCATACGTGACTACTGGAAAAACCATAGCCTTGATTAGACGGACATTTGTTGGCAAAGTAATGTCTCTGCTTTTGAATATGCTATCTAGGTTGGTCATAACTTTCTTTCCAAGGAGCAAGTGTCTTTTTATTTCATGGCTGCAGTCACCATCTGCAGTGATTTTGGAGCCCCCCAAAATAAAGTCAGCCACTGTTTCCACTGTTTCCCCATCTATTTGTCATGAAGTGATGGGACCAGAGGCCATGATCTTCGTTTTCTGAATGTTGAGCTTTAAGCCAACTTTTTCACTGTCCTCTTTCACTTTCATTAAGAGGCTCTTTAGTTCTTCACTTTCTGCCATAAGAGTAGTGTCATCTGCATATCTGAGGTTATTGATATTTCTCCCAACCATCTTGATTCCAGCTTGTGCTTCATCCAACCCAGTGTTTCTCATGATGTACTCTGCATATAAATTAAATAAGCAGGGTGAATGGAAAGGTATATATAGAACCATGCAAAACTTGGTAGGATGAAGGAACTAGGGTGAAAAACAGGAGTGTTAGTAGGACTGGACCTGTCCTTGGAAGGTGGGGGAACTGAAGCAGGGGTCCAACCCCCACACTGGGGCAATTCTTTGAGTCAGAAGAGAAACATTTAAGGCTGAGAATGAAACAGCTGATCTGTGGCAGCCTAAATGGGATGAGAATCAGACAGTCCTTGCCACAACATTACATACCTTGGACAGGGACGCAGGTCCCCTAGAAGGCAAAGGGGCTGGGAGTTTAGGGATTTTGGAGCAATCCCAGGGTGGGGGCTGCTGTTGAATGCAGAGAGACGGACAGAGGTGATGTGGGGGGAGGCTGTGGTGGGAAATGCCTGTGGAGGAAAGCCAGGTAGCCGTAAAAGGAAGGCAATACTTCTGAGTCCTGCATGGGGTGGAGCCATCACTATAGCCTCTCTCTCCCCACATGCCAGCATTGGCAGCTGAACAGTAGAGAGGCTGGCTCAGCAAACACCTGAGGCACTGAACTATAGAGTAGGACCCCAGCTGGGGTAGGGGTGGGGCTCTGTGTGCCTGATGTGCTGAACAACAGGGAAGGGCCCCAGGCAAGGGAGCCCTCTAAGTGCCTGAATGGGCGCAGTTACGGAGAAAGACTGGCCAAAGAGGCCTTCTGATGGCCAGCTACAAGAGGCTCGAGAAAAGATTCTGAAAGAGCCATAACTCCTACAGTGGAGGTAGTCCGTGTCCCTGTACGCTTGGCTCCACCAGGGTCCCCACAAGCCAAGCAGCTGTGCTACCTTCATGCTTAACCCTCACTGGGCAGAGCTGCCACAGGCAAAAGTCTTGCATCTATGAGTGCAGGGTCACTTTAGTCGTTTTCAACTCTTTGCCACCCTGTGGACTGTGGCCTGCCAGGCTTCTCTGTCAGGGGGGGTCTCCAGGCAAGAATACTGGAGTGTATTGACCAATACTGGTTGCCACACCCTTCTAGAGGACTATATTTCCTGCTGCCCTAGCCGCCAACTCCCCTGAGTACCTAGTGCTGCTAAAACCATTGTGATCCAAGCAGCTGCACCACCTCCATACCTGGCCCTCACTGGGGCAGACCCAAGTCCTCCAGGGCAGCCTCAGAAGAAAATCCCAGTGGACGACCCACAAGTAGAGGTAGAAATAAAACCATAATTGAAACCCAGGGGAAGTGTGGCTAAGGAGGAAGACCCAAAACCTTCCCACCAGCAGTACAAGCTAAGATTAAATCCTCATGATCAACTAGGCAGACTCTGCATCTGTGGAATATATAAAAGGATATTGAAAACTCCCACAAAAGAAAATGCACTAGTTCTGATTGCTGTGGACATTGGAGGCAAGAACACACGAGAGTAGGACCAGATCAGAATCTGAGCTGCCCTACAGCAGGTCCAGAGACCAGCACAGTGTTGGAGGGCATCCTAAGGAGGTGAGGTGATTCTCACTGAGGGAAAAGACTCTGACAGCAGTGACTTAAAATATTTATTATTCTTTTGTTTCGACTTGTTCTGTAGATTCTTTTGGATTTTCCCTCCCTTTTTTAATCCCTCTATTGTAGTTGTCGATTTTATTGGCACTATGGAATCTAATTAAGCTTTTGAACATTTTTTTGTCAGTCACATTTTTTATTATTGTTATAAACCTCTGCCTCTACATTGGGCTTTTGCAGTTCTGTGGAGTTTTCCTCTTTTTTTTTTTCTTACTTCATCCTTTTTTTTTTTTCTTACTTCTTCCTTTTTTTTTCTTTTTATAATTTTAATTTAAAAAGCCTATTATTATTTTTCTACATTTATTCCTTTGCTTGCTTTTCCTACTGTTCTTTTCCCCTTGCAGTTAATCTTTAATGTATATAACACTTCTTTATCTACTTCTATTTAACTTTGCATATCTATTCTTTCTTTCTTTCCTTTCCTCTCAACATAATTGTTAACTTTTTCTTCATTGCTTTATTCCCCACTTGGCACCTTTGTTTAGTTTTGTTTTCTAGTTTGTGCTTTAGTTTTGTTCTTAACTGGTAGATATAATTTTTTATTTCCTTTGATCACTGTATCAATCTACTGTACTTTATTTTTGTTGGACTGTTTTCACTTTGCTTATGGGTGTATATGTATATGTGTATATTCCATTATTTTAATTAGTATTTGCCTGACTTTGTAACTGACATTTGTCTGGGGTTCATCTTTGTTTTTTTTTCTTTTTGGGTATTTGTTTTAATCTCACTTAATTCCAAAACAAACCACTTGTGGAACCTTCGTTCCTGACCAGAGATCAAGCCCTGAACCTTTGGAGTGGGAGCACTGACTCCAAGACCCTAGACTACCACAGAACTAACCCTAGGGAGTATCAGGCAGTGAGAACTCATACAAAGGAAACCACTTGAATATAAGACCTGGCATCACCAAACCACCAATTACACCCTGTGCAGGATGCCTCATCTAAACAACAAACAAAACAAAATACAAACCCAGTCATCAACAGACAGGATTCCCACCTCACTCAGCCTTGCGCATCAGAGGAAAAACAACCAAACAAGAAACTCAGCACAAATCTCACCCTATATGAAGCTGCACAAACCACTGGACCAAACTTAGGAGGGCAGAAACCAAAAGGAAGAAAGAATTTAACTTTGAAGCCTGGGAAAGGAGACCTCAAGCACAATAAATTAAAAAAAATAATAATGAAAAGGCAGAGAAATACTACACAAATGAAGAAATAAACAAGAAACACAGAAGTTCAAATAAATGAAGAGGAAATAGGCAAACTACCTGAAAAAGAATTCAGATAATGATAGTAAACATGATCAAAACCTTTGAAAACAGAATGGAGAAAATGCAAGAATCAATTAACAAAGACCTAGAAGATTTAAAGAATAAACATACAGAGACAAACAACACAATTACTGAAATTAAAAATACTCTAGAAAGACTCAATAGCAGAATATCTGAAGGAGAAGAACAAATCAGAGAGCTGGAAGATAAACTGATGGAAATAACTTCTGAAAAGCAGAATAAAGTAAAAAGAATGAAAAGAACTGAGGGTAGTCTCAGAGACCTCTGGGACAATATCAAATGCACCATCATTCGAATTATAGGGGTCCCAGGAGAAGAGAAAAAGGAAGGGTAAGAGAAGATTTTTGAAGAGATTATAGTTGAAAATTTCCCCAACATGGAAAAGGAAATAGTTAGTCAAGTTCAAGAGGCACAAAGAGTCCCATACTGGCTAAACCCAAGGAGAAACATGCCAAGACACATATTAATCAAACTAACAAAGACTAAACTCAAGGAAAGAATGTTAATAGCAGCAAGGGAAAAGCAACAAGAGACATACAAGGGACACCCTATATGCTTAACAGCTGATCTTTCAGCAGAAACTCTGCAGGCCAGAAGGGAATGGCAGGACATACTTAAAGTACTAAAAGGGAAAAATCTACAACCAAGATTACTGTACCCAGCAAGGATCTCATTCAAAATTGATGGAGAAATAAAAAGTCTTTCAGACAAGCAAAAGTTAGGAGAAATCAGTACCAACAAACCAGCTTTACAACAAATGTTAAAGGGACTTATATAGTCAAGAAATACAAGAGAAGAAAAAGATCTACAAAATTAACCCCAAACGATTAAGAAAATGGCAATAGGAACATATATATCAATAATTACTTTAAATGTAAATGGATTAAAAGCTCCAACCAAAAGACACAGACTGGCTCAATGGATACAAAAATAAGACCAATATGTATGCTGTCTACAAGAAACCCACTTCAGATCTCAAGACATATATAGACTGAAAGTGAGAGGATGGAAAAAATTTTCCATGCAAATACGAAGCAAAAGAAAGTTGGAGTAGCAATCCTCACATCAGACAAAATAGACCTTAAAATAAAGAAGATTATAGGAGATAAGGAAGGATACAACATAATGATCAAGGGATCAGTCCAAGAGGAAGACATAACAATTGTAAATATCTATGCACCACATATAGGAGCACATCAATACATAAAACATACACTAACATACATAAAAGGAGAAATTGACAGTAACACAATAATAATAGGAGACTTTAACACCCCACTCACACCTATGTATAGATCATCAAAAAAAAATTAATGAGGAAACACAAGTCTTAAATGATATGTTAGATGAGATGGACCTCATTGATATCTTCAGGACATTCCATCCAAACAGAAGAATACACCTTCTTCTCAAGTGCACACGGAATGTTCTCCAGGATAGACCACATCTTGGGTCACAAATCAAACCTCAGTAAATTTAAGAAAATTGAAATCATATCAAGCATCTTCTCTGACCACAATGCTATGAGACTACTTAACAATTACAAGAAAAAAACTGTAAGAAACTCAAACATATGGAGATTAAACAACATGTTTCTAAATAGCTAACAGGTTACTGAAGAAATCAAAAGGGAAATTAAAAAATTTCTAGAAACAAATGACAATGAAAACATCATAACTCAAAACCTATGGGATGCAGCAAAAGCAGTTCTAAGAGGGAAGTTTATAGCAATACAGTCCTACTTCAAGAAACAAGAAAAACATTGAATAGACAACATAACTTTACACCTAGAACAACTGAAAAAATGAAGAACAAAAAATACCCCAAAATTAGTAGAAGGAAAGAAGTCATAAAGATCTGAGCAGAAATAAATGAAAAAGAAATGAAAGGAACAATAGTAAAGATTAATAAATCTAAAAGCTGGTTCTTTGAGAAGATAAACTGACAAACATTTAGGCAGACTCGTCAAGATAAAAGAGAGAAGAATCAAATCAACATAATTAGAAATGAAAAAGGAAAGGTTACAACAGACAATGGAGAAATACAACGGATTATAAGAGACTATTATGAACAACTATATGGCAATAAAATGGAAAATCTGGAAGAAATGGACAGATTTTTAGAAAAGTTCAATCTTCTAAGACTGAACCAGGAAGAAACAGAGATTATGAACAACCTAATTCAGTCAGTCAGTCAGTTCAGTCGCTCAGTCGTGTTTGACTCTTTGCGACCCCATGAATCGCAGCACGCCAGGCCCCCCTGTCCATCACCAACTCCAGGAGTTCACTCAAATCATGTCCGTCGAATTGGTGATGCCATCCAGCCATCTCATTCTCTGTCATCCCCTTCTCCTCCTGCCCTCAATCCCTCCCAGCATCAGAGTCTTTTCCAATGAGTCAACTCTTCGCATGAGGTGGCCAAAGTACTGGAGTTTCAGCTTTAGCATCAGTCCTTCCAATGAACACAAAGGACTGATCTCTTTTAGAACGGACTGGCTGGATCTCCTTGCAGTCCAAGAGACTCTCAAGAGTCTTCTCCAACACCACAGTTCAAAAGCATCAGTTCTTCGGTGCTCAGCTTTCTTCACAGTCCAACTCTCCCATCTATACATGACCACTGGAAAAACTATAGCCTTGACTAGACGGACCTTTGTTGGCAAAGTTATGTCTCTGCTTTTGAATATGCTATCTAAGTTGGTCATAACTTTCCTTCCAAGGAGTAAGCGTCTTTTAATTTCATGGCTGCAATCACCATCTGCAGCCATTTGAGTTTTCCAAATTTGCTGGCATATTGAATGCAGCACTTTCACAGCATCATCTTTCAGGATTTGAAATAGCTCGACTGGAATTCCATCACCTCCACTAGCTTTGTTCATAGTGATGCTTTCTAAGGCCCACTTGACTTCACATTCCAGGATGTCTGGCTCTAGGTGAGTGATCACACCATTGTGATTATCTTGGTCATGAAGATCTTTTTTGTACAATTCTTCTGTGTATTCTTGCCACCTCTTAATATCTTCTGCTTCTGTTAGGTCCATACCATTTCTATCCTTTATCGAGCCTATCTTTGCATGAAACTTTCCCTTGGTATCTCTAATTTTTGTGACGACATCTCTAGTCTTTCCTATTCTGTTGTTTCCTCTATTTCTTTGCATTGATAGCTGAGGAAGGCTTTATTATCTCTCCTTGCTATCCTTTGGAACTCTTCATTCAGATGCTTATATCTTTCCTTTTCTCCTTTGCTTTTCGCTTCTCTCCTTTTCACAGCTATTTGTAAGACTTCCCCAGACAGCCATTTTGCGTTTTTGCAACCCAATTACAAGCACTGAAATTGAAGCTGTGACCAAAACTTACCCAAAAATCAAAATCCCAGGGCCAGATGGCTTCAGAGGAGAATTCTATCAAACATTTAGAGAAGAGCTAATGCCTATTCTTCTAATACTCAAAAAATTGCAGAGGAAGGAATACTTCCAAACTCATTCTATGAGGCCACCATTACCCTGATACCAAAACCAGACAAAGACAACACACAAAAAAGAAAACTATGATGAACATAGATGCAAAGATCCTCAACAAAATTTTAGCAAACAGAATTCAGCAACACTTTAAAAAAGTCATATACCATTATCAAGTTGGGTTTATTCCAGCAATGCAAGGATTCTTCAGTAGATGCAAATCAATCAATGTGATACACCATATTAACAAATTGAAAGAGAAAAACCATATGATAATCTCAATAGATGCAGAAAAAGTCTTTGACAAAATTCAGGACCCATTTATGATTAAAACTCTTCAAAAAAATGGGCATAGAAGGAACCTACCTCAACATAGTAAGGGCCATATATGATAAGCTTATAACAAACATTGGGATCAGGAACAAAAAGATCAGGAACAAGACAAGAGTGTCCACTTTCACCACTATTATTCAACATAGTTCTGGAAGTTCTAGCTACAATAATCAGAGAAGAAAAATAAATGAAAGGAATCCAGATTGGAAAAGAAGAAGTGAGCTCTCATTGTTTGCAGATGACATGATACTGTACATAGAAAACCCTGAAGATAGTATCAGAAAATTACTAGAGCTAATCAGTGAATTTAGCAAAGTTGTAGGATACAAAATCAATACACAGAAGTCATTTGTGTTTCTACATACTAACAATGAATATTCAGAAAGAAAAATTAAGGAATCAATCCCATTCACCATTGCAACAAAAAGAATTAAATATCTAGGAATAAATTTACCTAAGTAGAAAAAGCGCGGGCGGTTGCTCCAGTGCACAAGCGTGGCAGAGAAGAGCAACCCCCCGTTGAGGTCAAGGGCAGCGGCCAAGAGTGCCAGGCTGTGACAGCGCAGGAGCAGCTGAGAGGAGCTACCCCATGCCTGAGGCTAGGGGCGGTGGCCAGGAGGAGCTACCCCATGCCTGAGGTCAGGGGCGGTGACCAAGAGGAGCAACCCCACATCCAAGGAGTGGTGGCTGCGCAGTTGCAGGAGGGCCGAGAGGAGCTACTCCACGTTCAAGGTCAGGAGGGGCAGCAGTGAGGAAATACCCATCATCCAAGGTAAGGAGCAGTGGCTGCGCTTTGCTGGAGCAGCCGTGAAGAGATACCCCATGTCCAAGGTAAGAGAAACCCAACAAGATGGTAGGTGTTGCAAGAGGGCATCAGAGGGCAGACACACTGAAACCATAATTAGAAAACTAGTCAATCTAATCACACTAGGACCAGAGCCTTGTCTAACTCATTGAAACTAAGTCATGCCCGTGGGGCCACCCATGACGGGTGGGTCATGGTGGAGAGGTCTGACAGATGTGGTCCACTGGAGAAGGGAATGGCAAACCACTTCAGTATTCTTGCCTTGAGAACCCCATGAACAGTGTGAAAAGGCAAAATGATAGGATACTGAAAAAGGAACTCGCCAGGTCAGTAGGTGCCCAATATGCTACTGGAGATCAGTGGAAAAATAACTCCAGAAAGAATGAAGGGATGGAGCCAGAGCAAAAACAATACCCAGTTGTGGATGTGACTGGTGATAGAAGCAAGATCCGATGCTGTAAAGAGCAATATCGCACAGGAACCTGGAATGTCAGGTCCATGAATCAAGGCAAATTGGAAGCAGTCAAACAAGAGATGGCAAGAGTGAACGTCGACATTCTAGGAATCAGCGAACTAAAATGGACTGGAATGGGTGAATTTAACTCAGATGACCATTATATCTACTACTGCATGCCAGGAGCCAGTACGGGAGATCCCACCCATGACAAGGTCATGCGGAAGAGAACTGTTAAGCAAGGCTTCAGGACTCGAGGGGCCCCCCTTCTCGAGCATCTACCCAAAACCAGAATCTGTCTGTTTTATTTCATGACTTTCACCAACTCCTCTGACATTAACAGGGGGCTATCCCCAACGACCTTTCTCTGAAGAAAATCAACTTAGGGCTCTAGCTAATAAGTCTCCTGGACATGAGAGGAATATTTCAATTCAACCCCCCCTGTTAGCATTCTAACTTTCTTGGCAGGTTTATCCAGACTTTTGCAGCTACGCATATGATTGTTCACAGCCTCCCAACTGTGAGAGGCACGGGAAGCCTAAAACATAGACCCTTTCAAAGAGTTGAAAGTTATTAGAGTAGTGCTGGTGTAAGATTTCATTATTGGGCCAATGCTTGTTGCTAAGTTCTCATATCTCTTATCCACTGGGCACCTGGGGGTGCACTAGTTAACATAGTTGGAATGTAAGAAAAACAAGTGTAGCCTTGAAATTAACCACATCAGACTTTTGAGCTAATTGGTTCTTTCTTGTAACTCACTGCACCTTTGATCCGTGAGAAATGTAACTCTGTTTAGCATTTTTTGAGGCTGACATAGATTAGAAATATAAAGAAAAAACATTTCAAGGGAAAATAAGTTTTCTGGTTGAGCAGCCTTTATCAAAAGAGGGTCATAAAATGTCCACAGTCCTCCAAGGCCAGAAGATAATGTACACAATATTGTTTATGGGAAAGGTATGCAGAAAAAATCCTGGTTTTCATAAAGAAAAACAGATGTAATGTTTGGGCTGACTCTGTATGACTTTGCATCTTTCATTTCCCTCTATGTACAAGTTAAGGTATAAAAGTCCCTTTTGAAAATAAAGTAATGGGCCTCACTCACTGAAGCTTGGTCACCCCGTGTTTTTTTCTTTCTTTCTCTCTCTTACTCTGCCTCTTTTCTCTCCTCCTATTTTCTTATCTGCAACATTCTTTCTTTCAGTTCAGTTCAGTCTCTCAGTAGTGTCCGACTCTTTGCAAACACATGAATCGCAGCACACCAGGCCTCCCTGTCTATCACGATCTCCCGGAGTTCACTCAGACTCATGATCATTGAGTCAGTGATGCCATCCAACCATCTTATCCTCTGTCGTCCCCTTCTCCTCCTGCCCCCAATCCCTCCCAGCATCAAAGTCTTTTCCAATGCGTCAACTCTTCACATGAGGTGGCCAGAGTACTGGAGTTTCAGCTTTAGCATCATTCCTTCCAAAGAAATCCCATGGCTGATCTCCTTCAGAATGGACTGGTTGGATCTCCTTGCAGTCCAAGGGACTCTCAAGAGTCTTCTCCAACACCACAGTTCAAAAGCATCAATTCTTCAGCACTCAGCCTTCTTCACAGTCCAATTCTCACATCCATACATGACTACTGGATAAACCATAGCCTTGGCTAGTCGAACCTTAGTCGGCAAAGTAATGTTTCTGCTTTTGAATATGCTATCTAGGTTGGTCATAACTTTTCTTCCAAGGAGTAAGTGTCTTTTAATTTCATGGCTGCAGTCACCATTGTTTCTTTATCTCTCTCTAAATCATTTTCTTCGCCGACGCCGTTTCTCCTTTGGGTTCCCTTGGATCCTGCGGGGGCTGGACCCCGGCTACTGCGGGGAGGAATCCCTTAGAAGAAGTGGAGTAGCCATCATGGTCAACAAAAGAGTCCAAAATGCAGTACTTGGATGCAGTCTCAAAAACTACAGAAGGATCTCTGTTCGTTTCCAAGGCAAACCATTCAATATCACAGTAATCCAAGTCTATGCCCCAATCAGTAACACTGAAGAAGCTGAACGTGAATGGTTCTTTGAAGACCTACAAGACTTTTTAGAACTAACACCCCCAAAAGATGTCCTTTTCATTATAGAGCACTGGAATGCAAAAGTAGGAGGTCAAAAAACACCTGGAGTAACAGGCATATTTGGCCTTGGAATACAGAATGAAGCAGAGCAAAGGCTAATAGAACTTTGCCAAGAGAACACACTGGTCATAGCAAACACCCTCTTCCAACAGCACAGGAGAAGACTCTACACATGGACATCACCAGATGGTCAACATTGAAATCAGATTGATTATATTCTTTGCAGCCAAAGATGGAGAAGCTCTATGCAGTCTACAAAAACAAGACCGGGAGCTGACTGTGGCTCAGATCATGAATTTCTTATTGCCAAATTAAGACTTATTGAAGAAAGTAGGGAAAACCGCTAGACCATTCAGGTGTGACCTAAATCAAATCCCTTCTGATTATACAGTGAAAGTGAGAAATAGATTTAAGGGCCTAGATCTGATAGATAGAGTGCCTGATGAACTATGGACTGAGGTTCCTGACATTGTACAGGAGACAGGGATCAAGACCATTCCCATGGAAAAGCAAAAAAGCAAAATGGCTGTCTGGGGAGGCCTTACAAATAGCTGAGAAAAGAAGAGAAGTGAAAAGCAAAGGAGAAAAGGAAAGATATAAGCATCTGAATAAAGAGTTCCAAAGAATAGCAAGAAGAGATAACAAAGCCTTCCTCAGTGATCAATGCAAAGAAATAGAGGAAAACAACAGAATGGGAAAGACTAGAGATCTCTTCAAGAAAATTAGAGATACCAAGGGAACATTTCATGCAAAGATGGGCTCAATAAAGGACAGAAATGGTATGGACCTCACAGAAGCAGAAGATATTAAGAAGAGGTGGCAAGAATACACAGAAGAACTGTACAAAAAAGATCTTCATGACCAAGATAATCACAATGGTGTGATCACTCACCTAGAGCCAGACATCCTGGAATGTGAAGTCAAATGGGCCTTAGAAAGCATCACTATGAACAAAGGTAGTGGAGGTGATGGAATTCCAGTTGAGCTATTTCAAATCCTGAAAGATGGTGCTGTGAAAGTGCTGCACTCAATATGCCAGCAAATTTGGAAAACTCAGCAGTGGCCATAGGACTGGAAAAGGTCAGTTTTCATTCCAATCCCAAAGAAAGGCAATGCCAAAGAATGCTCAAACTACCACACAGTTGCACTCATCTCGCACGCTAGTAAAGTAATGCTCAAAATTCTCCAAGCCATGCTTCAGCAATATGCGAACCATGAATTTCCAGATGTTCAAGCTGGTTTTAGAAAAGGCAGAGGAACCAGAGATCAAATTGCCAACATCTGCTGGATCATGGAAAAACAAGAGAGTTCCAGAAAAACATCTATTTCTGCTTTATTGACTATGCCAAAGCCTTTGACTGTGTGGATCACAATAAACTGTGGATAATTCTGAAAGAGATGGGAATACCAGACCACTTGACCTGCCTCTTGAGAAACCTATATGCAGGTCAGGAAGCAACAGTTATAACTGGACATGAAACAACAGACTGGTTCCAAATAGGAAAAGGAGTACGTCAAGGCTGTATATTGTCACCCTGCTTATTTAACTTATATGCAGAGTACATCATGAGAACCGCTGCGCTGGAAGAAGCACAAGCTGGTATCAAGATTGCTGGGAGAAATATCAATAACCTCAGATATGCAGATGACACCACCCTTATGGCAGAAAGTGAAGAGGAACTAAAAAGCCTCTTGATGAAAGTGAAAGTGGAAAGTGAAAGAGTTGGCTTAAAGGTCAACATTCAGAAAACGAAAATCATGGCATCCGGTCCCATCACTTCATGGGAAATAGATGGGGAAACAGTGGAAACAGTGTCAGACTTTATTTTTTGGGGGCTCCAAAATCACTGCAGATGGTGACTGCAGCCGTGAAATTAAAAGACGCTTACTCCTTGGAAGAAAGATTATGACCAACCTAGATAGTATATTCAAAAGCAGAGACATTACTTTGCCAACAAAGGTCCGTCTAGTCAAGTCCTATTGTTTTTCCAGTGGTCATGTATAGATGTGAGAGTTGGACTGTGAAGAAAGCTGAGCGCTGAAGAATTGATGCTTTTGAACTGTGGTGTTGGAGAAGATTCTTGGACTGTAAGGAGATCCAACCAGTCCATTCTAAAGGAGATCAGCCCTGGGTGTTCTTTGGAGGGTTGATGCTAAAGCTGAAACTCCAGTACTTTAGCCACCTCATGTGAAGAGTTGACTCATTGGAAAGGACTTTGATGCTGGGAGGGATTGAGGGCAGGAGGAGAAGGGGACTACAGAGGATGAGATGGCTGAATGGCATCACCGACTCAATGGACGTGAGTTTGAGTGAACTCCAGGAGATCATGATGGACAGGGAGGCCTGATGTGCTGCGATTTTGTAGTTGCAAAGAGCTCGACATGACTGAGTGACTGAACTGAACTGAACTGAAGTAGAAAAAGGAACTGTACACAGAAAATTATGACACTAATGAAAGAAATTGAAGACAACATAAACAGATGGAGAGATATTCCATGTTCCTGGGTAGGAAGAATCTATATTGTGAAAATGACCATAGTACCAAAGGAAATCTACAGATTCAGTGGGATCCCTATCAAATTACCAGTGGCATTTTTTACAGAACAAGGACAAAAAGTTTCACAATTCATATGGAAACACAAAAGACCCCAAATAGCCAAAACAGTCTTGAACAAGAAGAATGGAGCTGAAGGAATCAACCTTCCTGACTTCAGATTATACTACAAAGCTACAGTCATCAAGACAGTATTGTACTGGCACAAAAACAGAAGTATAGATGATTGGAACAAAATAAAAAGCCCAGAAATAAACCCATGAACCTATGGGTACCTTATTTTTGACAAAGGAGGCAAGAATATACAATGGCGCAAAGAGAGCCTTTTCAATAAATGGTGCTGGGAAAACCAGACAATGACATGTAAAAGAATGAAATTAGAACACTTTCTAACACCATACACAAAGATAACCTCAAAATGGATTAAAGATCTAAATGTAAGACCCGAAACTATAAAACTCTTGGAGGAAAACATAGGCAGAACACTCGATGACATAAATCAAAGCAAGATCCTTTATGACCCAACTCCTAGAGTAATGGAAATAAAAACAAAAGTAAACAAGTGGGACCTGATTAAACTTAAAAGCTTTTGCACAGCAAAGGAAACTATAAACAAGGTGAAAAGACAACCCTCGGAATGGGAGAAAATAAGCATGTGAAACAACTGACAAAGGATTAAATTCCAAAATATATAAGCAGCTCATACAACTCAATGCCAGAAGAACAAACAACCCAATCAAAAAGTGGGAAAAAGACCCAAACAGACATTTCTCCAAAGAAGACACACAGTTGGCTAAGAAACACATGAAAAGATGTTCAACATTGCTCATTATTAGAGAACTGCAAATCAAAACTACAATGAGATATCATGAATAGCCCTCATCAAAAAGTCTACAAACAATAAATGCTGAAGAGGGTGTGGAGAAAAGGAAACACTCTTGCACTGTTGGTGGGAATGTAAATTGATACAGCTGCTATGGAGGAAGGTATGGAGATTCCTTAAAATACTAGGAATAAAACCACCATATGACCCAGCAATCCCACTCCTAGGCATATACCCTGAGGAAACCAAAATTGAAAAGGACTCATGTATCCCATTGTTCATTGCAGCACAGTTTCCAATAGCTAAAACATGGAAGCAACCTAGATGTCCATCAGCAGATGAATGGATAAAGAAGTTGTGGGCATCAGTCAGTCAGTTCAGTCACTCAGTCACGTCTGACTCTGCGACCCCATGAATCTCGGCATGCCAGGCCTCCCTGTGCATCACCATCTCCCGGAGTTCACTCAGACTCACGTCCATCGAGTCAGTGATGCCATCCAGCCATCTCATCCTCACACGTCATTATTTACAACTTTCTTGTTCAAAATAAAA
The DNA here is from genome assembly GCF_014754425.2 of Oryx dammah. NCBI lineage: Eukaryota > Metazoa > Chordata > Mammalia > Artiodactyla > Bovidae > Oryx > Oryx dammah. The sequence continues at coordinate 2,427,837 of NW_024080625.1, forward strand.
TATTTGTCTTAATTTTCTGCGAATGAATGCTCATACCTTACATTCAGAGATTTTAACACTGTTTTTTTTTTTTTTGATAAATCAGATTCCCAACACAAATAGGCATGAATATATCTGAACTTAAAAAAAAACCACAGCTCCCTAGTATTTTAATGTGACAGGTTCTGTATAGAGAACAGATTTAAAGTCAGCTTGATTTCTATTATGCTTTTCTTTGTTTGAGCACTTGGGAAATGTGTTTTTCCCTCCCCTTTATCTTTGTATTCTGTATTTTCCACTGGGTATGCCCAAATAAGGGACCTCTTTCACCAGAATTTGTTTAGAATGTGGTTAGTGACAGAGATGTTTAGAATTATTGTCTGGTTCCTTAAAATCACCTGTCTATAGTCTTTGTTTTGGGTGGTGGGTGGTGGGTGATGGTTTTGTTGCTAAGTCATGTTAGTGCACTGAAAACAGAGTACCCCAGCTTACTGCAACTAGAGAAAGTCCCCACACAGCAGTGAAGACCCAGTGCAGCCAAAATAAATTAATTAATCAATTTTTTAAAATCTTGCAAATATTTATTTCAAAAAAACACATAAAACCCCTTTTAAGCACAGAACGAGTCACTGTAACTAATAAAGGCATGACCAAAGTGTGAGAAAAATACATATACTCTCAGGAGCAAATGCCAAGTCTTGAATACTATAGTCATGGCTTAATATAAAATACTATTAAGGCTTTGTTTACCATCTTCTAGAAGTCTCCTTCTCTTCCCACCTCAAACAAACAAAACCAACAAACAATTATGTTACCATACATAGTCTATCATATCAAAGAGGAAGAACAAATATTACACTGAAATATTTCTTCAAGATTTGGCTTAAATGGAACTCAGAACCGGGAGCCCTTTTTGCCATTAATATCAAAGGTTTACAGCAAAAGGGTAAATGATAATTAAACTGATCAGTGCAGAAAAGAATGATTAAACAGAATGCCATTTAAGCAAAAAAGAATATTGTTTCAGAACCAGTTACATGAACTGAAGCTCCCTTGGGTGACATTTTTGGTGTAATGATTTTAAGCTTCCTGTTAAACACTGTGCACTTTGGAAATTCAATTTTCCTGTAGTAATCAGCTGATAGAAACCCATACTAATGGCCTTTTCAGCTTCTTTTATATTGGTTCCAAAACATGATACTGGATATAGCTGAACTTTTCCAAAGGGCTGGGTCATCAAACCGATTTTCTTTTTAGATGCAGTGAATTCCATTTCCGGGGAAGTTTAGAATAACATTCACAGAAATGACAGGGATTTTTATGTTAAAAGGACAGTAATTGGATTGCATTCCTTGGAGTGTGTAACTCTACACTATCTGGTGAGGGTTGTGTTTAATTCATGATAAAGTCATAGTTCCTTCTTTCAAGACATTGCAGTCAGTTGATTTCTGAGAGGAGATAAACACATACTGTAGGGCACATGTGAAGGTTTGGGGCTTTTGAGTCTTAGAAAATGGTTCTTTAAAAAAACATTAATTTCTGGCTTTCCTGGGCCTTGTTGCTCTGTTTGGGCTAGTTGCAGTGAGTGGGGGCTTCTCACTGTGGTGGCTTCTCCTGGTGTGGAGCACAGGCTCTAGGCATGGGGGCTTCAGTAGCTGCAGCACTTGGCCTTCAGTAGTTGTCTCTCGGGCTCCAGAGCACAGGCTCAGTAGTTGCAGTGCACAGGCTTAGCTGCTCCATGGCATGTGGGTTCTTTCTGGATCAAGGATTGAATCTGTGTCCCTGCATTAGCAGGCAGATTCTTATCCACTGCACCATCAGGGAAGTCCAGAAGATGGTTCTTGATTTGTGCTGATGTGTTTTGGTCAAAAATACTGAGGGAATCTAAGATTACATTAAAGCTATCCCTTTCAAGAATTTTGAGAAGTCAACAAAAATAAATTACATTATTTTAATGATTTTACAACCAAAAAATTTCACTGCCAAACTCCTAGACAATTTGAGAAACTGCTTTATCAAACTTTGCTTTCCATCTTGGGTAAAGAAGATTTTTTAATTTTTAAAAAATTGAACACTGTCCATCTTGAAATATCTCACAAATCTGAAGATTAAAAAAATTTCCTTTTGCTTTACTGTCTGATTTAGAAAGTATATAGTGAAGGAGATATGCCCTGCCACTCACAGCCTAAATACTAGGATAAGTACACAAAACTCATATTTGGTTCATAGGGTATATCTCTGGAACAGTGAAAGATGTACTTCTTTAAAAAAAAAAAAAGATGCAATAAAAGGCTTAGATAGTCTGGGCCAAATAGGAGATAGATAGGATTTAAAAATAGCTCCTTACGGTGCTGGGTACTCAGTGGGAAATAATATTGATTGATGGTAACCATCCTTTGCTAGAATCTGTATAGTAAAAGAAATCTTTTAGGAAAATACTTGAAATTTAAACTAAAAGCTACGTGGTAGAGATTCCTGTGATTACCATTCTTAAAGAATGCTTGTAATTTCATTTCAAATTCTGCTTGTAAGGGCCTAGAATTCACTATTGTTATTATTCAAAACCCAATATTAAGTTTGAAAATCTAAAAAGCCTAAGAATTTTTAAACTGGGTAAAGAGAGATTTCATACAATATTTAATGGCTACAGCTCCAGAGAAAAATTTAAAGTGTAATAGAGGAGGAGTGAGAGAGAAGACTGAAAATGTGATCTGAGGCATATTGCAAGAGTTCATTTAATGCTAAGCTCTGCAATACAAACTCATTCTTAGGTACCAAGGGTAGCCATCAAAGATTTGCAATGAACAAAAGAGGAATGGGGTGAGAACAGTATTTTAGGAAGACAAATCTGGCCTCAGAGACCTGAAATCCTTAATTTCAGTGCTAGATTTAATTTAGGCATGGAAAACAATTGACCTACTATGCATTATAAATCCAAGTTGCTGTTTCATTTCTTCCAGCCCTCTAGGGATCCTTACTGTTTCAATATGCAAAATTCATTCCCATGCTAGTACCCATTTCTTGACAGGTATTCCTTGGAAGGCATTATTGTTTTATTTGCAAATTCGACCATATCTTTAGCTTTGTTTAAGCCTCACTTGGCATGACTGCAGCCATGAAATTAAAAGATGCTTGCTCCTTGGAAGAAAAGTTATGACCAACCTAGACAGCATATTAAAAAGCAGAGACATTACTTTGCCAATAAAGGTCCATCTAGTCAAAGCTATGTTTTTTCTAGTAGTCATGTATGGCTGCGAGAGTTGGACTATAAAGAGAGCTGAGCACCAAAGAATTAATGCTTTTAAACTGTGGTGTTGGAGAAGACTCTTGAGAGTCCCTTGGACAGAAAGGAGATCCAACCAGTCCATCCTAAAGGAAATCAGTCCTGAATATTCATTGGTAGAACTGATGCTGAAGCTGAAACTCCAATACTTTGGCCACCTGATGCAAAGAACTGACTCATTGGAAAAGACCCTGATGATGGAAAAGATTGAAGGTGGAAGGAGAAGGGGACAACAGAGGAAGAGATGTTTGGATGGCATCACTGATTCAATGCACATGAGTTTGAGTAAACTCTGGGAGTTGGTGATGGATGGGGAGGCCTGGCGTGCTGCAGTCCATGAGGTCACAAAGAGTCAGACACAACTGAGTGACTGAACTGAACTGAAGCCTCACTTCCTCCTCCTAGGAGTTTTTCTACCCCTTAAATGCACATCCCACAAAACTCCAATACTTCTTAGCTGCATCATTCCCACAATGTTATCACAAACTACCTTGTGGTGTGGCCTTCTGCACCTCTGAAATCAGCTGACTACAATATCCTTGAGTGAGGGGAATATGACTTATGTGAACTGAACAAAGCCCTCTTCCTCCACTATTAAATTATATACTACCCTAGCTTGGTAGGTACAACATGCATAACCATTGATGATTCCACTCTCTATCCTTATCTCATATCTTATGAGTCTCTTCACTTTAGTCAAAAATTAGAGGTAAGAATTTCAATCTTTATAGTTCAGTTTTTATGTTCCATGCTATTTGCAACCAAGTGAATGTAATTTTTCCTGAGGAGGATTATAATTCAATACTAAGGAAAAAATGGCAACATTATTTTGCAGTTTTTACCATCAAGAGATGGAGTCTATTTCTCCATGCTTTGAATCTTGGTTTGGTCATATGATTTATTTTGGCCAATAGGACATTAGCAAGCATGGCATAAGCAGAGGCTTGACAAATGCTTGTTCACCAGGAGTCGTCCTCTGTCTTGCTGTTTTTGGAACCCAGCTACCATGTGAAAAAGCCCAGAGTAGCCTCCTGGACACTGGAGACATGTGACCCAGCTACCCTGTTGTCCCAGCCAACTACCAGATATGCAAGTGAGCCATCAAGCACCAGCTAGCCCCCAGCTAGTCCACCACATAAGCGACAGCAACCACATGAGTGAGCCTAGGTAAGACCAGTGCAGAAACAAGTCCAACCTGAATACTGACTTACAGAATTTTGAACTAATACATAATTATTTTTAAGCCTCTACGTTTGGAAATGTTTTGTTATATACTACAAAGTCAAACTGATTTTGTATATAATAAAATCAAGATATTAAAAATCTCATTTTCATGCATGTTTGACAGAAAGCCTACTGTGCTTTAGGGGCTTCCCAGGTGGCGCTAGTGGTAAGGAACCCACCTGCCAATGCAGGAGACATAAGAGACTCAGGTTCAATCCCTGAATGAGGAAGATCCCCTGGAGGAGGACATGGCAACCCACTCCAGTATTCTTGCCTCGAAAATCTCATGGACAGAGGAGCCTGATGGGTACAGTTCATGGGGTCATGAAGAGCCAGACACAACTGAAGCAACTAAGCACACACACAGGCGCTGTGCTCTAAAGAAGAATGTTCTACACAACTTCTACAGAACATTTCAGGCAAGAATTAAGAAGAATTATTCTTCCTGGCTGAATCTAGGGAAAACAAACAAACAAGAATCACACTGGCAAGTTCATTAAGTTAAATAAACTACATCCACTTACAGAAAGACAGGAACAGCTTCTTTCCTCCTTTTCTAGAAAGCAACAGAGATAAAAGTTGGTGATGTACAAGAAAAGGACAGGTTTACAACTTCCTGCTCAGCTAATATGATTCTTTCTTCACAGATTTCTTTTTGATTGCTTAAATGCTTCAACACACAATGACATGAACAGAACCAACACAGTCCAGGAACTAAGTCAATATCTCTTCACGGATAAACTTTTAAAATTCTGCCTGTGATTCTGTGAGGAGAACACTGCTCTGATGCTCATGCTACAGATGAATAAACTGGATTTAAATGGCTGAAATAACTTGCCCAGGTGAATATTTAAATGGTAAACCTGCAATTTGAGTCCAGGCAGCCAGATTCTTAACCAAGGGTCTACATTCCTTTTTTTTTTAAATCTCAGTTTTATTTATGTATTTATTTATACTTTACAATATTGTATTGGTTTTGCCATACATCAACATGAATCTGCCACGGGTGTACACGTGTTCCCCATCCTGAATCCCCTTCCCATCTCCCTCCCCATTCCATCCCTCTGGGTCATCCCAGTGCACCAGCCCTGAGCACCCTGTATTATGCATCAAACCTGGACTGGAAATTCGTTTCACATGTGATAATTTACATGTTTCAATGCCATTCTCCCTGATCCTGCCCTCACCCTCTCCCACAGAGTCCAAAAGACTGTTCTATACATCTGTGTCTCTTTTGCTGTCTTGCATACAGGGTTATCATTACCATCTTTCTAAATTCCATATATATATGCATTAGTATACTGTATTGGTGTTTTTCTTTCTGGCTTACTTCGCTCTGTATAATAGGCTCCAGTTTCATCCACCTCATTAGAACTGATTCAAATGTGTTCTTTTTAATGGCTGAGTAATACTTCATCGTGTATATGTACACAGCTTTCTTATCCATTCATCTGCTGATGGACATCTAGGTTGCTTCCATGTCCTGGCTATTATAAACAGTGCTGTGATGAACACTGGGATACACGCGCCTCTTTCAATTCTGGTTTTTTGGTGTGTGTGCCCAGCAGTGGGATTGCTGGGTCATAAGGCAGTTCTATTTCCAGTTTTTAAAGGAATCTCCACACTGTTCTCCATAGTGGCTGTACTAGTTTGCATTCCCACCAGCAGTGAAAGAGGGTTCCCTTTTCTCCACACCCTCTCCAGCATTTATTGCTTGTAGACTTTTGGATCGCAGCCATTCTGACTGGTGTGAAATTGTACCTCATTGTGGTTTTGATTTGCATTTCTCTGATAATGAATGATGTTGGGCATCTTTTCATATGTTTGTTAGCCATCTGTATGTCTTCTTTGGAGAAATATCTGTTTAGTCCTTTGGCCCACTTTTTGATTGTGTCGTTTATCTTTCTGGAATTGAGCTGCAGGAGTTGCTTGTATATTTTTGAGACCAATTCTTTGTTCATTGCTTCATTTGCTATTATTTTCTCCCATTCTGAAGGCTGTCTTTTCACCTTGCTTCTATTTTCCTTTGTTGTGCAGAAGCTTTTAATTTTAATTAGGTCCCATTTGTTTACTTTGCTTTTATTTCCAGTATTCTGGGAGGTAGGTCATAGAGGATCCTGCTGTGGTTTATATCGGAGAGTGTTTTGCCTATATTTTCCTCTAGGAGCTTAATAGTTTCTGGTCTTAGGTTTAGATCTTTAATTCCTTTTGAGTTCATTTTTTTGAATGATGTTAGAAAGTGTTCTAGTTTCATTCTTTTACAACTGGTTGACAAGTTTTCCCAGCACCACTTGTTAAAGAGATTGTCTTTTCTCTATTGTATATTCTTGCCTCCTTTTTCAAAGATAAGGTGTCTATAGGTGCGTGGATTTATCTTTGGGCTTTCTATTTTGTTCCATTGGTCTATACTTCTGTCTTTGATGACTGTGGCTTTGTAGTACAGACTGAAGTCAGGCAGGTTGATTCCTCCAGTTCCATTCTTCTTTCTCAAGATTGCTTTGGCTATTCGAGGTTTTCTTGTATTTCCATACAAATTGTGAAATTATTTGTCCTAGTTCTCTGAAAAATTCCATTGGTAGCTTGATAGGGATTGCATTTAATCTATAGATTGCTTTGGGTAGTATACTCATTTTCACTATATTGATTCTTCTGATCCATGATCATGGTATATTTCTCCATCTATTAGTGTCCTCTTTGATTTCTTTCACCAGTGTTTTATAGTTTTCTATATATAGGTCTTTTGTTTCTTTAGGTAGATATATTCCTAAGTATTTTATTCTTTTCATTGCAATGGTGAATGGAATTGTTTCCTTAATTTCTCTGTTTTCTCATTGTTAGTGTATAGGAATGCGAGGGATTTCTGTGTGTTGATTTTATAACCTGCAACTTTACTATATTCATTGATTAGCTCTAGTAATTTTCTGGTGGAGTCTTTAGGGTTTTCTATGTAGAGGATCATGTCATCTGCAAATAGTGAGAGTTTTACTTCTTCTTTTCCAATTTGGATTCCTTTTATTTCTTTTTCTGCTCTGACTGCTGTGGCCAAAACTTTCAAAACTATGTTGAATAGTAGTGGTGAGAGTGGGCACCCTTGTCTTGTTCCTGACTTTAGGGGAAATGCTTTCAATTTTTCACCATTGAGGATAATGTTTGCTGTGGGTTTGTCATATATAGCTTTTATTATATTGAGGTATGTTCCTTCTATTCCTGCTTTCTGGAGGGTTTTTATCATAAATGGATGTTGAATTTTGTCAAAGGCTTTCTCTGCATCTCTTGAGATAATCATATGGTTTTTATTTTTCAATTTGTTAATGTAGTATATTACATTGATTGATTTGTGGATATTGAAGAATCCTTGCATCCCTGGGATAAAGCCCATTTGGTCATGATGTATGATCTTTTTAATATGTTGTTGGATTCTGTTTGCTAGAATTTTGTTAATGATTTTTGCATCTATGTTCATCAGTGATATTGGCCTGTAGTTTTCTTTTTTTGTGGCATTTTTGTCAGGTTTTGGTATTAGGGTGATAGTGGCCTCATAGAATGAGTTTGGAAATTTACCTTCCTCTGCTGTTTTCTGGAAGAGTTTGAGTAGGATAGGTGTTAGCTCTTCTCTAAATTTTTGGTAGAATTCAGCTGTGAAGCTGTCTGGTCCTGGGCTTTTGTTTGCTGGAAGATTTCTGATTACAGTTTCAATTTCTGTGCTTGTGATGGGCCTGTTAAGATTTTCTATTTCTTCCTGGTTCAGTTTTGGAAAGTTGTACTTTTCTAAGAATGTGTCCATTTCTTCCAACTTGTCCATTTTATTTGCATATAGTTGCTGATAGTAGTCTCTTATGATCCTTTGTAATTCTGTGTTGTCTGTTGTGATCTCTCCATTTTCATGTCTAATTTTGTTGATTTGATTTTTCTCCCTTTGTTTCTTGATGAGTCTGGCTAATGGTTTGTCAATTTTATTTATCTTCTCAAAGAACAAGCTTTTAGCTTTGTTGATTTTTGCTATGGTCTCTTTTGTTTCTTTTGCATTTATTTCTGCCCTAATTCTTAAGATCTCTTTCCTTCTACTAACCCTGGAATTCTTCATTTCTTCCTTTTCTAGTTGCTTTAGGTGTAGAGTTAGGTTATTTATTTGACTTTTTTCTTATTTCTTGAGGTAAGTCTGTATTGCTATGAACCTTCCCCTTAGCATTGCTTTTACAGTGTCCCACAGGTTTTGGGTTGTTGTGTTTTCATTTTCATTCATTTCTATGCATATTTTAATTTCTTTTTTGATTTCTTCTGTGATTTGTTGGTTATTCAGCAGCGTGTTGTTCAGCCTCCATATGTTGAGATTTTTAATATTTTTCTCCTGTAATTGACATCTAATCTTATTGCATTGTGGTCAGAAAAGATGCTTGGAATGATTTCAATTTTCTTGAATTTACCAAGGCTAGATTTATGGCTCAGGATGTGATCTATCCTGGAGAAGATTCCGTGTGCACTTGAGAAGAAGGTGAAATTCATTGTTTTGGGGTGAAATGTCCTATAGATATCAATTAGGTCTAACTGGTCTATTGTATCATTTATAGTTTGTGTTTCCTTGTTAATTTTCTGTTTAGTTGATTTGCCCATAGGTGTGAGTGGGGTATTAAAGTCTCCCACTATTATTGTGTTATTGTTAATTTCCCCTTTCATACTTGTTAGCATTTGTTTTATATATTGTAGTGTTCCTATGTTGGGTGCATATATATTTATGATTGTTATATCTTCTTCTTGGATTGATCTTTTGATCATCATGTAGTATCCATCTTTGTCTCTTTTCACAGCCTTTGTTTTAAAGTCTATTTTATCTGATATGAGTATTGCTACTCCTGCTTTCTTTGGGTCTCTATTTGCATGGAATATCTTTTTCCAGCCCTTCACTTTCAGTCTGTAGGTGTTCCTTGTTTCGAGGTGAGTCTCTTGTAGACAACATATATAAGGGTCTTGTTTTTGTATCCATTCAGCTAGTCTTTGTCTTTTGGTTGGGGCATTCAACCCATTTACATTTAAGGTAATTATTGATACGTATGATCCCATTGCCACTTACTTTATTGTTTGGGGTTCGAGTTTATACACCCTTTCTGTGTTTCTTGTCTAGAGAAGATCCTTTAGCATTTGTTGGAGAGCTGGTTTGGTGGAGCTGAATTCTCTCAGCTTTTACTTGTCTGCAAAGCTTTTGATTTCTCCTTCATATTTGAATGAGATCCTTGCTGGGTACAGTAATCTGGGCTATAGGTTATTTTCTTTCATCACCTTAAGTATATCCTGCCATTCCCTCCTGGTTTGAAGAGTTTCTATTGAAAGATGAATCCCCTTGTGTGTTATTTGTTGTTTTTTCCTTGTTTCTTTTAATATTTGTTCTTTGTGTTTGATCTTTGTTAATTTGATTAATGTGTGTCTTGTGGTGTTTTACCTTGGGTTTATCCTGTTTGGGACTCTCTGGGTTTCTTGGACTTGGGTGATTATTTCCTTCCCCATTTTAGGGAAGTTTTCAACTATTATCTCCTCAAGTATTTTCTCATGGTCTTTCTTTTTGTCTTCTTCTTCTGGGACTCCTATGATTCAAATGTTGGGCGTTTAACATTGTCCCAGAGGTCTCTGTGGTTGTCCTCATTTCTTTTAATTCTTTTTTCTTTTTCCTCTCTGTTTCATTTATTTAAACCATTCTATCTTCTACCTCACTTATCCTATCTTCTGCCTCCATTATTCTACTGTTGGTTCCCTCCAGAGTGTTTTTGATCTCATTTATTGCATTATTCATTATATGTTGACTCTTTTTTATTTTTCCTAGGTCCTTTTTAAACCTTTCTTGCATCTTCTTGATCCTTGTCTACAGGCTATTTATCTGTAGCTCCAATTTGTTTTCAAGATTTTGGATCATTTTCACTATCATTATTCGGAATTCTTTATCAGGTAGATTCCCTATCTCTTCCTCTTTTGTTTGGTTTGGTGGGCATTTATCCTGTTCCTTTACCTGCTGGCTATTTCTCTGCCTTTTCATCTTGTTTATATTGCTGTGTTTGGGGTGGCCTTTCTGTATTCTGGCAGTTTGTGGTTCCTCTTTATTGTGGAGGTTCCTTGCTGTGAGTGCGGTTGCACAGGTGGCTTGTCAATGTTTCCTGGTTAAGGAAGCTTGTGTTGGTGTTCTGGTGGATGGAGCTTGATTTCTTCTCTCCGGAGCACAATGAAGTGTCCAGTAATGAGTTTTGAGATATCAGTGGGTTTTGGTGTGGCTTTGGGCAGCCTGTCTATTGAAGCTCAGGGCTATGTTCCTGTATTGCTAGAGAAATTGGATGGTATGTCTTGCTCTGGAACTTGTTGGCCCTTGGGTGGTGCTTGGTTTCAGTGTAGGTATGGAGCCATTTGATGAGCTCCTATTGATTAATGTTCCCTGGATTCAGGAGTTCTCAGGTGTTTTCAGGATTTGGACTTAAGCCTTCTGCCTCTAGTTTTCAGTCTTATTCTTACAGTAGCCTCAAGACTATCTATACAGCACTGATGATAAAACATCTAGGTTAATGATGAAAAGTTTCTCCACAGTGAGGGACACCCAGAGAGGTACACAGAGTTATGTGGACAAGAGAAGAGGGAAGAGGGAGCTAGAGGTGACCAGGTGGAGAAGAGGGGGAATCAAAAGGGGCGAGAGCAAGCTAGCCAGCAGTCTAGATCCCTAGAGATGTTCACAGAGTTACACAGAGAAGAGAAGAAGGAGGAAGGAGACAGAGGTGGCCAGAAGGATAAAAGGGGGAATCAAAAGGAGAGAGACAGATCAAGCCAGTAATCAGTTCCCTACGTGTTCTCCACAACCTGGAAGACACAAAGAGATTCACAGAGTTGTGTAGAGAAGAAAAGGAGGAGGAGGCAGATAGAGGCGACTTGGTGGAGAAAAAGGAGAGTCAAAGGGGGAGAGAGCAATCAGGTCAGTGATCTTGCTCCCAAGTAAAAATGGGTACTGAAGATTGGGTTCTTAAAGGTACAAAGTTGATAACAAATACCAAAAAGCAAAGATTAAAAATCTAGAGTAGAAGTTGCTGCTGCTACTGCTGCTAAGTTGCTTCAGTCATGTCCAACTCTGCGACTCCATAGACGGCAGCCCATCAGGCTCCCCTGTCCCTGGGATTCTCCAGCAAGAACACTGGAGTGGGTTGCCATTTCCTTCTCCAGTGCATGAAAGTGAAAAGTGAAAGTGAAGTCGCTCAGTCATGTCTGACTCTTAGCAACCCCATGGGCTGAAGCCTGCCAGGCTCCTCCTCCCATGGGATTTTCCAAGCAAGAGTACTGGAGTGGGTTACCATTGCCTTCTTCAAGAGTAGAGGTTCAGTTCAGTTCAGTCGCTCAGTCGTGTCCGACTCTTTGAGTTTAGTTCAGTCGCTCAGTCGTTTCCGACTCTTTGCAACCCCATGAATCACAGCATGCCAGGCCTCCCTGTCCATCATCTACTCCCGGAGTTCACTCAGAATCATGTCCACCGAGTCAGTGATGCCATCCAGCCATCTCATCCTCTGTCGTCCCCTTCTCCTCCTGCCCCCAATCCCTCCCAGCATCAGAGTCTTTTCCAATGAGTCAACTCTTCGCATGAGGCGGCCAAAGTACTGGAGTTTCAGCTTTAGCATCATTCCTTCCAAAGAAATCCCAGGGCTGATCTCCTTCAGAATGAACTGGTTGGATCTCCTTGCAGTCCAAGGGACTCTCAAGAGTCTTCTCCAACATCACAGTTCAAAAGCATCAATTCTTCGGTGCTCAGCCTTCCTCACAGTCCAACTCTCACATCCATACAGGACCACAGGAAAAACCATAGCCTTGACTAGATGGACCTTAGTTGGCAAAGTAATGTCTCTGCTTTTGAATATACTGTCCAGGTTTGTCATAACTTTTCTTCCAAGGAGCAAGCGTCTTTTAATTTCATGGCTGCAATCACCATCTGCAGTGATTTTGGAGCCCCAAAACATAGTCTGATGCTGTTTCCATTGTTTCCCCATCTATTTCCCATGAAGTGATGGGACCAGATGCCATGATCTTCGTTTTCTGAATATTGAGCTTTAAGCCAACTTTTTCACTCTCCACTTTCATTTTCATCAAGAGGCTTTTTAGTTCCTCTTCACTTTCTGCCATAAGGGTGGTGTCATCTGCATATCTGAGGTTATTGATATTTCTCCCAGCAATCTTGATTCCAGCTTGTGTTTCTTCCAGTCAAGTGTTTCTCATGATGTACTCTGCATAGAAGTTAAATAAGCAGGGTGACAATATACAGCCTTGACGTACTCCTTTTCCTATTTGGAACCAGTCTGTTGTTCCATGTCCAGTTCTAATTGTTGCTTCCTGACCTGCATACAGATTTCTGAAGAGGCAGGTCAGGTGGTCTGGTATTCCCATCTCTTTCAGAAGATTCCACAGTTTATTGTGATCCACACAGTCAAAGGCTTTGGCATAGTCAATAAAGCAGAAATAGATGTTTTTCTGGAACTCTCTTGCTTTTTCGATGATCCAGCAGATGTTGGCAATTTGATCTCTGGTTCCTCTGCCTTTTCTAAAACCAGCTTGAACATCAGGAAGTTCACGGTTCACATATTGCTGAAGCCTGGCCTGGAGAATTTTGAGCATTACTTTACTAGCATGTGAGATGAGTGCAATTGTGTGGTAGTTTGAGCATTCTTTTGTATTGCCTTTCTTTGGAATTGGAATGAAAACTGACCTTTTCCAGTCCTGTGGCCACTGCTGAGTTTTCCAAATTTGCTGGCATATTGAGTGCAGCACTTTCACAGAATCATCTTTCAGGATTTGAAACAGCTCAACTGGAATTCCATCACCTCCACTACCTTTGTTCATAGCGATGCTTTCCAAGGCCCATTTGACTTCACATTCCAGGATGTCTGGCTCTAGATGAGTGATCACACCATCATGATTATCTGGGTCGTGAAGATCTTTTTTGTACAGTTCTTCTGTGTATTCTTGCCACCTCTTCTTAATATCTTCTGCTTCTGTGAGGTCCATACCATTTCTGTCCTTTATTGAGCCCATCTTTGCATGAAATGTTCCCTTGGTATCTCTAATTTTCTTGAAGAGATCTCTAGTCTTTCCCATTATGTTGTTTTCCTCTATTTCTTTGCATTGATCACTGAAGAAGGCTTTCTCATCTCTTCTTGCTATTAGATTCTCAAAAATACAATATTTTTTTAAAAAGTCACAAAAAGTATAAAAAATATATATCTGAAATTTGCTGTAAAAATAGAGCTTTGTTTTTGCAAGGTAATAGTAGGTTATAAAAATGAAAATTAAAGGAGTAATACGGGACTTAAAAGTGAAAAAAATTTTCAATTAAAAAATGATAATAGTAAAAATATATCTAGGACTTTCTCTGGAGCTATTGTGGACAGTGTGGGGTCAGTTCATTTTCAGATAGTTCCTTGGTCCAGCTTATACTTCTCAAGGCCCCTTCCTATATACTCGGTGCTAACTACAGGGTTTTAATCTATTGCAACTGTCACTTCCAAAGTGGTTCCCTCTGTTTATTTTAGCTTCTTCTGTTTGCTGGTCTCTTCAGTGTCTAATTTCTGCCCTGACACAAGGGGTGCGGTGGTGAGCACTTTTTTTTTAAGGCTTGCTTGTTCAGTTGTGCTGTGGGGAGGGAGGAACACTGCAAACAAATACCACTGGTGTGTGCTCACAGTGATTCAGCCACACTGGGTTTGCCCTCACTCACAGCGTGTGTGCTTTCCCAGTCTACACTGCTCAGGCTCTAGGTTGCTCTGCTGGGAACGGTCTGATGCTGGCCCTGGGTTTTATGCAATCCCCAGGTCTAAGCCGTTCAGGTTCAGGTTCTCAGGTACTCCACAAAGGTGTAGAATTGGTTGTGTCCGTCCCAGATCTGAGCAGCTCAGGTGACTAGGTGCTTGGTGAGCACAGTTGTGCCCTGTTGAAGGCAGTGACTTATCGCCTCCCCCGTCCCAGCCGCTTGGTTTTCTGGGTGTACAATGGGCACACCTCCTCAGGTGTGCTGTGAGTCTCTTCTGGGGGGCTGATCTCTGGCTGCGACCCTCCTGCTGGATGTCGACTATCCAGAATCCCAAGAAGTCTTGGTTAGCAACGAAGTCTGCCTGCAGTTTGGTATAGGATGCCTCTCTGGAGCCACGATTGCCCCCTTCTGGCTTTGGCTGCCCTCACCTGCCCATCCGGCGGGGGATAGGCTGATCTGCAGCTGGATAGTTCTGCTCGGTCCTTTGTTCTGTGAGCAGGCCTGGCGGTATCTTAGGTTATGGATTTTCCTAGGATAGCTATACCACAGTCTGGGTTGCTATCTCAAGCTAGTTCCCTCAGATTGCCCTTGGGGCATTCAGGCCCAGTCCTTACTCTAAGCCATGCAGCCCGCGCCTCCCTATCTAGCCCCCGCTTGCCAGTGGTGGATGCAGGCATCTGTGCTGCTTCTCTGCTGGGAGTTACTGTTTGGCACGTAATCTGTGGGGTTTAATTATTTATTTAATTTTCTTCCCAGTTATTTTGCCCTTTGAGATTCCAAGGTTCGCCACAGACCCACCAGAGAGAGTGTTTCCTGGTGTTTGGAAACTTCTCTCTTTTTAAAGACTCCCTTCCTGGGATTGATCTCCATCCCTACCTCTTTTGTCTCTCTTTTTATCTTTTATATTTTGTCCTACTTCCTTTCGAAGACAATGGGCTGCCTTTCTGGGTGCCTGATGTCCTCTGCCAGCGTTCAGAAGATGTTTTGTGGAATTTGCTTGGCGTTCAAATGTTCTTTTGATGAATTTGTGGAGGAGAAAGTGGTCTCCCTGTCCTATTCCTCCGCCATCTTAGGACCATCTCCTCTACATTCTTGACTAAGGTGCTATACTGCCTCCCAAATAAAGAGCTAAAACAAAACAATCTGTAAGCGCTGCTTTCTATTTTAGTATCCTATTTTGGAGGATGAAAAGGGATAGCTTTGCTCTTATTTTGTATGTCATTTATAGGCTTTGAAGCTCAAAAGAAAAGGTAAAATTATTAGGCTACTTTCATGTTGAATTCCATCATATTCTGCTTTCTACTATTTAAAATAATTTTCCATTGTTTTTAGTCTTTATGTGTAGGATTTTAGCCATAGCAAGGAATGATGTGTCTACAGTAATGAAGCCTTGGTTAATACCAGAATATGATCCCTGAGTTGGGGAGATACCCTGGAGAATGAAATGGCAACCCACTCCACTATTCTTGCCTGGAAAATTCCACAGACAGAGGAGTCTGGTGGGTTATAGTCCATAGAGTTGCAGAGTCAGACATGACTGAGCACGCATGCACAAACACACGTGAAAGATAAAGGTCCCTTCTCTTCAGAAGAATTACAGTAGGATCCCAAAGCATGAGATTATGGAAGTTTCTAGATCCATACCACACCCACAGAGACCTTAGCACCACAGAGCCACTTTTCTTCATATTGTAATGTGTTATACAAATGTACAAAATGTTCACTGTTTTTTGCTAAATCAATTCTTTAGAAACAGACACGATAGAAAAAAGTGACAACACAAGGCCATAAAGCTAACAGAGGTTGAATTTCATTACTGATTCTGTTATGAGCTTCTGTCTTAGAGCAAAGCATCCTGGGAATATCTTTAGATTCTTCCAACAGCTTGATGACAGCCTTACAGCCTAACAACTCTATTTACATAACAAGCTGCATACTTAAGTCACTTGTAGAGCACTATGTAGTGTTATAAGACAGAAAGACATTCACATACTTTCACCATGTCATTTAAAATTTCTGAGCCTCAGTTTCCTTCTCTGTAAAATGAGCATCATAAGACTGTTGTGAGATAAGGATAAATGTATATGAAGATGCTGCTATAAGAATCTGTGCATTCATTAGTATTACACTCATTTTATGTGAAAAACATGTACCAAGATTTTAATTCAACATAGTAGATTCAAAACCTCTTGGCCAGTGATCCCCAAAAGATCTCATTACTATTTGTTTCCAACCAAATTGGAAGGATATAAACATTCCATCCTCAACAAATATCCTCTGTCCTTACAGTGTTTTCCGTGTCCCTCTCTCCCTTTCTCTACCCTCTCTTTTCAAAGATTCTTCAGCAACTACAGTCATGTATCCAGCCGCTACAGTCATGTATCCAGCCATCATTAATATTTTATTACCACAAATAGTGCTCTGTAACTGTTTCCCATGACCTTTCTTTTCCCTTGTTTGCAGAAATGTCCTGAAAGATGAGTCACTCCCTGGCCTAATTCATGAAAAGATGATGGTTTTCTCAGAAACTGGAATAGAGAACAGTCCTTGCTTAAACTACTATCTGTATTTAAGATCAGAATGCTCCTTTTAAGTTACAAAGAATGTGTTGCTATTAATAAAGATTTTCGGTGTACTGATTGAAGCAGGCTCCCATAACACAATGTTTAAAGTATGATAATGCGCTACTGGTTAAAAAGATTCTCAAGGATAAGCTGACCTAAAATGATCAAGTTTGTTAGCACACAAATGAGAAGATATGGGGAATCTGGAAAAGTCATTTATGCTGGCTCCATCTTTCAGCGAGACCCTCTGAAATCTCTTTCTCTCATCACAGTAGAAACACTCTGAGGTGTCAGTAGTGATAAGGATTTTACTGAGGACTGGACTGAGGAGATAAAACCAGTCAATCCTAAAGGAAATCAGTCTTGAATAATCATTGGAAGGATTAATGCTGAAGCTGAAGCTCTAATACTTTGGCCACCTGATGGGAAGAAATGACCCATTTGAAAAGACCCTGATGCTGGGAAAGATTGAAGGCAGGAGGAGAAGGGGACAACAGAAGATGAGATAGTTGGATGGCATCACTGACTCGATGGACATGAGTTTGAGCAAGCTCCAGGGTTGGTGATGGCCAGGGAAGCCTGGTGTGCTGCAGTCCTTGGGGTCCCAAAGAGTCAGACACCACTGAGCAACTGAACTGAACTGGACCTTGTACCAGCCCCCTTGTCCACTTTTCAGTCTTCCTCACTGCTCCCAGAGGTGGGGAGAGTTATTATTTTTTACAGGGTTGCAGTCTACAGAGTTAATGAGCTAGTAAAAGACTGAGTTGGGACTAAACCCGGCACTGTCTGACTTTAAAGCTCTGCAGTGCCCCTTTGACATAACCTCCCAAAACTCCTTTCCTTGTGGGAGGACCTCTCTCTGCTCTTTTACTGGGCTAATCTTGGCCCAAACTATATGCCTTCTTCAGCACTCTCATCCTTTCCTCACTTCACTTCTCCCCTTGCTCCCTCACCGGCCAGATCTCTCCAGTACCAGTCTCCTTCCGGTGTCATGACCATGTGGGGCTCTTTACTAAACCCAGGTAGGCTTGTACTTCCTGGGTCCTGGCAGGAAGGGGAGCAGTGCTCTTTAACTGCCCTCCTAAAGACTAACTCCTTCATGGCTATAAAACTCATTAAAGGTGAACAGAGGCTCAATATCATTCTGGGGTTGTTTGGATTTTTCAATAGGAGGTAGTATAGTGGCAGGGTTAAAGCAGTGGAGCTGGGACACAGCATTTGGGCAGAGGAATTGTTCTAGCATTCAGTTAGAGGGAGCAGCAGCCGCTTTGACAAGGGAAGGAGTGTGCTGCAATCAATTGGTGATGCCTGCTTTAGCCAAGGGTGCAGGATGACAGAACTGCATATTTCTGACTCCAGTGAAGCCCAGGCTTGGAAGAGGTGAACTCCAAGGCATGTTTGGTGGGTGGTGAGTTCATTTGGAAGTTTCCTGCTTAAGGAGAATTTCTGCTATTGTGGCCTCTATCTTTTGTCCAAATTCCTTTCCCCGCCCCCATTTCCATTTTGACATAGAACATGCACAGATCTGAGACCCTGGGTCACACTGAGAGGGAGAAAGGCATTTCACCAGTTCATCCAGTCATCCTTGTAACAGAGTATAAAGAACATTGGTGGGTGACAGATGCCGAGGTGGCTCTGAAGAAGCCTGTGAGTAGGATTAAGGTGTATAAGCCTAGCACTCTGTTAGGGTTCAAAGCATTAGGGCCCTGGCGAGGGGGGGTGGGGAAGGAGGACAGAAGATCCACTACCGTAGAATGTCAGTGGGCACTTGGTGCTCACGGTGCTGTTTCCCGGTGGGTGAACTGTCATCTTCTCATAGCCCCTACATGGAGGGGCAGAGTCCGGAGATGTGTGCAGCCTGTCCCCTGGAGGTAAATGGCTTTAGGGATGATTCAGACCTTATCTATCTCCCTCTCCTCATTTTCTTTTCTTTTTTTAGCTCCATGGCAGGGAGGTGAGGAAGACCTTTTGAGCAAGAAGGCCTTTATTCCTTCTTTAATATTTATTTTTAATTGATTGATGATTGGTTTCAACATTGGTTTGATTTCTGTCATATATCAACACGCATTAACCACAGGTGTACATATGTCCCATTCCTCTTAAATCTCCCTCCCACCTCCCACCCATTTTCACTCCTCTAGGTTATTACAGAGCCTCAGTTTGAGTTGCCTGAGTCATCCAGCAAGTTCCCACTGGCTTTCGGTTTACATATATTAGTACATCACCTCTCAGTCCAGTTTCACATGCTGCTTAAAGCTTTATTTCTTAAAATAAGGAGAGGGGGGTGGGAGGGGGGTTCAGGTTTGGGAATGCATGTACACCCATGGTAGATTCATGTCAATGTATGGCAAAACCAATACAGAATTGTAAAGTAAAATAATAAATAAATAAATTTAAATAATAAAAAAAATAAATAAAAATAAAATAAAATAAGGAGAAACAGCCATTTCCCATCCTTTTCCCAGGTATGCCTAAATTTGTGGGTTTATTTTTTTCTGAACCTGTCAGCAGAGTTCAATTATATGCCAGTCTTTTTCAGATATATAAAAAATGGAGCTTTCTCTGATTCAAGACAGCTCTCTACAGCAACAAAAGCAGGAAAGTAAACATGAGGAATGAAAAAGAAAACTAATGGAGAAATTATATCTTCGCCAGAAGATTCCCCATTTCTAGAGCATCAGCATAGAATGATTTCACCTGTGTCTAGAGTGGAAGCAAACCTTTCAATGACTCTTTTAATTTTTTTTTTAAGAGAATGTATTTTCTAAGTCCTTAAGTTACACAATATTTCTGAAGACAGCTATGAAATATTTGAGGTGCAAATATAAGCATGAGAGAAAACAGCAAAACAATGATCCTTCTGCTGAAGCCTCTTGAGATGCAGATAACATTTTCTTTCTCCTCAAGATTATTTCTCAAGATAAATCCATTTGGATTGCAACACGAGAGAGAGAGAGAATAATTCAGGAGAACTCAAGATGAGGAGAAAATTAGGCATTAAAAAATTCTGTTATTCTTTCTTCCTAAAATAGAGTGATAGATACACAATCCCTTATGGAATATGTTAGCATGATGGAGAGAGAATGGAATTGGGAAGAGTGAAGCCTAATATAATCAAATATCCAGTTATTAGTAAAGGAGAATTGTAGAACTGAGTTCATAGAGTGCTTAAATATTTAAGATTCAATGAACCAAGGATGCTGGAATCTAAGCCCTAAAGTCTAGGGAGGAGTTTGGATATATTTTTTCCAATTATTGCTTTTACAGATGTAATAGATTAATCCTCCACCTCATAGAAATTAAAAATGTTATGTGTGTGTATGCATGCTAAGTTGCGTCAGTCATGTCGGACTCTGTGTGACCCTATGGACTGTAGCCCACTGGGTTCCCCTGTCCATGGGATTCTCTAGGCAAGAATACTGGAGTCAGTTGCCATGTCCTCCTCCAGGGACTCTTCCCAACCCAGGGATTGAATCTGTGTCTTTTATGTATCCTGCATTGGCAGGTGGATTCTTTACCACTAGTGCCACCTGGGAAGCAGAGGTTAAGTTCTTGTCCTACCACCCACATCCTCTGTGCTCAGCATAGGAAAAGTTTTGTGTATAGTCTTTTGTTACCTGGAGAAAATATATATTATTGTTTTGGTAAGCATATTTTTTAAAAGAACAAATGGTAAATCCTATATGTGTAATTGTGCAACTTTTTTCCCATTAACAATACAATATGTCCAACACTATTTCAGATAGTTCATATTTGTTTTTTTTTTAATTTTATTTTTTTACTTTACAATACTATATTGGTTTTGCCATACATTGACATGAATCCACCACAGGTGTACATGAGTTCCCAACCCTGAACCCCCCTCCCATCACCCTCCCCATTTCATCTCTCTGGGTCATCCCAGTGCACCAGCCCCAAGCATCCTGTATCCTGTATCGAACCTAGACTAGATAGTTCATATTTCAAATTGCAGGCATAAGTTTCAGCTATTTTTATTTTTTAACTGAGGCATAATATACCACAGTGAAGATAGGCTTCGGTTATTTGACCATTGCCCTACTGAAGGACATTTATGGTGTTTCCAATTTTACTCTCAGGTATCTTGAATATGTTTTCTCGGCCATATGTGAAAATTGTTATTTAGGGAAGATAGTAAAACATTTACTGGGACATAAGACATGTACCATTTAGAATTCTGTTAGCTAGAGGGGCTTCCCTGGTGGCTCAGTGGTAAAGAATCTGCCTGCCAGTGAAGGAGACAAGAGTTCAGTTCCTGGTCCGGGAGGATCCCACACGCCGTGGAGCTGCTAAGCCCATGTGCCACAACTATTGAGACCACACGCGGCAACTACTGAAGCCTGTGCACCCAAGAGCCCGTGACCGCAACGAGAGAAGCCGTGGAATTGAGAAGCCAGTGTACCGCAACGAGAGAGCAGTTCCCTCTCTCAGCAACTAGCGAAAAGTCTACTCAGCAATGAAGACCCAGCACAGCCAAAATATGTGAATAAATACATTCTGTTAGCTAGAGATTAGAGTACATATTTATCTACACTCTACTACTTACAGTTGATATCATCAAACATTTAATTTTTTGTCAGTCTGATGGATTAAAAATGGTATTTCATTGTTTTTATTTTCTTGATTTTTAATGGAATTGAGCATTGTTTTTCCAGTGCTTGATGCCCTGTTTGTATTTTGCTTCTGTGAATTGCCTGTTGCATTTTGGTGGTGGGGGCAGGGGAAGGGTGGAGGGAAGGGCAGGTCAGGTGTTTTTACAATGGATTGCTTGTACTCCCATTTTTAGATATTTTTCCTTTTGTATTCCAGAAAGCAATCTTTTATCTTCACATATGTTGAAGTATCTTTCTCCTAGTACACCATTAAAAAAAAACTTTTTCTTCATGGTATAATTTGTCATATAAAGGTTTTAATCTTGAAGTACCTGAAGTGAAAGCGGAGAGTGAAAAAGCTGGCTTAAAAGTCAACATTCAAAAAATGAAGATCATGGCATCCAGTCCTATCATTTCATGGCAAATAGACAGGGGAAATGTGGAAGCAGTGTCAGATTTCATTTTCTTGGGCACCAAAATCACTGGGTACAGAGACTACAGCCATGAAATTAAAAGACACTTGCTCCTTGGAAGAATAGCTATAACAAACCTAAACAGTGTATTAAGAAGCAGAGTCATCACTTTGCAAAGGTCTGTGTAGTCAAAGCTATGATTTTTTCCACTAGTCATGTATGAATGTGAGAGTTGGACCATAAAGAAGGCTGAGTGCTGAAGAATCGATGCTTTTGAACTGTGGTTGGAGAAGACTCTTGAGAGTTCCTTGGACTGCAAGGAGATCAGACCGGTCAATCCTAAAGGAAATCAACCCTGAATATTCTTTGAAAGGACTGATGCTGAAGCTGAAGCTCCAATACTTTGGCCACCTGATGCGAAATTTTGCAAAGGACACAACTTAACAACTGAACAGCGACAAGAAGGCCCTACCTACCCAAGGTCATGCATGCATTTTCATTTATTTATTTTTGAATACTTTAATGATTTTTATCTTATCTTTAGGATTTTAGTAAAATTGGAGTTTATCTTGTAACCAGCATGAAATTAAGATGTATCTTAATTTTTACCAGTTGATATCTAGTTAACTTGATAACATTTATTAAATAATCTACCCACTGATTTGAAACATTACTTTGTTGTTGTTCAGTCGCTCAGTACTGTGCGACTCTGCGATCCCATGGATTGCAGCATGTCAGGCTTCTCTGTCCTTCACCATCTCCCAGAGGTTGTTCAAACTCATGTCCATCAAGTCAGTGATGCCATCCAACCATCTCATCCTCTGTCATCCCCTTCTCTTCTTGCCTTCAGTCTTTCCCAGCATCTGGGTCTTTTCCAATTAGTCAGTTCTTTGTATCAGGTGGCCAAAGTACTGGAGCTTTAGCTTCAGCATCAGTCCTTCCAATGAACATTCAGGACTGATTTCCTTTAGGATGGAGTGGTTTTATCTCCTTGCAGTTCAAGTCTTTCGAGTCTTCTCCAATACCACAGTTCAAAATCATCAATTTTTTGGCCCTCAGCCTTCTTTATGGTCCAACTGTCACATTCATACATGACTACTGGAAAAACCATAGCTTTGACTAGATGGACCTTTGTTGGCAAAGTAATGTCTCTGCTTTTTAATCTGCTGTATAAGTTTGTCATAGCTTTTCTTCCAAGGAGCAAGCGTCTTTTAATTTTGTGGCTGTAGTCACCATCTGCAGCAATTTTGGAGCCCCCCAAAATAAAGTCTGTCACTGTTTCCACTGTTTCCTATCTGTTTGCCATGAAGTGATGAGACCAGATGCCACGATCTTAGTTTTTTCAACGTTGAGTTTTAATCCAGCTTTTTCACTCTCCTCTTTCACTTTCTTTTTTTTTTTTTAATTTATTTATTTTACTTTACAATTCTGTATTTTCATCAAGAGGCTCTTTAGTTCCTTTTCACTTTCTGCCACAAGGGTGGTATCATCTGCATATCTGAGGTTATTGATATTTTTCCTGGCAATCTTGATTCCAGCTTGTGCTTCATCCAGCCCAGACTTTCACATGATGTACTCTGCATATAAGTTAAATAAGCAGGGTGACAATGCACAGGCTTGACATACTCCTTTCCCAGTTTGGAACCAGTCCGTTGTTCGATGTCCAGTTCTAACTCTTGTTTCCTGACTTGCATACAGGTTTCTCAGGAGGCAGGTAAGGTGGTCTGGTAGTCCCATCTCTGTAAGAATTTTCCACAGTTTATTGTAATCCACACAGTCAAAGGCTTTAGTCAATGAAGCAGAAGTAGATATTTTTCTGGAACTCTTGCGTTTTCTGTGATCCAGTGGATGTTGGCAATTTGATCTCTGGTTCCTCTGCCTTTTCTAAATCCAGCTTGATCATCTGGAAGTTCTCAGTTCATGTAATGTTGAAGCCTAGCTTGGAGAATTTTGAGCATTGCTTTACTAGCGTGTGAAATGAGTACAATTGTGTGGTAGTTTGAATGTTCTTTGGCATTGGTTATCTTTGGGATTGGAATGAAAACTGACCTTTTCCAGTCCTGTGGCCTGCTGAGTTTTCCAAATTTGCTGGCATATTGATATCGACCCACTGATTTGAAATGTTACTTTAGCATATACTAAATTTCCAAGTATTATGGAATTTATATGTGGAATTTCTATTCTAGTCCAAAGACCACTTTACTCTTGTTTCAATACTATACAGTAAGTCCCCTACATATAAATGAATTCTGTTCTGAGAGCACAGTCCAATTTGTGCATAAGTCCAACAAAGTTGGTCTAGGTATCCCAGGAGCACAACTGGTTATGTAGCACTATACTGTAATAGATTTATAATGCTTTCACACAAATAAATAGCTCAGACTGTAAAGCATCCGCCTGCAATGCAGGAGACCTGGGTTTGATCTCTGGGTTGGGAAGATCTCCTGGAGAAGGAAATGACAACCCATTCCAATATCCTTGCCTGGAAAATCCCATAGACAGAAGAGCCTTGTGGGCTATAGTTCATGGGGTCACAAAGAGCCAGACACGACTCGTTGAAAAGTGCAGCAGTACAGTACAACAGTGGGCATACAGGGGCTGGCATCGAGTGAAGAGGCATGAAGAGTTACTGACTGGAGGAGAGAGAGGACGTGAGACATGGTAGAGATGAGGGATCATCAGCAATAGGAGACAGAGGGCAAGCTGCGATTTCACTCGCTCACATCCTGAGCTTGAAATAAAGATATTGTACTGCTGTATGCTATACAGTACTGTACAGTAAAGTACACACAAGCAAAATGACACGGATGGATGCACACGACAGTGTACACCAGACATGTGAACTGACTCACGTGATTCAACATGCAAATGCACATTCACATCTGTGAAAGTTCCAACTTGAAGGTTCATATTTAAGGGCCTTCCTGTGTCTCTTAAGTTACTGTGGTGTGTGTGCCAAGTCACTTCCGTTGTGTCCGACTGTTTGCAACCCTATTGACTGTAGTCCACCAGGCTCTTCTGTCCACGGGATTTTCCAAGCAAGGGTACTGGAGTGGGTTGCTGTTTCCTTCTGCAGGGGATCTGCCTGACCCAGGGACCGAACCTGCATCTCTTGCCTCTCCTGCATTGACAGGCGAGTTCTTTACTACTAGTGCCACCTGGTAAGTTACTATAGCTTGTTGAAAATTTGATATAGGAAATGAAAGGTCCCGGAATTTGTTCTTCACTAACAAAATTACCTTGATGGCTGCTTTTCATTGAATTGTTCACACAAATTTTAGTATGCTCTTACCAAATTACATAAAAAGTAATTGGGAGATTTTTATTATGGTTGCATTAAATTTACAGATTAATTTGTGGAGTATTAAGTGGAATTTTCTGGTTCACAACCAGATATGCTCTTCAGTAATATTTTATAGTTTTCTCTAAAAGGGTCTTTCACATCTTGATAACCTTATTCAAAATATTTTATAGTTTTGTTACCATTATGAACGAAGTTACTTTGCAATTGCTGAATACAGGTGTATAGAAAAGCATCGTATTTTAAAAAACCTTTTTTCATGATAGAAGTTTCCTATGTGAAGAAGACTTTCTCTTTTCAGTGCTGAGAAAAAGCTTTGATGGGGTTCAGGTCAGACTGCCCCAAATATGCCACATTGGCATATTGTTTATTTTGAATTGAAGTTATTTAAGAACAATCAGCAGTCTAAGAGGGGCACTCTGACCCTCCTTTTCCCCCCTAAGAGCAGGAAATAAATCTCCCTTGTGAAAGGTGCTCCCCTGCCCCACACCAAGAGATAAAGAGACATCCTTACTTCCAGAGATAGGGAATTCAGGCCTGAGGAGTTTGTGTAAACAATAACTTTGCTTAGATCCTTCTAATCAGTTCAGTTCAGTTCAGTCACTCAGTCGTGCCCAACTCTTTGCGACCTCATGGACTGCAGCACGCCAGGCTTCCCTGGCCAACACCAACTCCTGGATCTTACTCAAACTCCTGTCCATTGAGTCGGTGATGCCATCCAACCATCTTATCCTTTGTCATCCCCTTCTCTTCCTGCCTTCAAACTTTCCCAGCATCAAGGTCTTTCCAAATTAGTCACTTTTTGCATCAGTTGGCCAAAGTATTGGACTTTCAACTTCAGCATCAGTCCTTCCAATGAATATTCAGGAGTGATTTCTTTTAGGACTGACTGGTTGAATCTCCTTGCAGTCCAAGGGACTCTCAAGAGTCTTCTCCAAGACCACAGTTCAGAAGCATCAATTCTTCAAATTAGTACCCAAGCGTAAATTTCTGTCTTGTCAGTTCTTCACAAATGTATTGTTTGTCTAAAAGGTATAAAAGCTGCTTGCTTTGGTCACTTCTTTGGTTCTCATATTTCTATGAATTCCTGTATGTATAAATTAAATTTCTTTTTCTCCTGTTAATCTGTCCTGGGTCAATTTCATTCTTCGACCGGCTGAAAAGAACCAAAAGGGAAAGGGGGAAATATCCCCCTGTTTCCCTGACAGTGTTGAAAGGATGAGGAGAAATATCCATAAATGTCTCTTTCATCCAGAAGTCAGATGTAACCACCAATGTTTGCCGTGAGCCTGGAAGACAACTATTGTTTTGTTCCAGTGCAGTTTCTGCTGCTCCTCTGATCCCTCCTATGACTGAGTTCTGGTATTTAAAGCAATTAAGTTCAAATAAATATTAATCTTGAAGAAGATAGATAGCCTTAGGAGAAAGAAAAAAATCTTAAAGAAGGATAGATTTTTATATTAAATCTGTAAATATGGATTGGAAACCTTTTGTGCAAGACACAACCAGTTACTGTGAAGCATATAAAAATGAATCAAGTATTTCCCCTGCCCTCAGGGAACTTAAAATAGAGTTAGCAGTGGATGTATTTTTAGGAGGTCAGTGGTCACAAATTCAGTAAAGTAGCTAACTTTCGCTGAATGAGTGCTGTACACCAGAAGCATATTTATTTTTTATTTAATCCTTATTAAAAAAAACTCCTTGAAAGACACTATTATTCACATTTAGAGGTGAGTCTTCTGGGTATGCATGCGTGTGTGTTCAGTTGTGTCTGACTCTTTGCGACCCCAGGGACTGTAGCCTGCCAGCCTTCTCTGTCCGTGGGATTTCCCAGGCAAGAATAGGAGTACATAATAAACAATTTGACTGGCCTTTGTCCACCATTTCTGGGAGGAAACCTCTAAACCCTTGGAGTTGCCCTGAGTGATAGGAGTCTCTTTGTTACTCATGGTGGGCTGCCAGTGAGGTGACTCATGGTGGTCCCTAGACAGCGTGTGCTGATGAAATGATGCCAGGGGGCTGGCCAGCCAGAAAGACCAACCTTGTGATTAGAGGTTTGGGGCTTCAAGCCCTGTGCTATTAACCCAACCTTCATGGAGGGGAGAGGGCTGAAGATTGAATTCTTTTGCCCAGCCAGTCATTCTATCAATCATGCCTTGGTAATGAAACTCTAATAAAACTCTGTGCACAAAAGATTAGACGAGCTTCCCTGGTTGGTTTCTTGAATATTGTCATAGCCAGGAGGTAGTGCTGTCCAGGACTCCGTGGAGGGGGGATGACTGGAAACTTCATGTCTGGGACTCTTTCAGAACTCTGTGTGTTTCTCTCTCTGGCTGGTTCTGATTGGTATCCTTTCACTACTGTAAGATGGTAATTGTGAGTACAGCAGTTTCCCGAGTTCTGTGAGCCACTGTAACAAATTATTGAACCTAAAGGGACTTATTGGAATCCCTGAATTTATAGCCAGCTGATCAGAAGGGAGAGCAAAACTGGGAGCCCCAAACTGGCAGCTGGTGTCAGAAGCAAGGGTAGTCTTGCGGAGGACTGTGCCCTTCACTCAAGAAATTTGGCCCAACTCTCCATAGTTGGGGTCATAAGTTGTTGCAGGAAGCTTATTCCTTAGATAGATCTGCTGGAGACTCCTTGTGCAAAGCAAATGCCTATCCTCTAATTTATCTTTCTTAAGTTTCTGTGTTGGCATGTTTTGTATCTAGATGGGGGAGGGGCAAATTCCCCTTCCTAGTTTCTGTTCTCTGTGGTGGATGTAGCCATGCTATGGCTTTCTACATAGGCAGGCAGGGATGAGGTAGGGGAAAAGCTCACCATATTGAGGCAGGAGTTGGGTGCCCCCCAACCCCCAGGGAAAAGCAATTGGAAATTCATCCCTGTGCACTGGTACTCCAAGACTAGAAAGGCAAGACAATTGAGAGGGGAGGCCGGGCTCTGCCCGGGTAGAAGATAAGAGATTACATATTTCTCATTCTCTAAGTCAGGAGACCTCTCTGACTACACATGTGCAGAAAGGTTCCTTGGAGGTCAAAAGGGGAGTTATGCTAATCAGAGTTCACTACCCATAGGGCTCTTCAGTGGAATCCATCTTGGCTAAGAGATGCATAACACACATGCGAGTATCCTGAGGTATACTAAATATGGGCTGTAAACCAGGCATATCAAAATGATTGGCCAAAGGAAACCTGGAAGAAATGCCCCGTTATGAGTAATTTAAGCTGCCTCAAGGGCTCAACTCTCTCTGAGTCTATTCACACGTATTGTACTTTTCTCGCTCCTAATAAATATTTTACTTTTTTCACTGCTTTCCATCTTGGAGGGAATTTGTTTTCTGCAAAGCTGAAGGGCCAGGGCACTGACCACTGCTCTAGTGGTTAGTTTTCGTGCTCTCACCGCCATCACCAGACTTCAATCTCTGGCCAAAGAATTGAAGTCCTGCTTCAAGCTATTGCTGCATGAGGCCACCTGACATCGATATAAGAAAGTCCAAAAAAAAAAAGAAAGAAAGAAAGAAAGAAAGTCCAGTGGTAAGCATTGTATTTTCTACTTTACATCAGAATGTGCCAAAGAAAACCAGGCACAAGGGCTGTGGAGAGCTGGATGAAGACTCTTCAAAAAGAAACCTTCCAAGCAAGGATTCTGGGAGCCTCTCAAATCATATGTGTCTTGTGCCTTGATATTAATAAGCAGCTAAGCACAGAATGTGTAAAATGCAATTAAGATGCAGACATGAATCAATTTTATAGCCACTGGCTCAGAAAACATGTGTTTCCTGTTTGAGAACTACAAAGTTTTTTTCATACCATGCAGTGAGAATTACAGGCATTAACCTGTTCTCAAAGTTGGTAATTCCACTGAACAGGGTTCTGTGTTCAGTCTATACCAACTAAGCCCCAGCCTGCATCTGTGCCCTCAGTGTGGTCCCAGCTTCAACACCAAACTGCTCTTCTAGGGCATTTTCCTGCTCATAGAGTTATGAAAATTCTGGTCACTGTAGATGTAGTACTATGAAAAGAATACTGAAGAAAATGTCCTTTCTTGGCCAATGAAAGTTTCTCAAAAGTGTTAACCATGTGGGTATAAGAGTTCTTGGGCAAGGTTGCAACTCTTGTCCATTTAACCAGAGGCTGAGGTGGCACTGATGTGTTTTCTAGTGAAGCCTCAGCAGATCAGCCCCATTAACTGTGGCTGGGAGAGTAGAAGTGATTTCTTCCAAAGCTGGAGAAGCCACAGCTGGACTCTGTGTCTTGTTCTTCATGACAGTGGTTATTTAGAACATCTCTGAGCTGTGGCCACCATTCCTATAGGGAGGAATCAATGTGTAAAGGAAAATCTCCATTTATGACATCTGTGTATTTTCCTGTGGCTGTTACAACAAATTATGACAAATTTGGTGCCTTAAAACAATAGAAATTATTATTACTTTTTATTGAAGTATAAATCCCATGGACAAAGGAGCCTGGTGGGCAATGGTCCATAGGGTCACAAAGAGCTGGACACACCTGAAGTAACTCAGCACAGC
This sequence comes from Oryx dammah, assembly GCF_014754425.2. Lineage (NCBI taxonomy): Eukaryota > Metazoa > Chordata > Mammalia > Artiodactyla > Bovidae > Oryx > Oryx dammah. The sequence goes on from NW_024080625.1 coordinate 2,457,496, forward strand.
CATAGCACAGTCAATTTACAATATTGTGTTAGTTTCAGATATACAGCAAAGTGATTCAGATTTCTTTTCCATTATAGGTTATTACAAAATACTGAATATAGTTCCCTGTGCTATACTGTAGGTCATTATTGTTTATCTATTTTATATGTAATGGTGTGCACTTGGGCTTCCCAGGCGTTTCTTGGCTTGTGGCTGGACAAATTTGCTCCTGTCTTCACAAACTTTCTTCCCTGTGCCTCAATGTCCAAATCTCCTCTCCTTTCTCTGATAAAGACACCAGTCATTAGATCCGGGATTCACCCTAAATTTGGGATGACTTCATCTCAAATTCTTTAACTAATTACATCTGCAAAGACTCTATTTCCAAATAAGACCACACCGTGAGATTCTGGGTGACATGAATTTTCGTGGAGCACTATGAAACCCTCTACATCATCCAAAGATGCAGATTCGAGTCGTGCATTTTTCTGACCTAATCTTTTTGAGCCTCAATTCTCTCCTTTGTAAACTGAGGCTAACGATGATACCCAGCCCAACTACCACACAAGGTTGTTAAGGTTGGATGAGATAATTGATGTGAAAGTGCTTTATAAACCATTATAAGAATAATGTGATAAGAATATAATGAAATATCTTAACTGCTGGTTTTAGGATTTACTGTCATTGTTCAAGGAAATATTTTGGTAAGACTACCTGCTGTGTCAATGAAAGGCTGAGGATTCGGTGTGGGCAGTAACCAAGGTAACAAATGTGGATACCTGAAAGCCTTGTATATGTCAAGAAGAGGAAGAATTATTATTTTATTTTACTTTTTATTTCCCTTAGGAGGAGGAGAGTGTGAGCTGGGAGAAGCTAAGACATAATATGTGTTTAAAGGCAACACTTAAAAGTAGGGTGCATGCTAAGTCACTTCAGTTGTGTCTGAGTCCTTGCAACCTATGGACTGTAGCCCAACAGGCTTTGCTGTCCAATGGGATTCTTCAAGCAAGAATACTAGAGTGGATTGCCATGCCCTCCTCCAGGGGATCTTCCTGACCCAGGGACTGAACCCACATCTTTTACATGTCTGGCTTTGGCAGGTGGCTCCCTGGTGGCTCAGACTGTAAAGAATGTGCATGGAATGCAGGAGACCTGGGTTCGATCCCTGGGTTGGGAAGATACCCTGGAGAAGAGGATGGCCACCCACTCCAATATTCTTGCCTGGAGAATTCCATGGATAGAGGAGCCTGGCAGTCAGCAGTCCATGGGGTCACAAAAAGTTGGACACAACTGAGTGGCTAACACTTTTTCATTTCCACTAGTGCCACATGGGAAGCCCCATAAGCAGGGAGACCGAGATTGCTATTTTGTACTTTGAAGTTGGGGTTGCACTCTGGTGTGATATGAACCCTTCCAGTGGCGCCCAAGTCCTCAGAAATGTCAACTGCGCTAGGATATTTTCAACAGATAGGATTTCTGGGAATATTTTTGGAGATCAGTTTCAGGTTTAGGCTGATGTGACTTTGGAAACTGCATCCGTGTAAACAGAGCCAGGACACAGAGAAGATCTTGAGAATGTCATTCTTTCCCATACTCCTCCAGGAATTGGCAGAAAATTGGAGGAGGGCTTTAGTCTTAACCAAGGCATGGAATTAGGGTTAAACCTGTCTTTTCCAGAATTACTTTGGCACAACAGTCCCAGGTAACTGTGTATCTTAGCACTGGATGCAAGAATGAATGGATAAAGAAGTGGTACACACACACACACACACACACGAATATTACTCAGCCATAAAAAATGAAATCATGCCATTTGCAACAACTTGGATGGACCTGGAGCTTATTATACTGAGTGAAGTAAATGAGAGAAAGCAAATATTATATGATATCACTTGTATATAGAATCTTAAAAAATGGAAAGAGAGACATGGTTTGGAGAGAGACATAGAACATTTATAAGCAGCAGAGGTAGGTCTACTGCACTGTGCTAAGCTCAGGGCTCACTGTTATGAGAGGCACAGTCTCCATTCTGGGAAAGCTCAGGGTCTGGAAAGAGAGATGGACTGTGAACAGGTGGAAACCATACACAGCGATAAGCTCATGGAGAGTGACAAGAGGGGGCTGCTGAGGAGCAGGGAGACCTGCGTCAGACACTTAACCCAAGGCTGAGTTTTGGGTGGAGAGTTTTTGTGATGGCCTCCTGGACACTGAGACTTCACAACTGTCTCATTTAAGAGACGGCCAGGAATAAAGAAAGTGGGGGAAGATCTTCTAAAACAGCCTTGCCAGGCATGCTAATCTATGAGTACCTCTCATTTCAGTGGGAACATCAGAGGCTGAGAGAGATGTTTTGGAGAAGGTGGGGTCTAGTTATACCCCTTAAGTCACACTTCACGGGCAATGACACTTCTGCCTATAGCTGAATGCCAGTTGTATCGAAATTGATTGATTGTCACTTCACAGAAGCCAACACAAAAGATGGTATGCACTTCCAATTTTAGTTCTAGCAAATCAAAAACAGTAAAAGTAAATTAATGTTAGAGAAATTTGTAAAAATTGGTTAGGTAGACAATTTATCTCATTTGCATGTTCAGTTGCTCAGTCATGTCAGACTCTTTGTGACCCCATGGACTGTATAGCCCACTAGTCTTCTCTGTCTATGGAATTTTCCAGGCAAGAATACTGGAGTGGGTTGCATCTTCCCGATGCAAGGATTGACTCTGTGCAGGAATATGCACTAGCAGGCAGATTCTTTACCACTGTGCCACCTGGGAAGCCCATCTCATTGTACATGTGATAAATTTCTGAATCACTAATCACTTGTTTAATCATGAAGAAATTGCTACTGATGTTTCAAAAATCTTGGTGTATCAATTTGACAGTCCTTTTCAAATGTGCCTCATTACTTATTCAGCTTGGATTGCACCAGCTAAATTCTCTGTTGTTAGTCTGGATCCTGTTGTCATTTTCTCCAGAGAATAGGGGTTCTACTGATACTTCCAAAATATCAGTATATACACATGTATAGACATACTTTTACAGACATGTTTATGAATAAAAGCTGATATTTTACAAAAACATATAAAAGAGTATCAGTTCAGTTCAGTTGCTCAGTTGTGACCCCATGAACTGCAGCATGCCAGGCCTCCCTGTTCATCACCAACTCCTGGAGTCTACCCAAACTCATGTCCATTGAGTCGGTGATGCCATCCAACCATCTCATCCTCTGTCATCTCTTTCTCTTCCTGCCCTCAATCTTTCCCAACATCAGGGTCTTTTCAAATGAGTCAGCTCTTTGCATCAGGTGGCCAAAGCATTGGAGTTTCAGCTTCAATATCAGTCCTTCTAATGAACACCCAGGACTGATCTCCTTTAGGATGGACAGGTTGGATCTTCTTGCAGTTCAAGGGACTCTCAAGAGTCTTCTCCAACACCACAGTTCAAAAGCATCAATTCTTCGGTGCTCAACTTTCTTTGTAGCTCAAATGGTAAAGAATCTGCCTGTGAGGCAGGAGACCAGGGCTCAATCCTTGGGTTGGGAAGTTCCTCTGGAGAAGGGAATGGCAATCCACTCCAGTATTCTTGCCTGGAGAATTCCAACGACAGAGAAGCCTGGTGGGCTACAGTCTGTGGGGTTGCAAAGAGTTGGACACGCCTGAGTGACTAACACACAGCTTTCTTTACAGTCCAACTCTCACATGGTTTCTCCAGTAGTCATGTATGGATGTGAGAGTTGGACTATAAAGAAAGCTGAGCGCCGAAGAATTGATGCTTTTGAACTGATGCTTTTGAAATATATACAGTCAGTGCCCATTATTTGGGGATTCCTTGTTTGTGAATTTGCCTACTCACTAAATTGTTTGTAACCCCTAAATCAATACTCTGTGCTTTCCTGGTTAGTTATTTGCAGATATGTGCAAAGTTGCCCCATCGTGCACATTCTCAGCTGAGGTGCAACAGACGCCAGTTCTGCCTTGGTTTGGATCATGAAGAGATGACCCCTGGATGGAGACAGTGGAGCAATACACTGCAGTAAAAAAGCTCTGGCTCCGAGCCAGTGGGACTGGGTTTGAATCTCACGTCCAGCACCTGTCGGTAGGGCATCCTCACTATTCTTCTAACCTCATTTTCACTTTTGCAAAATAAAGAAGACAGAATCAACCAGGATGAGTTGTGTTTCAGGATTTGAGATTATAATATAAATTATATATATATGTACACACACACCTATATATGTATATAACTGCCAGGAGACAGCGTGGAGAATCCCACCCATGGCAAAGGTCATGAGGAAGAGGCCTGACGGGCAAAGGCAAGATTGGGACTCAAGGGAACCCCTGGACTTGCTCGAGCATCTACCCCCAAACCAGAATCTGTCTGTCTTACTATTTTATGTCTTTCACCAACTCTTCTGACATTATCAGGGGGCTGCCCCCGACCACCTTTCGCTGGAAAGAGTTAACTTAGAGCTTTAGTTAATAAGTCTCCTGGACAAGATAAGAGTGTTTCAATTCAAACCCCCTGTTAGCATTCTAGCTTACTTGGCAGGTTTATGCAGACTCTTGCAACATTATTGAGCCAATGCTTGCTGCCAACTTCTCACATCCCTTATCCATTGTGTTCCTGGGAGTGCATATAGTCAGGATATAGAAGAAACAAGTAATAACCTTAGCATTAGCAACATTAGACTTTGAGTTAATAAGTTCTTTCTTTGCTGTAACCCACTGAATCTTTGCTCCATAAAAATGTAACTCTGTACTTTAAGGGTGAAGCAGGCTAGGAATTTAAGAAGAAACACTTTAAGGGAAGATTATTGTTCTGGCTGACCAACATTTATCAAAAAGAGGTCTTGGAATATCAACAGGCCTCCGGGACAGAAGATGATGTACAAAAAATAAGACTCTTGCAGAAAAGAACCTGATATCAATAAAAGTTATTACTGATGGAATGTTGAGTTGACTCTGCATTTTTCACCTTGCTGTATGTATAACTCAGGGTATAAAAGCCCCAAGGAAAATAAAGTAAACGGGCCTCGCTCACCGAAGTAGCTTGGTCACCCTGTGTCATTCTTATCTCTTTCTCTATCTTTCTTCATTCGCCGGACGTCGTCCATCCTGAGGATATCCCTGGACTCTGCTGAGGCTGGACCCTGGGAAATAACATAGAGTGTTTCTCTGTCCATGGGATTTTCCAGGCAAGAGTGCTGGAGTGGATTGCCATTTCCTTCTCCAGGGGATCTTCCTGACCCAGGAATCGAACCCAGGTCTCCTGTATTACAGGCAGATGTGTTACCATCTGAGCCACCAGGGAAGCCTTATAGAGTAACATATAGAAGGGTTTCCCTGGTGGCTCAGGTGGTAAAGAGTCTGCAAGGAATGCGGAAGACCTGGGTTCGGTCCTTGGGTTGGGAAGATCCCCTGGAGGAGGGCATGGCAACCCACTCCAGGATTCTTGCCTGGAGAATCCCATGGACAGAGGAGCCTGGCGGGCTAGAGTCCATGGGGTTGCCAAGAGTCAGACACAACTGAGTGACTATGTAAGCATGCACACAACATATAGATATTTTTCCTGGGGACAATGGTGCAATTTTCTGAGTTACTTTATAGAACATAACTATCACAAAACGTAAATCAACTATATACATGTACATATGCATATGCACATACATGCACATACACACAGACACACATGGGGAAGACACACATATGTCTGCATGTTTGAAAATAGGATAGAGTGTGTTTGACCATTTGTTATATATTCTCAAATCCACACAGATATAATCAACAGATATTGCTAACGGCTCTTGTTTCTTCCATTTTCAGAAGTGAAGAAATTATCTCTCAAAAGAACTTTCCTCCTGATGAAAAGAGACTAAATTGCTCACTTTTTGCAGGTGCATTAAGTTCTTTTGGGAAAGCCTGCTTAAGCCCACTCAGTAAACTATCTCCTTCAACACACTGAATAGTATCCCATTAATCTTACCAAGTTAATGCAACTTCAAAAGGGAGATAATTCACCCTTCTTTCATGAGTATGGTGAGAGCCATAATGCACATTTTTCCCAACTATTTTTCTATACTTTTCTATTCATTGGCTAGGATTGCTAGATGAAGCTTACATTATTATAGAAAAAGGATGGCTGCCCAAGACAGGTAAAAAGTGATGCCACTGATTTTAAAATAGTATGAGAACTTTAAAAGATTCTTTCAAAAGTTCTAATGAATTCATAATATTCCTTTTCTGCTCTTCTTTTATGACTTCTGCTGACCAAGGGGACATGTTTACCAGCCAGCTGAAAGGCAGAAGTATCTGTCTTTTGAACTGAATGGACTAGCTATTCTATGAAAGGTTTAGACCTTTCAGTCTTTACATTTGTAATCTAGAACATAAAGCTATTGAGCCCATGAAAAGTATTCAGAAAAGGCAGTGTGATGTTTAATTTGCTATGCTTGTGCTAAGTTGCTTTAGTTGCATCTGGACTCTTTACAACCCCGTAGACTGTAGCCCACCAGGCAATATACCAAGAACCAGAATGCAATAAATCAAACTTGATCCAAAACTTGTGTGTACTCAGTTGCTTCAGTCCTGTCCCACTCTGTGACCCTATGACCTGAAGCCTGCCAGGCTCCTCTGTCCATGGGATTCTCCAGGCAAGAATACTGGAAGGTTGCCAGGCCCTCCTCCAGGAGATCTTCCTGACCCAGGGATCGAACCAGCATCTCTTAGGACCCCTGCATCTGCAGGCAAGGAATTTGCCACTTGCACCACCTGGGAATTTGCTATAGCCAAGTGTAAAACCATTTATTTATGTTTTGGTGGTATGAAGAAAGAATTCCTGTCTACAAGTTTATAACTCTTACTAGAAGAGAACTAGAGTTGTTTCTAAATATTGCATTAGTTGGAACAGATTAGGTTTAGTAATAAATAGGCCCTTAAATTAATGATAGTTCAAAACAAGATAAGCTACAAATGGTTGCTTCTGGATGGCAGGCATATCTCCTCCAGGCAGTATTTCATATCTCCACCAGGTCCCTTTACTCTGTGGTTCTTTCATCTCCCATGTCCTCACTGTCACCTGCATCTAGCAGACAGAAGGAGGAAAAGAAGGTGAAGTAGGCAAAGCTACTTTGTGGAAGATTTGACTTAGAAACTCCATCCTTTATATTTTCCATTGATTAGAACTCAGTCTATGGCCATACCACCAGGGAAGCCCTCAAACTGGAAAGAACACTGGGAAATGTAATTTACCTATGCACCCAGAAAAAATAGTCATAGAATTTGGACCTAAACAAGCGACACAGACATTCTCCATCATAGGTAGAAGATGAGATCTCAAGATGGGTGTGGAGTCATTTATGCTATAAACATCATGGGAAAGATGCTACTTTCTATTCAGAAACAAGAATTGAGACAAAAATGTCAAAGGGCAGAAGGCAATTCGTTTCACCTGTCTTTCACTTCATTTCTGTTTTTTTTTTTAATGTTGGAATTTAATGAAGAAAGAATTGAGATGTTTAAAAAAGCAGTTCCTCATATCAAAGTGATAAACGCAGACAACATGTCTATGAATTATGCCAGTAATTTGGAAATAGAAGCTTCTGTCTCCTGATACATGGAAAAGTAGTGCCATTTGTGGGAGTGAACATTCCAGTATATTTTTTTTCTTCACATTTTGATCTACTGAGAACACCTCAAAGCTAAAAGCTGTATTCTTCAATCTTCCTTGCCCCTAAGATGAAAATACGTACCTTCAGTTCAGTTCAGCCGCTCAGTTGTGTCCGACTCTTTGCAACCCCATGATTTGCAGCACACCAGGCCTCCCTGTTCATCACCAACTCCCAGAGTTCACTCAGACTCACGTCCATCGAGTCGGTGATGCCATCCAGCCATCTCATCCTCTGTCGTCCCCTTCTCCTTCTGCCCTCAATCGCTCCCAGCATCAGAGTCTTTTCCAATGAGTCAACTCTTCGCATGAGGTGGCCAAAGTACTGGAGTTTCAGCTTTAGCATCAGGCCTTCCAAAGAACACCCAGGACTGATCTCCTTCAGAATGGACAGGTTGGATCTCCTTGCAGTCCAAGGGACTCTCAAGAGTCTTCTACAACACCACAGTTCAAAAGCATCAATTCTTCGGCGCTCAGCTTTCTTCACAGTCCAACTCTCACATCCATACCTGACCACTGGAAAAACCATAGCCTTGACTAGATGGACCTTTGTTGGCAAAGTAATGTCTCTGCTTTTTAATACCCTATCTAGGTTGGTCATAACTTTCTTTCCAAGGAGTAAGTGTCTTTTAGTTTCATGGCTGCAATCACCATCTGCAGTGATTTTGGAGCCCCCCAAAATAAAGTCTGACACTTTCCACTGTTTCCTCATCTATTTCCCATGAAGTGATGGGACCACATACCATGATCTTCTTGTTTTGAATAATGAGTTTTAAGTCAGCTTTTTCACTCTCCTCTCTCACCTTCATCAGGAGGCTGTTTAGTTCCTTTTCACTTTCTGCCACAAGGGTGGTGTCATCTGCATAACTGAGGTTGTTGATATTTCTCCTGGAAATCTTGATTCCAGCTTGTGCTTCATCCAGCCCAGCCTTTCTCATGATGTACTCTGCATAGAAGTTAAATAAGCAGGGTGACAATATACACCCTTGACGGACTCCTTTTCCTATTTGGAACCAGTCCATTCTTTGTTCCTTGTCTGGTTCTGTTGCTTCCTGACCTGCATACAGATTTCTCAGGAGGCAGGTAAGGTGGTCTGGTATTCCCATCTCTTTAAGATTTTTCCACAGTTTGTTGTTACTCACATAGTCAAAGGCTTTAGCGTACAGCAGATGTTTTTCTAAAATTCTCTTGGTTTTTCTATGATCCAATGGACGACTCTTTCTAATTTCCATGGAATTCTCCAGGCCAGAGAATACTGGAGTGGGTATCCTATCCCTTCTCCAGCGGATCTTCCCAACCCAAGAATCGAACCAGGGTCTCCTGCATTGCAGGTGGAAATTCTTTACCAGCTGAGCTACCAGGGAAGCCCAGTCAGAATGAGCACTGTGCTAAAAATAAACAGAGAAAAAGTTCTGTTCATACTGTGTTGAAATATTAAAGCTCGATCAGAACACATTTGGAAGACATTGTGGTTGTGGCAGGAGAACTCCAAGGGGAGATGGTACATTTCAGGAACCTAAGTTGAGACCACTTGTTCAGAGGCCCCTCAGTGCTAGGGAATTCTCTTTCCAGAGTTATCCCTGAAGGTTTGGGGATATAATTTATTTAAAAAGGCAAATTCCTTCACAGGTTGACTATAAAAAGAAATCAACTACCCTACAAATGGTTTGGGGATATAATTTATTAAAAAAGGCAAATTCCTTCACAGATTAACTATAAAAAGAAATCAACTATCCTACAAATGGATATCTCAAATTTTATTTTATTTTTTTGCCTTAGAAGACAGTGGTCACTTGGGCCTGATTTTTGGAGAAATTACTTTTACTAAAAATTTGTATACCCCAAATAATGTTTCTAAGTTAATATAGGCTTAGCAGAGACTGAAACCAAAGATATGCCATCAGTACGGCATATGCAGAAGAGAGATGGCTTTGTGAAAGGAAACTTGGTTGCATGGGAAGAGCTTTGGGTTCTGTTACTTACTAGCTGTGTGTGGCCTTAGGCAAAGTTACTTAATTTCTCTGAGCCTTATTTCTTCATCTGTAAATGGAGGTAATAATTATAGGATTAAGATCATGGAGTTATCATTATGCTTAATTAAAGGTGTGTAATGGTTCTTCATTGCAAGCAATAGAAACCAATTCTGGCTGACTGAAGCAGAAAAGGAATTATTGGGAGGCTATTGAGATGGTCACAGAATTGACAGGAAAGTAAAAGAACCAGGACCTGAAAATGAGCAGCATTAAGGGAAGCCAGTCAACAGAAAAGGGCCAAGGTCAAAGCAGGAATGGCTGGCTGTGGGACACTCACTGGCTCCTCCACCACTGACGCTAGCTCCTGCTGCAGCTGTGCCTGGCTAAGCCAGACACTGAATCTACGAACTGAACCCTCTCAGTGATGTCCTAAACCTGAATGTTTTCTTACCAATTCAGCTGACAATCTAAGTTTTTATTTTACTTTTATTGAAGTATAGTTGGTTTATAATGTTGTATTAATTTCTGCTGTACAGCAAAGTGATTCAGTTATGCCTATAAATACCTTTTTTCCCTATCCTTTTCCATTATGGTTTATCACAGGACACTGAATATAGTTTCCGGAGCTATGCAGTATGACCCTGCTGTTTATCCATTCTATAGATGATAGTTTGTATCTGCTAACCCCAACTTCCCACTCCATCCCCCACTTCCCATTTTCCCCTTGGCAACCATAGGTCTGCTGAACTTGAGTTGAACCTGACCGTGAAAGCTGACTGCTAAACATTCAGGAACTCTGCAAACTGGGCATTAAAGTGTTTCTAGTTTGAAATCAGCCACAGTAGAAGTTATTTATACCACATAAATCAGTGAATGCTAAAAATCAGGGCTGAGATTTTGTTTTGTTTTCTCCCAAGACCCATTTACCAGCACACTGCTGCCTCAAATGGCAGTCCTGAATGTGAACACCCAATTGGCTAAGTCTAGAATGGGGTCGCACAGAGTCGGACACGACTGAAGCGACTTAGCAGCAGCAGCAGCAGCAGCAGAACACGAGTGTGTTTAGCTACAAGGGGATGGCGAGAGGAGTGGCTGGCCTTCTAGACAGTATCCGAAAGGGGGTCTCTCTCTTACCAAGACTGAAGCAGGTGGAGAATTCTACCCAAAAGATTTTTAATGCTGAAAAGTAAAAGTGACAGCCACTCAGTCGTGTCTGACTCTGTGACCTCATGGACTGTAGCCCACCAGGCTCCTTTGTCCATGGAATTCTCTAGGCAAGAATACTGGAGTGGGTAGCCATTCTCTTCTCCTGGGGATCTTCCCGACCCAGGGATCAAACTTGGGTCTCCTGCTTTGCAGGCAGATTCTTTACTGTCTCAGCCACCAGGGAAGCTCCATCTCCCAAAGTTTCAGATGTTCCTACAATACTCAAAGGGCTCACCTAAAGCTGTGCCCTTACCCTTCACAAGTACCCAGAATATGTGGGGTTCCTTCTCCTTCATTTTGTTTCTTTTCCTAAGTTTTGGCCACATTATAATCCTTACTTTTCTGTTTGATATGTGCTCTGAAGTTCTGACCACAACAAAATTGAACTCTTTAATACAGCCTTGCTCTAAGTTGTATCCAGTTAAAGAATAAGATCATTGCAAAGGTTCCAAGTGTAAATTGACAACTGTAATATGTTCCTTGTTAAGGAAATAAGCATCTTTTGATAATACAGAATTCTCTTAAAATTTCCACATTTAAGTACTTTTTAGATGAAAGTAACTGATAAGTACAAACACTTGAACAAGACAAATTTCTTATTAAGATACTGAAGTTCTTTCTATTTATTAAGTTATTCAAAGTCCTAGCAGAAGAATTTTTCATTTAAGAAAAGGTGATTAAAACAAAGAATCTTCCAAGTGAGAGGATATGGCAGGCAGAGCATGCTATTTTTCCTCCAGATTAATAAATGTTAAGGTACCTTGTTAATCAGCCAGAGGTTAGGAAAAAATGAATATAAATAAAATCTTTTTCATGAAAATTGCCTTTTTATAATATCAGCTGCAAAATGATTTATGTCCTAGAACTTGAATGAAGAGGAGAAAAAGCTGTTTTAGTAATAGAAATTGCATTGCAAAACATTTTTTTTTGGATGTATTTTGTTTAATTTTTCACGTTGCATATTCATCACTCTGTGTATACGGGTTGGAAGGTGCCTCAATTCACATTTGAAATTAGAAAAATCTGTCACTGTTCAGAGTCAGCTTTCATTTTCTAAATGATTTAAGAGGAAGGGATATTTTTTCCAGATGAAGTTGCTCATTCTTAAAGGGATATTTGGAAGTTTCTCTGCCTGAAACTTTTGCTCAAGTGTTTGGAAAGGATGATGCAGGGACTGCCAGGTGAGGGCAGGAGAGGCTGCATGGGGTCCTGGAAGGAGAACAGATTTCACTCTGACCCCAGTGATTTCATTGCCTGGCAGCTGGTCAGCTTGCCTCTTGGCCTCATTTAGGTTCCTCATCTGAAATATAAGGGCCCACCTAGAAGTCCTTTTCTTTTCCTTACCCTTCAAATTTCTGCATCCTAATTACTAATTCTAATGCCATCTCTTTGTTGAAAAATGCACTTCATTATTTGTAGCTCAGCTAGGCACTCATGAAACATTGGCAAATGGCCATGAAAGAAACAGAATTTCCTATTCCTGGTGCCCCAGTTCACACCTGCAGCACAGAAATCCCCTCCTCCGGCTTTTCTGTATGAGTAAACACTTATTTTTGGCAATGCTGGCTTGAGAATAGCATCTCCATAGAAACCACTGTTTGGGTGAATGCTTTTCTTGCGATTGAGACTCTTTTCCACCTTTACGTGTCATCTTAATTGATAAAACAGGTACATCTGTCAAGATCACCAAGTCTCTCCGTCAGCTTGCAAGTCAAATCCTAAATTAGGTACAACACCTGAACGGGCATGCAAGCAGAGAGGAGGCATCAGTGTTGTCATGACAACTGGGAAATGCCATGTCTCTCCACAAATGCTAATTCAACTGTCATGGTGGGTTTTACACACCAGTTGTTATTGCATTTCTTCTGGGAGCAAAAATAGAGTAACATTTTGGGTCTTCCCTGAGGGATGCAAAGCCATTTCTTTTGTTGTTGCTGCTGGTGTTGGTGGTTGGGTTTCTTTCTTCTCCTATGTTTCAGCCCTGATATTCTCAGAATTTCAGGGTCTGGTGGGAGCCAGCTCCATCAAGGCGTCTTTAAAGGGTCCTGAGGAACATTTGGAATTGGAGCAGAGAAGATCTAGACCACCTACCATTTTATACTTTGGAGTCTAGGTTCTCAAACAGAACTCGGTAAACCAGCTTTATAAGATGGCTTAAGGATAAATAGAAATAAATGGGAAAGTCCCAAGTGTATCACTTGTTCCAGGGCTATTACAGCCAGAGAGAGCTTTCATTTGATACCCAAACCATGGGATAAACTATGTAATGCATAATGTTATTCCCCCACTTCCCCCTTCAGCTTCCAATTGTGTGGATAATTATAAAAACTTACCTGTTTTCTAGAGGGTGGATGGTGAAATGATGAACTCTGGACAGAAATATTTTCCAGTGGGCCAGCTACACTTTCCAGCCCCATCAGCCTCAAGCTTCTAGTCCCTGATATGTTTAGAAGCAAAGAGGCCAAACAGCTCTATGATCTGGTAGAGGAAACCCTAGCATAGTTTGCATCAAGGCATTGTGATAGGAAATATATCTAGCTGTAAAAAATGGATGGGCTGAAACGACTCATAATTTTGAAGACAGCACTTTGTTTGGAATACTGAGTGAACAGGGAATTCTCCATTCGGAACCGTTCAAGACTTCCTGATTTGTGGATGTGTCACAGGGAGCCAGAGTCGATTTTTGAAATGTCAGTTTGATTGCTCCCCCTGGAATGCTCCTGGTGTTCTGACAAGAAGAGGAACACACTCTGTTCAGAAGCATATGCTGTCCTCGTTCTTCAGGAAGGGTGGAGACAGACAGCACAAATGGATGCACACACTGTTTTTAATATTTTGGTGCAACACGTATCTCTAAATTCACTCCATGCTTGCTCAGTTTTTCATTTCCTGTGTAGATGTATTCTCAGATTAGGAACAACTTCATTACCCACACATTCAGATTAATTTCTGAGTCATGCATAGCTTCTTCTCATCAGAACAGATCACAAAATCTAGGTATTGAGAGCTGGAATTTGACCATTTTTCAAGCTAAGTGTTCCAGAATAAGATGTTCCATGAAGATCGACTGTGATGACACCACTTCTGATTGATTAGGTGCCCTGAGAATCTCAAGTCATGAAAAAAACTAGTAATAATTCAACCAAACCACTACCAGTGATGAAGGGCTATCTAGTTTCCAGGCATTTGTATTAACCTCCTTTAATTTTCACAACAATTCAGTGAATTTGATTTTATTTTCAGTTGAAGGAACTTGTTTTGGAGACTAACTTGCCCAGGTCATACATCCCTGAGTGCTGGAGTTAAAATGCAAACCTGACTTTGCTTTATTCTTAAGCCAGATACTGCCACACTAAGCAGAGCTTCATCACCAGTTAGTAAGTCACAGGCAATGGTATATTTTTGTTGGTACCTACGATATTAGTACCGACAAATGTTAATAAAGATTTTTAATGTAGGTGTCCTAGAAGACTAGGCTCTCTATTGCAGACAAGGCATTAGAATCTTTCATAATAATGAAGAATTAAGGCCTGGATAAACAGTAATGGAATAAATAATAGGGACAATATTACTTGGAAATGAGAGAAAATAATTCTTATTAGCTAAATGAGATTGTGGCCTTCTATATAAGCCAATCCTTCAGTATTTACTGAAATGCCAGTGTAAGTGGAGTCCTACAGTACAACCTTTAGCAAAATTCAGCATCAATTACCAGCTAGCAACTACTGGGGGAGGTTCCAGTCCAAGTATAAGGTAAGTGTTGATTTTACTTTGTCAGGTGACATCTTGTTTGAAATACTGAGCAATGAAATTTCACTTAAATATATTTCTCTGATTTTTTTTAATGAAAGAATTATGCTAGGGCAACTGCATTGTGCAGGAAAAAGGGGTACCATTTGTCCAGATGGCAACAAAAGTGGTGCCCACCTGATTTATGCAACAGGGAAGCCTTCACTGATTTGACAGAAACTCTAAGACTCTTCTCTACTGCCATATGAGCTTTTTTTAAAAAAATTATTTCCCTAAGCAGCTGAGTGGACAGTGGTGTCATTTAGTGACATGCAAAATCCTATAGGAGGAATGAACTTGTTTGCAGAGGAAGCCAGGAGTGCTCCTGTGGGGATGTTAAATTTGAAAGGTTGACTCTGTCATTGGATGCAAAAGACTGGAGAGGAGGAGAAAGGCTGGGACCACGTATAGAATCTGGGGAGTTATCAATATACAGACAATGCTACGGAACTGCGTGAGATGTCCTAGAGAGGGAGAGTGGAGAGAGAAGGGAAGAGGCCCAGGACTGGCTTCAAAGTTCTGCCAATATTTAGAGGTCCGGAAAAGGCTGAGAAAATGGCCTCTGAGACGAAAAAGGGAGCAGTCAGTGAAATACGACGAAAACGAAGAGGTGAGTGTCCAGAAAGGAAGACAAGCAAGAAGAGCACTGCAAGAGGAGAACAAGTGCTGGTCACATGCTGCTGAGCACTAGAGGGGTCCTGTCGATTCTTTCTCCTGTGGATTTTCTAAACACGCTCCCTTCTTCCCACCTCTCTCACTGCTTCCCTGGCTCAGAAATACAACAGTTCCTCAAGGCATCTCCTCGCCTCTTGATGAAGCCTCCTTAAAATCCATGCTCCATACTATCCCCAGACTGGGTAATCTCTCTAAAATGCAATGCTACTATGCAATAGCTCTCTGTTGCCCCTAGAATATAATCTTCACTCCTTCATATGTCTGTAACCGAACAGAACCCTCTGGGGCCTTCCTGGGACAGACTCCTCTTCCATATATCCTCTGCTGTAGTTCCTCTCTGAAGCACCCAGATAGTAGTATCTCATGCATATTTCCTGAGTTCTTCAGATGCTAAAAACCACCACCAGATGGAAGAAATTAACTAGTTGATGATTGGTAGACTCCACGCTTTCTGGGGTCCAATGATTGATAACGTTAACTGTCCTGTTACCGCAGCATCAACAGAGAATTATGCATGAGCTGATCACACACCCTGCAACCCCTCTCCCTTGCCTGACATTAAAAAATGCTTTGCTAAAACCCTTCTGGGATTTCAGGGGTTGGGGGAGGGGGCCATGAGCCACCTGTTCTCCTTTCATGGCCCTGCAAGAAACCTCTCTCGGCTTCAAACCTGACATTAAGCTCTGTTTGTCCTGTGCATCAAGTACAAGAGTTTGCATTCAGTAACCTGTCCTGTGAAGTCCTTTACCGCCTGGAACTTAACTCCTGGCACTCCAGCTCTATCTCCCTCACATTGTGTGCTATGCCCCCACAGAGTCGCTATTAATGTGACCCAATTTTTTTTTTAACCTCCAGGCAATTCCTTCTGGCTGATGCTATTCCATCTAGTTAAAATGTTTTCCTCCACATAGTCCTCCTAAAACTGCTTAATATATAGATCTCAGTTCCGGAGTTATCTCCTCTGTAAAGTCTTCCCTGACCTCCTGAAACGGATAGGTATTGTCCATCCCAGCATCCCATGATTTGAGATCTGTATCTCCAGGACAACACCTTCCAATTGTTTGGAAGCTGCTTTTTTATTAGGATTGTGATACCAGATGCTGCCATTAAACCATGAATTCCTTAAGACAGTGCCCATCCTTCTCTTTCAGTGTTTCCAGTGCCACGTACAGTGTCTTGATTCTGATCCCAGAGAGGCAACAGTGAGCCCTGGCTTGAAATTAGATCTTAGCCCTGCCCAGGAATTGAAGCTGAGTAGCCTAGATGATGGAGAAGGCAATGGCACCCCACTCCAGTACTCTTGCCTGGAAAATCCCATGGACGGAGGAGCCTGGTAGGCTGCAGTCCATGGGGTCGCTAAGAGTTGGACATGACTGAGCGACTTCACTTTCACTTTTCACTTTCATGCATTGGAGAAGGAAATGACAACCCACTCCCATGTTCTTGCCTGGAGAATCCCAGGGACAGGGGAGCCTGATGGGCTGCCATCTATGGGGTCGCTCAGAGTCGGACATGACTGAAGCGACTTAGCAGCAGCAGCAGCCTGGATGAAAACCAGGAATCCTAACCACTAGTACAGCAGGAGCTAGAGGCTAGAAGCAAAATTCCCCTAGCCCTTGCCTCCATTGAGAAATGCATTGAGAAATTACTAAAAGAGAGCAGTAAACAGGTGGTTAAATAATTTATATAGGGTAGTTCTCTATCTTTGTTTACCTCTGGCCAATTACCTGGTTTCTTTATCCACACCTGCCCTGCCCTAGTGTTCTCCCCAACATGCATGAGTAACTTTCTTTCCAAGATGAATTTCAACCCAGAGGCCTATAGGGGGCCTTAGCATCACCTGTTCTGGTGTGCCCCCCCCCCTTCTTTTTGATCCCTAAGGAATCTTTCTGTGCATGTGCAATGCCTCTCTTGCCCCAGAGATGGGAAATATGTGACCTCTTGATCTTTTACTCAAACAAGGTTTAGCCCCTCTGATCCTGCCATAGCTGTTATCTGAAAGTGTCCTCAGGAGACAAAGCCTGGCTATTTACCCTGTTTCCATTGTTATTTCTATTTCCAAGTGCAAACGAGAGGCTGATTGTAAATGCCTAACCTGGAGCCCATCTATCTCCTGCCTCAATTTCTGTGAGAAGCTCCATAGTATACACTAAATGAACAAGACTTTCAATCCCTCATGATAGTCTGCATTTCCATATTGGCCGTACTTCAGAAAAATTCTCAGGGGTTTAGTCAGTCATTAAAAGTCATGGCTAATCACTCACCAGGCCCTCACTGGTGAATACATTGCCCAAGTAGTCCCAGGTGGCGGGTAGCCGGTGATTGCTCTGTTTTATAATTCACAAGGGGCTATTCCTGACCATTTCCTGTAGGAGTTCACAGTGTGAATCATGCAGCTGGTTGCTTAACCTAGGCAACTCCGCTCATCCCATTTCTTGACAGTCCGGTGCTGTATTACTTCAATTAATATGATCCAGTTTTTGTTAAAGTTCCCCCACCTATAGAGAAATTATACCTCAAGACAATAGTAAAATTTTATTAAGACTTCATACTTTTATTAACATACTTTTTAAAGAAAATGCCTTACATAACCTAGCCATTACCTATCGAGGAATATGATATAGGGACGGAAGCGGGGTAGACTATATTAGCTTAGAGTTGAAATAGTTTATGAGGCGATTCACAGGAAGCATTACAGAGTCAGATTCTGGGATTTAAGTACTTTCCGCTAGAAAATATATATTTTTTATTTCCCTGACACTAAGTTTACATAATAGTAGAATTTGATCATCTCTGTCTTGTTTTCTTCTCTTTTTCATATTAAAAAAAGCTACTTCAAGATATATTTGCCTCTGAAAGATTAGAAAGAGAAAATTCAGGCTTCAGAGTGTTATTAAAGCATGCATTTTGATCTCTCAAAATCTGACCCTTTAGAGATCAACTATTCTGGTCCTTCTCTCTGTGTTTCAATGGGCATAATTGAAATTATACCAGAAGAATGAGAATCTGTCCTATTTTTTAGAAGCCTGGAAAAGCAATCTCCGTCAGTAACTCATTTTAGTATACACTATCTCTTTGAAGGGCCTTCCAGGTGGCGCTGGTGGTAAATCTGCCTGCCAATGCAGGAGACCCAGGTTTGATCCCTGGGTCACAAAGATCCCCTGGAGAAGGGAATGGAAACCCACTCCAGTATTCTTGCTTGGGAAATCCTATGGACAGAGGAGCCTGGTGGGCTACAGTATATGGGGTGGCAAAGAGTCAGACACAACTGTACACACACACACAACTCTCTGAAACTTCTCTCATCTTCTTGAAGGACTTAATGCTTCCATGAAGCCTTTTGCTTCCTCCAAGTCTGGACAATACCATCCATAAAACCACACCTTCATTGAGATGTTTTTGGCTTCACTTAGCAGTAAGCTCAATTCAAACTGTCAGTCAGGGAACTTATTACCTCTCATAACTGCAAGCCTCAGATCATGTGGATGCTGGACCCACTTGATTGATTTGATGGCTCAAGAATATCCCTGGGACAACAGGTCTCTCCATCTTCCCATGACCATCCTCAGAGCTTATTCCAATCTCAAGCTGGTAGCAAGATGAGTCCAGAGACAAAATCCAGAAGTAGAAGAATGGTCACTTCTTCCTTCGTCTCTTCCTTAGAAGGGAGGAAACCTTTTCTAGAAATGCCCCAGCAGACTTCCCTTCATGTTTCTTGGTCAGAATTGGCCATTCTTGAATCAGGCATTGACAAGAAGGAGGGAATATCCACAGCTGACCAGTTATGGGTGGATTAAACCACAGAGGCCTCTACATCCACCTGTCATTCCATCCAGCTTTCCTCTTTGGCCTCTGGTCCTCTCCCATTACCCATTTCCTCCAGTGACTGGGAAGGAAGAGCCAAGAAGAGGACAAGAGAACACAGACATAGAGAAAAAAGGGTAGTTCAAGTTTGTATTAAGAATGCAACTTAAAAGTGGAGAATAGAATTTATTAAAAAGGAATCATTTCTCCCATTTATTAAGTAAAAGTTAGATCATGTGATCTGAGTTCCCGCTGAACCCTGAGGTGTGATTCTGACTGATAGAAGCTTGGGCAGTGAAGTCAGAGAAGCTTGTGTGTCTTTAGGTCAATTAGTTTAATTTGTGCTGAGCCTCAGTTACCTTATTTGAAAAACAGGAGTAATAACAATCATCTTGAGTGTTGTTGTGAGCACTGGAAATATTATATAACCAGTGCTAGCATCATACCTGGTACTTTATAAATAACAGCTGTTGTTTATAATAATATTAAAAAGAAGAAATTAAAGATGCTAAAGACAGTCAGCATTAGGGACCATAGGAAGCCTGAACACTTTTGACTGATTATCATGAGATGTTAACTACCAATATTAAATAAGTCATTGTCTTAATGAATTACTTCTGTTGTCTCAACCATTAATTGTTATCCTCCCTTTATGGGTGAGCATTCAGAAGGTCCAGGATTGGTGAGTGAACAGCCTAGTCTGGAATCTGGATCTGCTTTGTACGAGGGCCCAAGCTCCCAACCATACATGATACCGTTTCCAGACATAAGCCCCCTTACTTGATACCTGGGTTGTGCATTCAGAACAGTCCAAACCAACACTGGCTTTGACTTGCTTTATTTATCCACTTATTTGAATCTTTTAAAATTGCATGTATGTTGACAACCTGTTGTCATACACAGTCTGTTTTCACCCTTTAATAATGTTGATACAGAACACAAAACCTCTTCCCATTCCCTAGAAAGAATATACCGGCATCAAAAGATGAGTGAGGTCATGTTGATGTTTGGTAGAAACCAATGCAATACTGTAAAACAATTATCCTTCAATTAAAAATAAATAAATAAAAAGATGAGTGAGGAATGCAGTTTTCCCTAAAGACCATCCACCTACTGGAATTCTCACCGAACCCATCAGCACTTGAGGTTCCTTCTTCCCCATTAGATCTGCACAGTGTGGTGGATTGTTCTCTTTGGTGCTTCCCTACAGTCAAGCTCCCTCTCTGGGTCCCAGCTCCTTTCACCTGGTCTTTCTCACCTTCACTCTGATTACCCACCTCTTTTCTCTGCAGAGCATTTTTAATAGCTCTTCCCCACGTTCTGCCTTGGATCTACACACCCAGCCCATCTTTGGAATCGACTAAAAATATGTCCCCTCATAGGAGCCCAACCTCCTTAGAAAATGGATAAGGAAGAGAGATAAATAATAAATCTTTGTCTTTTACACGTTTAAGCTGCCTCAGACTATCTTGAGTTTGCAGTAGGGAATACGTAAAGAAATATCTCCTGCTCCTCATCTTACGTGCTGACCAGGTTTGTTCTCCAGTATTCATCCATCTCCAGCTCTATTTAACTGTTTCATCACTGATTATCAGGATAGTCTGAGGACTCTTGGGAAATGTTCTTGAGATAATGTGTCTACTAAAAGAACAGTTTCTCCTTTTTATTACCACAGATATCCATAAATCTTTTAAAAATATTTCCTCTAACTATGTGCTCATTGTAGATTATTTGGAAAATTCAGAAAACTATCATGAAAAACATCAAAATCATTTATAATTCTACTGTCGAGAGTGACTTTCTGTTTACATTTGGGTACGTTATTTTCTTACAGCTTTTTCCCCCCTATTCTGTTTTTCTCTCCTGTCAGCTCTTTTAAATATTTAAGGGGTGAAATGGACAGAGGACACATAAAAAGATGCTCAACATCACTCATTATCAGGGAAATGCAAATCAAAACTACAATGAGACATCACCTCATCTTTGAGAATGATGGAGAATAGAATGGCAGTTCCTTAAAAAACTAATAATAGAGTTACCATATGACCCCGCAATCCCACTCTTGGTCGTGTATCTGAGAAAACCCTAATTTGAAAAGATGCATGTACCACACTGTTCATGGCAGCACTGTTTATAATAGCCAAGACATGGAAGAAACATAAGTGTCCATCAGTAGATGAATGGATAAAGAAGATGCTATAAACATATATACACGTACAATGCAATACTATTCAACCGTAAAGAAGAATGAAATCTTGCCATTTGCAGCAACATGAATGGGACTAGAGGATATTATGCTGAATGAAATAAGTTAGACAGAGGACGACAAATGCTGTATGATTTCACTTATACGTGGTATCTGGAAAAAAAAAAACCAAAACAAATGAATAAACAAAACAGAAACAGACTCATGGATAAAGAGAACAAATAGGCAGTTGCCAGAGGAGTGTGTGGGAGAGAGAGGAAGTAGGTAAGGAAGATTAAGAGACACAAACTTGCAGTTGCAAAAGAATCGCAAGTATGCAATATAAGGAGAATATGGTCAATTACTATATATATCTTTGTATGGTGATATAGCGTAACTAGACTTGTCATGATGATCATTTTGAAAAGCATAGAAATATCAAATCACTATGTTGTGTTACAGGATCTAACAAAGTGTTGAAGGTCAACCATATTTCAAAACAAAAAAGCTACGTGAACAAACATAGAATGGTGTCAGATTTGTGGTTACCAGACGTTGGGGGCGGTAGGAAGCCAAAACACACACAATTCCAGTTATAAGATAAATGAGTACTAGGGGTATAATGTACAACATGATCAATATAATTAGCACTCTACATTACATACAAATGTTGTTGAGAGAGTACATCCTAAGTTCTTATCACAAGAAAAAATATTTTTCCTGTTTAATTTTATAACTATATGAGATGATGGGTGTTCAGTAAACTTACTGAGATAGTCATTTCATAACGTATGTAAGTCAAATCATTTTGTCATACACCATATACAGGGCTGTATATCAATTAACTCTCAATAAAACTTGAAGAAAAAAGTTTTAAAGGAGTTTACAAGAACAGAATACTATCTTACCTTTACTGATAGAAGATGGGAATGGGAGAATGGATGTGACAAATGAAAGTTGGAGGAGAGCATCTGACTGACTCTTTTTTCTGTAGTGAGAGGCGCCAGACACAAGATTAAAGAGAAAAACTCCTGTATAGTCATATACTTCTATAGCTACAATCTCCAAACTCAAGACATATAGAAGTATGTTTATAATTTTTACATTTTAAGAAGCTATAAGGCAAACATAGCAATGCATCTTTAAACTGTGATTTATTTCTAAATAAGAAGAAAGCATAATTTTGAACTTCCCTGATGGCTCAGCGGTAAAGAATCCACCTGCCAATGCAGGTGAGAAGATCCCTTGGTTGGGAAGGTCCCCTGGAGAAGGAAATAACAACCCACTCCTGTATTCTTGCCTGAGAAATACCATGGACAGAAGAGCCTGGCAGTCCACAGTCCATAGTGTGGCAAAGAACCAGACATGACTTAGTGACTAAACAGTAACAAACATATTTTTTATAAAAGAGATGAAAAGTTTGAAAACCTTTTCCCCCATCATTTGATTTCTGCTTGAGAGAAAAGAAACTTGCACTTTCTTCTGAGTTTTTTTTGTTTCATGGGACTTCCCTGGTGGACCAGAGGTTCCTCTACTTCAGAGGAACACTCTTCACTTCCACTGCAGCAGATGTGAGTGCAATCCCCAGTCAGGGAAATTCCACATGTTTTGAGGTGCAGGCAAAAAAAGAAAAAAATTTGAGTACTGAATTGTTTTGTTTAAAAGGTTCACATAAACTGGTCCTTTTACAAGTGGTAGGGGACTACATAAGGGCATGAGTCCCTGGAGGTAGGGATCACTGGGGTTAGTCCTGGAGGCTGGTGCCCACAGACTTGAACTGGTAATTCATAAAAGCAGAAGACAGGGGCCAGCAAGTGTGCAAGGGTTAACCCATAGCACTTGTGTTGCAGGCTCTGGGCATCTCCCAAGCAGTAGGCTCTGAGGCCCACAGCTGACAGGCTCATCTTGTGGGTCAGCCCAGGGTACATCGAGGGAAATTAGGATCAGATTGAGCTGCCCTCCGAAAGTTGACATGACACCCTGTTCTCTTAAGAAAAGGAAGAAGAACAATGCCTAAGAGATATCTTTAGGTTAACCGTTTCAGGCCACAGGCCAAAATGTGGTTGACCACACTCATGGCCAACTGTGAAAGCTGCTCAGTCATGTCCGACTCTTTGCAACCCCATGGACGGCAGACTGCCAGGTTCCTCTTTACATGGAATTATCCAGGCAAGAACAGTGGAGTGGATAGCCATTCCCTTCTCCAGGGGATCTTCGTGACCAGCAATTGAACCTGGGTCTCCTGCATTGCCATCAGATTCTATACGGTCTGAGCCACCAGGGAAACCCAATGGGCAAGAGGCTTCCAGTCTAAAAAGTCAGTGCTGGCAGATGTTGAGGTTTTGTGCTGCCACTCAGAAGCAGAATAATGTACCAGGAAGCCTCACTGAGCCCAGACCTTAAGGCCAACTCCTTGGCATTTTGTTCTCTTTGAAGACATTTGCCAGTAAATAACTGTGTCTGGAAAAGTAAACACTGAATCCAAACAGCAGATTCTGCCTTCAGGACCTCTGTCAAGGTCCAGGAGATCAAGAAAATCACAGCTTTGAACCAGCGATGGCGTCTTAATCCTAACTAAAATGATGCTACTCTGGTGCTGAATCAGGTAATGGGAATCTTGCTGTTGATGGTATTCCATATTTATGTTCTGATATTGTATAAAGGGAACAAAGAAAGATTGAGATCTTGAGTTTTAAATTAAAAAAATAATAAAAATGTGGTAGTATTGAATTTTCATGAAACCAATAAACAAAATGAATCAAAAAATTCTATTCAGTCTCATATAGGAAAACAAATCTTTTATTTTGGCATTCCCAGTTTCTTCATTGTAGACTCTAACCTCAGTTTTCGTCTTAACTCCAAGTTTTTACTGTCTTCCATCCTTCTCTTTGGCCATATCAGTCTATCCCACTTTCCTTATTTACGTCTTACATTTCGGATCATGTTTATCCTGTTGCTGTCTCATCTGTCTTGTCATTGCTTCTTTCATCTTCCTACATAGTTCTTAGACTATTTTTTAAGGCTTGTATCAAATATCTTCTCTTCCATTAAAATTTTACAGACCAGTCCAGTGTTTCCCATTCTCTGAACTCCAAAGGCAACTTTGGTCTAATTTCTCATGTCAACTAGGCATTCACGAAGCTACTATTGAGAAGAAACTGAGAAAGGAGTATGACAGGGCTGTGCTCTGTCACCCTGTTTGTTTAACCTATACGCTGGGCACATCATGAGAAATGCTGGGCTGGATGAGTTACAAACTGGAATCAAGATAGGTGGGAGAAACATCAACAACATCAGATATGTGGATGATACCACCCTAATGGCAGAAAGTGAAGAGGAACTAAAAAGTCTTTTGATGAGAGTGAAAGAGGAGAGTGAAAGAGCTGGCTTAAAACTAAATATTAAAGAAAACTAAGATCATGGCATCCAGCCCCATCATATCATGGCAAATAGAAAGGGGAAAAAAATGGAAGTAGTGACAGATTTCCTCTTCTGGAGCCCTAAAATCACTGTGGATGGTGACCGTAGCCATGAAATCAGAAGATGATTGCTTCTTGGCAGGAAAGCTATGACAAACCTAGACAGTGTGTTGAAAAGCTGAGACATTGCTGACAAAGGTCTTTATACTTAAGGCTATGGTCTTCCCAGTGGTTATGAATGGTTGTGAAACTGGGTGTAAACAAGGCAGAATGCCAAAGAATTGATGCCTTTAAACTGTGGTGCTGGAGAAGACTCCTGAGAGTCCCTTGGACAGCAAGGAGATCAAACCAGTCAGTCTTAAGGGAAATGAACCCTGAATACTCATTGGAAGGACTCATGCTGAAGCTGAAGCTCCACTATTTTGGTCACTTGATCCAAGCAAGCCAATTCACTGGAAAAGTCCCTGATCCTTGGAAAGATTGAAGGCCGGAGGAGAAGGGGATGACAGAGGATGAGATGGTTGGATGGCATCACCGACACGATGAACGTGAGTTTGAGTAGGCTCTGGGAGTTGGTGATGGACAGGGAAACCTGGCGTGCTGGAGTCCATGGGGTCACAAAGAGTTGGACACAACTGGGAAACTGAACAACAGCAAGAAAGCTATTATTTATTTTTGGTATGATTACTTAACATTTGGCATGTATAGACACTACTTTTTCAAATAGATTGTAAACATTTTAAAGGTCTATGCTCTATCCTTCTTTGATCTCCTTGCCTCATTCTACCCTTTGGGGGCTACCTCCTTGTCTCCCAGCAGGTGGTATAGCACTTTGTAACAAGTAACTAATCAATAAGTACTTGATGGATTGATTGATCCATTGATTAAAGGATCCATTGCAGGAGACCATACTATAGTCTGACCATCTTGCAGCAACAATTTATCTAAGGAAAGGAGTGCTGTGTTCAAGCCAGTGTAAATCTGGTGACTGATGGGGTGGTGATTCATTTATGCTTTGCACTAGGTATGAAATCAGCAGGAGTTATACCAGCCCAAGGAACTCTGATAATATATATGCCATCACATGAGATGCTCAGGACGATCCATTTCCAGTGACATTTCTACAAAGTTGGGTGATTTTCTCTATATCAGGCTTTAAAGTGCTGTTCTTATGATTAAATGTAATTCATTAAATATATTTCATGAGTGTCAGTCAAGGGTAAAAGCATCCAGAACCAATATTTATACATAGTAGGTGCTCAACAATCTTTCCTTCAGCCCTAGTTTTGGGTGGCAAACATTCTGGTTATTTGCCAGGATGGTCCCTTCTTCCTCACTTCCCCACTCCTGCCTCACTGTTTGCACAGGGTGAGCTTTTGCTTGTTGATGATAGTTCCTTATATTTATATAGTGCTTACGGTATATAAAGCAACTTCAGGTACATAATTTCATTTGGGTGTCACATGACTCCGGCCAGATATTATCTTTAAGATATATCATTAACCCCCAATTTTATATCCTCAGTGAAGTGATGTGAAAGTAGCTCAGTCATGTCCAACTCTTTGCAACCCCATGGACTATACAGTTCATGGGATTCTCCAGGTCAGAATACTGGAGTGGGTAGCCTTTCCCTTCTCTAGGGGATCTTCCCAACCCAGGGATCAAATCCAGGTCTCCTACATTGCAGGCAGATTCTTTACCAACTGAGCTATCAGGGAAGCCATATCCTCTATAGGTATCTCCAATCCCCAATATATATAAAATTAATATTCAATTCTCAAGTAAAAAAACTGAGCCTCACAGAACTTAAGTTACTTGCTGTTGGTGAATGGCTTGAATTTGGATTTCCTGATTTAAAAAAGGAGAGGGAATGAAAAGATGGAGAGGAAGTATCATTTTTTTTGTTTTGTTTTTGTTTGAGTGGTATTGCCATTTGAAAACTGAGCACTAAAGAATTGATGCTTTTGAACTGTGGTGTTGAAGACTCTTGAGAGTCCCTTGGACTGCAAGGAGATCCAACCAGTCCATCCTAAAGGAGATCATTCCTGGGTGTTCACTGGAAGGACTGATGCTGAAGCTGAAACTCTAATACTTTGGCCACCTGATGCGAAGAGCTGACTCATTTGAAAAGACCCTGATGCTGGGAAAGATTGAGGGCAGGAGGAGAAGGGGATGACAGAGGATGAGATGGTTGGATGGCATCACCGACTCAATGGACATGAGTTTGAGTAAACTCTGGGATTTGGTGATGGACAGGGAGGCCTTGTGTGCTGCGGTTCATGGGGTCGCAAAGAGTTGGACACGACTGAGCGACTAAACTGATTGACTGACCATTTGAATGGCATTTTGTTTTGTTTGAATGGTATTACCTGGAGAATACCACTGTGGCAGACACTAGTTGTCTCCCAAATAGAGGTAAATTTACCATGAGGCGAATTAAGTTGAGTGTGTTTAGAGGTAAAGGAGCCAAGAGAGACCAGCTTTTGGTGAGTGTGGACAACTGGGTCTCTGAGCCAGGTTTCATATGAACATCATCACATTTGGGATAATAGAAAACCATGAAATGTTTGAGGGTGAAATGAGATATAATCAGATAGGCCTTTGAAAGAAGGAAAAAACAAAACCTTCTTCCTTCTGGTAGTGTTCCATGGTATAGAGGTATCATAGTTTATTTAACTGTTTACTTACAAAATGACTTTTTGATTGTTTCTAGTTTTTAGCTATTACAAACAAAACTGCTGGAAGCAAATGTAGGCTTTTGGGTGGATTTAAATTTTCATTCTAGAGGGACAAATGCCCAGGAAAGCAATTGCTTGGTCATATGCATATTTAGTTTTTTTCAAGAGTGTGCCAAACAGTATCATTTTACAATCCCACCAGCAGTGTATGAGAGAGTTTTTCTCCATTCTCACCAACATTTGATTTTGTCACTACATTTGGTATTACTTGTTCCAATATCTCATCATGTTTGTCATTTGCATTTCCTGAATGGCAAGTGGTGTTGGTATTTTTCCTGTACTTATTTGTCAACTGTACATCCTTTACAGGATAAACAGGATATCTTGCCTTTCACCCATTTTCTAACTGGATTGTTTGGGTTTTTTTAATGGTGAGATTTGAGAGTTCTTTATATGCTCTAGATGAGTTTTTTCTTAGGAATGTAGATTGCAATTTTTTCTCTGCCTATGTAGCTTGTCTTTCATCAAAGTCTTTTGCAGAGTAAAGGTTTTAAATTTTGATAAAGTCCAATTTATTAATATTTTCTTTAATGATGTCATGTCAAAGACATGACCCTGCTGCTGCTGCTGCTAAGTCACTTCAGTCGTGTCCGACTCTGTGCGACCCCACAGACGGCAACCCACCAGGCTCCCCCATCCCCGGGATTCTCCAGGCAAGAACACTGGAGTGGGTTGCCATTTCCTTCTGTAATGCATGAAAGTGAAAAGGGAGAGTGAAGTCACTCAATCGTGTCTGACCCTCAGTGACCAACCCCATGGACTGCAGCCTTCCAGGCTTCTCTGTCCATGGGATTTTCCAGGCAAGAGTACTGGAGTGGGGTGCCATTGCCTTCTCTGAGACATGACCCTAAGTTCCCCAAATTCTATCTTGTATTATGTTCTAAAATTTTTATGGTTTTACATTTACACTTAAACCTATGATACATTTTGAGTTAATTTTTATATAATACAAGGTTTAAGTCAACCTTCTTTATTTTTTTTTTAATGTTTTTACTCATGGATACCAAATTGCTTTAGCACGTTTCTTGACAATGCTATCTTTCCTCCGTTAAATTGCTTTCGCATCTCTGTTAAAATTCAAGTAGCTAAAACTTGCCTGGTGGTCCAGTGGTTAAGAATCTACCCTGCAATGCAAGGGATGCAGGTTCAATCCCTGGTCTGGGAACTAAGATCCCACATGCTGCAGAGCAACTAAGCTCGTGTGCTGCCCATAGAGAGTCTGCACGCCACAACTAACATGTGATGCAGCCAAATAAACACTTTTGAAACAATTAGGTAGCCATACCTAAGTGGAGCGATTTCTCGGTTCTCTTTATTCCATTGATCAGTGTGTCTGTTCTTTTAATAATATCACCCAGTTTTGATTACCACAGATATATAACAAGCCTTAAAATCAGGTAGACTGATTCTTCTCATTTTATTCCTTTTTTTTTTCAGAATTATTTTCACTTTTCTAGTTCTTTTGCCTCTCCATGTAAACTTTAGAATACTCTTACTAAATCTCCAAAAAAAAAAAAAAAAAAAACCTTGCTGGAATTTTGATAGGAATAGTATTCAGTTATATATACACTTGGAAAATTGGACATCTTTAGTATGCTGAGTCTTCCAATCAAGAAACAGGGAATATGTCACAATTTATTTTTATCTGCTTTCATCAGTGTTGTGCAGTTTTTAGCATTCAGGTCCTATAGGTATATATTTTTAGATTTACATGTTAAGTATTTCACTTTTTTTTGAGCAATTGTAAATGATTCTGTGCTTTGAATTTCAGTTTCCAGATGCTCATTACTAGTATATACAAGAAATGCAATTGATTTTTGCATGTTGATCTTGTATCCTGTGAACTTGCTGAATTTGTAAGTTTCTGAGATTTTTGTAAATTCCTTGAGTTTTTTTAAATGTAGAATATCATGTCATCAACGAATAGGGGAGGTTTCATTTCTTCCTTTCTAATCTGTATGCATTTCCTTTCCTTTCCTTGCCTTATTGCACTGGCCAGAATTTTCAACATTATGTTGAATAGTGGTGGTAAGAATGGACATTTTTGCTTTATTTTTGATTGTAGGAAGAAAACATTCATTCTTTTGTCATTAAGTATGATGCTAGCCATAGATATTTTTTTGAGGGGGTAGATGTTCTTTATTAAGGGTAGGAAGTTTCCCTCTTTTGCTAGTTTCATAAAAGTTTTTATCATGAAAGGCTATTTAATTTTTCAAATGCTTTTTCTGTCTCTATTGGTAAGATCATGTGATTTTTCCTCCTTAGACTCTTAATATGATGAGTCACATTGATTGATTTTTGAGTATTTAACCATCCTTGCAGTCCCTGAGAGAAACCCCCCTTGGGTATGGTATAAAATTCTTTTCATATATTGCTGAATTCAACTTGCTAATATTTTGTTAAGAATTTTTGCATTTATTTTCATGAGGGATACTGGCCTGTGGTTTTCTTTCTCTCTGTTTTTATACTGTCTCTGTTGGTTTTGGTATCATGTTAACATTTGCTTCATAAAGTGAATTGGAAAATATTCCATTCTCTTTCATTTTCTATGCAAGACTATAGAATTCATCTTGATTCTTCTTTAAATACTTCATAGAATTCTCCAATGAAACAGTCTGAGACCAGAGTTTTCCTTTATGAAGAATTTTAGTATTACTGATTCAATTTCCTTAGTAGTCATAAGGCTATTCAAATTATCTGTTTCATACAATGTGAGTGGTGGTAGTTGGTGTCTTTGAGGAACTGATCCACTTACCTAAGCAGTCAGATTTATTATACATGTAGATTTATTCACGGTGTTCTCTTATCTTTTTTGATGTTTGCAGGGTCTGTAGCAATATCCAGTTTCACTCCTGATATTGGTACTTTGTGTCTTTTTCCTTTTATTTTTGTCAGTCTCCCTAGAGGTTTGTCAATTTCATTGATCTTTCCAAAGAACCACCTTCTCTTTCACTGACTCTCTGTACTTTTTGTTTTCAACTACAGTGATTTCTGCTATCTTTATAATTTCTTCTTCTTTCCTTTTTATTTTGTCCTTGAAAGTGTGACATCACTCTAAGTCAGTATCTCAAAGGACAGGTACCATTTGACTTGTGACTGGGTAGTTGGAAGGTCTGGAAAACTAAAAAACACAGAAACTGAGGGGGACAAAGCCCTTTAAGTAAAAAACTGAGTCCTTCTGAGCAATTCATTCAGAACATTAACAAATCTCTATGGAAAAGGAGTTGCTTTTGAGTCATGTGTTTTGGCCCTGAGCCCATGTTTTATTTTCTCAGGTCCCAAAGAGCACAGTATGAAGACTGAGGACTTCCCTGGTGGTCTAGTGGGTAAGAATCTGTGTTTGAACTCTGCTCCCAGAAGACCCCACAGGCCAAGAGGCAACTAAGCCTCTGCTCTGCAACTACTGAAGCCCATGTTCTAGAGTGTGTGCTCTGCAACGGGAGAAGCTACGGCAGTGAGAAGCCATTGCACCGCAACAAGGGAGTAGCCCCTGTTCTCCAACAGGGAGAGTCCACGTGCAGCAACGAGGACCCAGCATAGCCAATGAATAAATAAATAGGCGTTAAACATATGAAAACAGAGAATGAAGGAAAGAAACCAAATGGTTCCGTGTGATGATGTGACATACTCATTCCGCATGGCATACACACTATGAGAGACACTTTGCAAGCTGTGAGTGTATTCTCTTTGAGTGCCAGAAGGATGGTACAGGTGGAGGAAGGGGAGCTTCAATTCAATCAACCAACTATAGTACCTCTAGGACCCAGAGATAAAGCTTGTGTAGAATAAAAAAAAAAAAAAATTCTAAAAGTTGCTGGGAGGTGCTTACCCTTAGTGAGCTTTTGGTCTTAAGGCATAAAAATCCTGTGCTCTAAAATGGTGAGTCCAGCTCCCCAAATAACAGCTCCAAGCTCTCTGATTCACCACGGAATAAAAAATACTCCTTGGCAGATAAATGGAGCAGTTAGAACATGTCAGCTCTCCTGGATCCTACAGGGAGTGGACTTGTGGAACGCCTAATCAGGACTGGGAGAAACTGTTAGTGAATACCTGTCACTTTCTTGTCAGCTGGGGCTGAAATGTGACAGTCACTGCATTTCTCTTAGTGTTATCATTCAGAATGCTCTGCCAGAGCTAGCAAGGAGAAGGAATGGCACATCACGACCAAATTTGTTAGCACTTGGACAACTACACACGGCACCCCAGGGGACTTTCCAGTGCTTCGCCAAGCTTTCCTCCCACGCTACGACCTGGCTGCCTCTTACAGCCCTCTCCCCTCCTTGAAACATCGACTCTGTTGTGTCTGGGTCCCCAGGCAGCTTGCAAGGATTTGTGACACCCAGGGGCACGCTTTGCAGCATTGTCCTTAGAAACGTTACACTAGAGATCTGTCCTTCATTTTACATTTAATCCTGTTCTTAGCTCACAAAATAGAGACCCGAAAATGTCAACCATTGAATATAAAATGAGGATTTCTAAAGCAGATTCTAACATTGACAATGGAAAATTTAAGTTCAATATTAAGGAAGAGCCAGTGTTTTGTATTCATTGGCAAATAGATCTTTCAGATTCTTTATTCCAAATTATGCTATTCTGTGAGGAGTGTAAAAAAGATGTCCTTGGTCTGAACCAGGAGCATGAAAATGCACACCCCCAGGGAATTTGCAGAGAGTGTTTGACTGCCTAGAGTCAGTGGGAAAGGTAAGGTTTCATATACTTCAGTAATATCCTAGAGCAAAATAACAGCTCCTCCTCTGTACTTGCCATGTGTCAGGCACTGGCACATATGATATCCCAGTGAAACAGGCATTATCATCCCCATTCTCAAGATTATGAAGTTGAGAGCTAGAAAGCCTAGGTGGTCTGCCCAGTGTTAATCAGTGAGTGCATGTTTAAACCCGAATGAATCCCAAATATATCTACTGCCCCTTCTTGCTAGAAGTTAAAGCTAAATGAATAAGGGCAAGGAATCCAATTATCAATTTATTCTACAGATTGTTACTTATAGCCCTATGATCGTGCCACAGCTTTACCTGAGAACTTTAAATAAATGTGGCCTGCTCCAGAGTGGTACAAATCTATAATAAATCTGATTTCTAGACTTTATTTTCTCAGGCTCCAAAATCACTGTAGATGATGATTGCAGCCTTGAAATTAAAAGACACTTTCTCCTTGGAAGGAAAGCTATTCCAAATCCAGATAGCATATTAGAAGGCAGAGACATCACTTTGCTGACAAAGGACCAGATAGTCAAAGCTATGTTTTTTCCAGTAATCATGTATGGATATGAGAGTTGCTCTATAAAGAAGGCTGAGAGCTGAAAATTGATGCTTTTGAACTGTGGTGCTGGAGATTCTTGAGAGTCCCTCGGACAGCATGGAAATCAAACCAGTCAATCCTAAAGGAAATCAACTCTGACTATTCTTTGGAAGGACTGATGTTGAAGCTGAAGCTCCAGTACTTTGGCCACCTCATGTGAAAAGCAGACTCATTGGAAAAGACTCTGATGCTGGGAAAAATTGAAGGCAAAAGAGAAGAGGGCAGCAGATGATGAGATGGTTAGATAGCATCACATACTCAACGGACATGAATTTGAGCATACTCTGGGAGAGAGTGGCGGAGAGAGGAGTCTGGTGTGCTGCAGTCTATGAGGTTGCAAAGAGTTGGAGACAACTTAGCAACTGAACAACAAATACCCTATCTAATACAATATGTTGAAACTTCCAAAGCACAAAAACCTGTTTCAAAATGTTAGGCTGGTTTCCTCTTCCTAACATCACCTGAAAAAAACGCACAAGCTAAAAGCTGAGAATTGTTTAATCTGGCGGACAAAACTGAGGACGTAGGTTGGTGCACAGCCTCTCAAATCACTCTGAAAGACTGTTCTGAAGAGGTGAGAGAGGAGCCAGGATATGTAGTTTTTGCAAACATCAAAATGTTACTGTTAATTAACGGAAACTAGACATCTCAACTTAATGAATTTGGTGCATTTCTGTGTATTGTTGCTGTGTTTAGTTGATAAGTCATGTCTGATTTTTTTGTGGTCCCATGGACTATAGTCCGCCAGGCTCCTCTGTCCTTAGAATTCTCCAGGCAAGAGAATACAGGAGTGGGTTGCCATTTCCTTTTTCAGGGGATCTTCCCAACCCAGGAATTGAACTTGCATCTCCTGCACTGGCAGGCAGATTCTTTACTGCTGAGCCACCAGTGAGGCTACAAAAGTCTGACTCTTTGTGATCGTTCCTTTGATATGCACCTTTACTATCCAGGGCCAATATCCTGTGCTTTCTCATCCTGAGTCTCCTCAGGGTGCGCCTTTTTGGGGGGGCGGTGGCTGCAGTGGCTGATGGCTTGATCAGGCTCCTATTTCTGTCTTGAGCTCCCTTGGGGCTCACCATGGAGAGGGGAGCTACAATGTGATGACTTGATGGGGGCATCATCTTTCGCTTACTGATACGAAAGGTGACTTTTTTTCATTGACACTAAAGATGGTCTACTTAGAGCTTAAATATTCATGTCTATTGGGAGCTCAACATTAGTCCTCAACTGAATGAAATCCGAGAGACACTGGAACCCCATGGTCTGTTTTTCTAGGTGAGTGAGCCAGCAGACATCCGAGTCCATGTGTCATAAGATGATACTCTTCCCTGCCTCATGAGCTTGTTTTACATCATCCACTAGGATCTTAGAGAGTCTCCTTGTACTGGCCAAGTTTCCTCCATCACTGGCATGACTCCTGCCAGGAAAAAAATGTGTAAATAGAACAAGACATACTCTGATTTAGAAGGTAGAACAGAGTGAAACAAAGTGAGTGTAAAGATCCTGCAATAATTAGTATCATAGTCTTTGAAATGGATTGGGGGGCATCTCCAGGGAGAGTGAATTAATAACAGTTCCTCTTTATAGTAGTGAATAATAAGAATAATTAAGAAAATGAATGTGCTGCATGGAATTCTTTTTTGCCAGTGGACACACAACACTGGATGATTCACTGGCTACTGGAACAGGCTTCTGTACCCTGGATCAATTGTGTGCCTTCTGATGACACTTTAATAAAAGAACAAGTGGGCACAGAGTGACAGCTGATGACGGAAGGCACAGACACAAAGTAGAACTGCCATTGCCTGGAGCTAAACAAAAATTATACCTTTGAAAAACTTAAAGTCCAAGAGCTAACATGTTGTCAACAAAAGGCAGAAAGTTTCCAATCAAATGCATAGGTTATACATGTCAGGAGCTCATAAAACGTGTATTTCCGACTGAGGCTGAAAGAGTCAATATATGTAGGGTAACAGATGGAGGACAGATAACTTCATAAAAATCGCAAATGCTGTGCTATGAAGGCACATGTGACCTGTGGACTCAGACCTGCACGTGGACCCAGAGGCCTTTCAGAAAGGGACTTTGTCTCTCTAGGTCCTAGTCTTCTTGCCTCAAAAATGACCTTCATGTTGTTGAAAGAGGCTCCTTGGAGAAGTTTCTTTCTACAGAATCACCTGCACAAAGGTGAATATTCTTGGGATAAATGGGACTGATTTACATGATTAATTCTATCAAATGGCTTTAAAATTAATCCATAGAAAAATGGAAAGGGGCAATGCCACGTAGTAATAACAGCTCTTTGTGATGTTCTTTTTCTCGTAATTTATTTTAAGTGAAGGTACAAACCGGGACACAGAACTTTTGTCATAGATGGAAGGAGAAAAAGAGACGCTTGTCATTCTGCTGTAATTCATGTGCAAAAAAGAAAAAGAAATCTTCCCCCTCATGGTTTCCATAGCTACCCCACCCCTTTGGTTCTCATTTGCAGCCAGCCTACAGGGGAGGTCAGCGACTTGTGGCACTGTAGCCTTCTCACCATCCCATGGAGTTGCACACCCTGCCTGAGATTGATCAAAACCCTCAGATGCCACCCAGGAGGGCAAAGCAAATCCAAACAGAATCCTCCCAACTAAACAATTGCCCTTTCTCTTCCCCTTTGAAATTCTTATCTAAAAGTAGCAAGAATGTCTTTCAAGCTAAATACAAACTAAGGCATTGAGGTAAATTATGATTATGTAATAAAGTAAAAACAAACATATATTTTAAATATTTCCAATATATATTTCATATCACCAGTTTGAGGCACAAAATAAGATCACATTTATTTTAATGTTGACACATAACGATGAAAAAATGCTCCCAGACTGACAGACCTTTCTCCTAGGGCCCCCTTCCCCAAGTGATTTTTAGGATGTAATGTTCCTCAACTCTATCCAGGGACACAGTTTCTGGTCCTCTTCTAGTCTTCTCACACCTCTAAAATTGCCCTTCAGGTTGTTTCCTGCCCCATAATCATTCATTCCAAGTGTAAATACAGTCCCCTCTCTTAACATTCCCAAGCAGAAATAGGTCTGGTCAGTGCTATTAAAAACTCTTTACTGAATGTTGAAGAATGTTCATTCTTGGGCCGTCTGGCTGTAAAACCTTGGGGTTTGTGCCTCAATCCTAGGAGACTCCACATGGCTCATCCTACACCAGTGAGAAGTCTCTGGAATCAGAGCCCCCAACTCATTTGCTCCTTGCTTCCAATCCAAGGTGAATATCATCTTAGCATGCTAATGCTCCTTAAGGAGAAATTCCTCTTCTGTTCCCCTCCCCTCGAAACACACAAGACAGATGATTTTGCATGACCCAGTCAAGTCTAATGCATAGTTATAGGTCTTCTGATTAAAGATGGTGGATTGAATACACATGCTTATTTCCCCCCTGAGATTCCACTTAAAGAGACATAAAGAAGACAGTTCAATTCAGTCAGTTTAGTCGCTCAGTCATGTCTGACTCTTTGCAACCCCATGAGCTGCAGCACGTCAGGCCTCTCTGTCCAATACCAACTCCCGGAGCCCACCCAAACTCATGTCCATTGAGTCGGTGATGCCATCCAACCATCTCATACTCTGTTGTCCCCTTCTCCTGCCCTCAATCTTTTCCAGCATCAGGGTCTTTTCCAATGAGTCAGCTCTTTGCATCAGGTGGCCAAAGTATTGGAGTTTTAGCTTCAACATCAGACCTTCCAAGAACACCCAGGACTGATCTCCTAATGTCAAGTCTCCAGTAACAAAGAGAATGAGTGGCAGCCTCAGTAGAAAAGCTATTTGAACAAAATCCTAAAAGATGTAAACAGAGGACGTGAAATGGATTAGGAAGCCATCATTTTGGATTGTTCATGAAGTAGCATGTAGGCAATTTGCTATACAAAACCTCAGAGAAGGGTCGAATTGGAGTTGCTGGATGTAGTGGAGAGCAGGAATGAAGCTTGGAACCCAAAACGGGGTATAGAAGGGTCAAACCTTGCTTTCTCCCTGACTCACTCCCAATATTTATACAATCAATGGTAACAGTTAGGTACCTCACCCAGGCTGGAGACTGGCGTTTCTTCTGGGGGAAACTGAATGATTCTTGGGGAAAGACATGCATTCTAGCACTGCAGAAAAGATGATTTCTCACTTGATAACTAAAGCAGATTTCAGCAATTCATGAACCCTTTCCGACATATACACAGCTCCAAATTAGCTTTTCACTGCATCACTCTGAAATATGAACAGCCAAACAAGGACCTACCACACATTTAAAGGCCCTCCAATGGGAATGAGATTGGGTATGTGGGCCCAAAGGAAAGAGTGAAAATACAAGGAGAAGAAGAGAAGTTTTAAGAAAGAAACTACTGGGCTTCCCTGGTGGTCTAGTGATTAAGAATCCACCTGTCAATGCAGGGGACACAGGTTTGATCCCTGCTCCAGGAAGATCCCAATGCTGCAGAGCAACTAAGCCCACGTGCCAATTGCTGAGCCTCTAGCTCCTCTAGAGCTAAGGAGCTGCAAATACTGAAGCCTCTGTGCCTAGAACTTGTGCTCTGCAATAGGAGAGGCTACCACAATGAGAAGCACGCACACATCAATTTCAAGTGGAGATCAAATTTCAAAAGGAGATCCAACCAATCAGCCCTAATGGAAATCAGTCCTGAATATTCATTGGAAGGACTGATGCTGAAGCTGAAACTCCAATACTTTGGCCACCTGATGTGAAGAACTGACTCATTGGAAAAGACCCTGGTGCTGGGAAAGATTGAAGGTGGGAGGAGAATGGGACGACAGAGGATGAGATGGTTGGACGGCATCATCAGCTTGATGGACATGAGTTTGAGCAAGCTCTGGGAGTTGGTGATGGACAGGGAAGCCCTGTGTGCTACAGTCCATGAAGTTGCAAACAATTGGACATGGAGTGACTGAACTGATCGAATCGTCAATTTCATCTGCCCATTGCCTCTTTTACAAATACAGCCTGCACAATGAAAAATAAGAATTGTAGGAACAGAAAAGCTCCTCCTCTCACAGACATTGGAAATAGTTGTCAGAAATGAAATGATGGAAAACAGTGGAAATAAATTCCACCTGGCATACTCTGATGCTTTATAGCCTGCAGAGCTCTTATCTATCTCACGTTATCCTATAACCCTATAAAGTAGAATGTTTTTCCAGCTGTCCCTTCACTCCAAGCCAATGTTGAACCTACTAGGAAATGTAAAGATGTAATGAGATAACACATGCAAAGATCTTCCCGAGCCTGCTATATCAGTGCTCAGTAAGACAGAGCTGTTACAGTGAAGATTAAGAGCTGGAAGAAATTGAAAGGAAGCAAAGTTTACCTTTTGTCATCATAATTCCTCCTTTTTGTGCTTACCTGCCTTTCTCCATCCTTTGCACACAGATGCATCTACATGTCTAGCTCCCAAGTGCCTAGAGTGCCTTAGGTACTGGCCCACCAGCTTTCTACTTCTGTGCCCACCTCCCCAATCAGAACACATCAATCCTATGGCCTTTCCTTGGGTCTTTAATATAATGTGAGAATCCTTGATACTGGAGACCCCAAGGATTGTTTCAGAATCCCGTGAGTCTTCAAAATAGGAATTTTCTATCTTTTTGGCAAACTGAATGGTATAAATGTAAATTACATTTATTAAAGTCTTCAGAGAAGGTTGAGGTCTCTCTCAGCGTTTCTGATTGTACACATAGGCAGGTGGTTGTCTGTTAAGTTGTCACAAATAGCTTGCCACAGGATCTGCTAAATGGAAGCTGAATCACACTCTCCCGAACTGTAAAAATATGCACTGAGGATTGGGATAAGAAAAGGGCTTTCCCAAGAGATATAACCACTGACCTGTGGAATAAACCTCAACTTCTTAAAGAGAGGAAACAGTTTTTAACCTCTTCTGCAGAAAACTCCACCTCTTAGTCAGGCATCCAGCCAGTTTCCTAGATTGAATCAATCATTTCTAGAGCGAGGTAGCAGGTCCCTTGCGGAACATCTATAAAGTATAAACCTGGTTCCCATTCAGAGACTGCACAGTGTATAGCGTCAGGCTGGTGGTGTGGCAGTGGTGATAGTAACAGTGGTGTGTGTGTGTGTGTGTGTGTGTGTGTGTGTGTGTGTGTGTGTGAATCTGCCAGAGACACCAGAAGAGCAAGATGGCGGAATATTTACCTATAAAACTTGACTCTAAATTTTTTTTAAAACCTCTATTTTCTTGAATATTATTAAAACCATTTTTAGCCAGATAGTGCTCTTTCACTTTGATTTTACAGGAAATAAACTCAGCATCCCGTTGAGTGGCATGATCATGCAGTGCTATGCGATAAAAATTAACCATCTGCTGAATATCAAAGCAAGAATTGTTACTGCCCAGATCCTGAGACAGAACTTCCTGTGGGGTTAGATGATTTCAGAAGAATTTTTATGGTGAGAATTAACTCTAAATGGCCCATCTGCTGTTGCTCCCTGATCCAAATTAACACTGCCTCAGCCATAGTAATCAAATACTGGGAGTAAAAGAGATCTAAGTAAAGTCTCAGCATCCACTTGATGGACGTGTGCTCTGAGTACTGCAGTTTGTGATTCTATTCTGCATAAGATGTGCTTTGTCAGTGGCTATATGTTAATGAAAGGAAAGGTGTACATTGTGTGCAGATAATCTAATTTTATGCTGAGAAAATCTAAAAGAATTCTAAGAATTCTATTCTAAGAATTTAGAATAAAGTGACAAAGTACATTAAAATCAGCACGTAAAATTGTGATGAGGAAAATGGTACAGTCCCAGCTTAGTCCTGATTCAGGTCTAATGACAAGATGCTATCAGCCATGGCCCCGGGACAGCCTGACCTGTGAGCTCCCTGGTAAACGCTCAAGGTTTGGGGGGAGAATCCATAATCAGTTCAGTTCTTTCCTTTGATAACCCCTCATCTGCCTACTTAAGAACAGAGTGTCCAGACTGACTTTTATTTTTGTTAGAAACAGGCTAATCAGTTTACAAAAATGTGCAAACAAAATTCATTCTCCAGACTATCATCAGTTTTTTTCTCTCCTTTCTCCTATAAATTCTTGTTTTTGCCTTTTTCCTTGACAATAGTCTACAGATTATTCCTCCTCCTATGAATACATTTGCATGCATGCAACAAACTGAACATTATTCCATAACAATAATCACTTGGAAAACACTATTTTAAAAGAGAGAACAGACTTGCGGTTGTCAAGGAGGAGTGAGGGAGGGAGAGGAGTGGACTGGGAGTTTGGGGTTGGTAATTGCAAACTATTACATTTAAAATGGATAAACAACAAGGTCTTAATTTATAGCTCAGGGAACTATATTCCATATCCTGTGATAAACCATAATGGAAACAAATATGAAAAGGAATGTATATATTTGTATAACTGAGTCACTTTGCTGTACAGCACAAATTGGCACTACATTATAAATCAACTATATGTCAATAAAAAGAGAGAAAGAGAGAGATCACATTGGGAAAAAGAATCAATCAAAATGGAAACTTTCAACCTGGCATCAATTTTAACAAAAGAGAGTATCTTTTTAAACAAATGTACATGTTTATGTTCTATTGCTAGGTAACAAACCACTCCAAAACTCGGTGATTTAAAATAACCACAGTTTTATTTGTTCATGATTTCTGGGTTGACTGGCATCCTGAGGGTGGTTCTTCTGCTATCTTACTTGGGGTTCCTCACGCTGTTGCCAAGGGATGGCTGGGGCCAGAACATTTAAAATGGCTATTCTCTCAGGTCTGGAAAGTTGGTGAGGACAGTTGGAAACCTGGGAATTCTGTCTCGCTCTTTTGTGGCTTTCTCTATATGACTAGTTTGGGCTGTTTGTTATGACAAAAAGGTCTTCAGGAGCAAGGAATTACCATCCTCTACTAGCAACATGCTTGCTGCTCTCTGATTGGACAAAGTCAGGGCAGGCGGGGCCTATATAACCGTGAATGAGAGGCGCTTGAATTTGAAGGAGGGGGCACAAAAGCAAAAGTCTACCACGTTGACTGATTCTGCTCATTCTTTAGCAGCATCTCTTCTGTAGTTGCTAATTTTTTTTTACCAAACTGTACGTGCCTTGGGTTACAGTCTTACGTAAGTATCCTCAGAACCTGACATGGCACCCAGTCAGTGTGTACATACCCACTGGATGGACCAGTGATGGGTGAACAGGTTGAGTGATGTACTCCAAATCCTCGCTGGGAGCGCTACAGATGCAAGCCACATGACATCAATTCCCACCCTGATTTCCCCAATACCCACACCACATCCTTCCCCTGCCGGGTGTGAGGTGTGCAAGAAACACAGGAAGAAGTGCCTTCCGCTAAGCTCTGTCTGCTTTTGTCAGAGCTTCACAAGTCTCTGGATCATACCTCTCCTTGCTGCTTTTAAGGAATAATAAAATCCTGCAAGCTATTTGGTCCAGAGTGGTTTTGTACAGAAATTTTTAATGAGACCAGTTAAGAAAAGAATTTTAACATTAGCCTTGAAATTCATGGGTATAAGTGAGGGGTTAGAAAAGGGAGGCATAGGGCAGGTGGTACTGGCCAGGCTGAGAGAACCAAGCCTGCTACAGTGTGATCACTGGCAGATGAAATGCTTTACAAGACGTGATTGTACTTAGAAGAAGCCTGGTAAGTCCAGCCAAGGGAACACTCTTTAAGGATGTTATTCGATCCTTTTGAAAGGTTGCTATGGTTTAGTTAGAAGGATGAACAGGCGTCAGGAACCCAGGTTTGAGTGTCAGCTCTGAAGTGTCCTTGTTTGCCCTTGTGGTGTGTGTTGTCATTTTGTTTCTCAGGGCCAATGAGACAAGCAGGTCTGGCTGAGTCAGGAGGTCTACGCTATGCTCTTACGCTTAGGGGCCAGGGAGACATCTGGAGGGCGGGGGTGAGGTGACTGTCCTGACCGCAACCAGACCACCTCTGATTTACCTCTCTTATATGTTCTTAGGTGTTCTGCATAATAGGTTGGAACAACCTATTACTGAAAAGCATTATTTTTTTAAAAATTCCTTTATCTCTGAAATTGTGTGCTTCTTCTCAAAATCCACAGACCACTTCAAATGATCAATTTATAGTTTTACGTTACTTTTCTTTCTGGAAGTAGAAAAACTATGTAAAGAAATTATGTTAGAAAAGCAATTATATGTTTATTTTGATATCTATACCAATGGTTAGATGGGTGCTAACCCAATTTCTGGTCTCAAAAATGAAAAATCAGTTTGCAAACAACCTTTTATAAACCTGTGATAGTTTCTTTCCAAATTACCCCTAATTTCAGAGCCTTTGGAGTCTGAAGACTAAATATACAATTTGGTGTTTTGTATTCTCACATGTTCTCCACTTCCTAACATTTTGGTTCCCTGGTCTTATTACAGAGAAGATTTTTGGTGCTTAGAGGGCAGTCTTCAGAAGTATATGTCATTTGGTAATTGTCAGGGTTCTCTCTTGGCTGTTGTTTTGGACGTGCTTTCATTTAGTCAATTAACACTGAGCAAGAACCCACTATATATGTTCTAGGTACTGGGGATTCAGTGGAATATGAGACAGAGTCCCCACCCTCACATCAGCAGGAGAGGGAGACAATAAATGCAAAAGTGAATAAATCAGGTACTTTCAGATAGTGGCAAATGCTATAAAGGAAACTTAGCAAAATAAAAGGAAGGAGATTTAGAATCTTAGGACTGTAGAGTGATCAGGAATGGCTCTCTGAAGAGGTGTTATTTTTTTTAGCAGCAAGATGAGAATGAATGAGGCATTTAAAGAGCTGGGGGGCATAGGAAGGGCCTGCTGGTGGGGATGAGGTGTGAGGAGAATGTTCCACAAAGAGGAAACAACAGGTGCAAAGCCTGGGGAGAGAGCAGAACTTTATATTTTTTGAAGGACAGAAAGAGGGCCAGGATGACTGGAGATGACTGAAGAAGAAACAGAATAGTGGAAGATGAAGTCAGAGATCATGCAGGGACTTGAAGGATGTGGAAAGAGATCTGGATTTTATTCCAAGTCCAGTGAAATTGACAGGTTTGAAGCCAGGGTGTGAAATGATCCATTTTCAAAAGCTTGCTTGGTTGCTGGGTGATCAATGATTCTCTCTATATCATTTACCTATTTTATCTTTTTAACAGCACGCGTCGTAATCCGAAATTTATGTATTTACCTGTTTATTATCTGTCTCCTCTTCCTCCACACCAATAAAAGTAAACTCTTAATGTGATGATTCTGCCCATTTAGTTCACTGCTGTTCACCCGTGTCTAAATAGTGCCTTGCTTGTAGTGAATTCTAAGAATTGCTTGTTGCCTGAATGAGTGAATATACTTGTTCATTTAGATAACTGAGCTTGAGAGGAGTATCTGTGGTACCTGAGTGGCAAAGTAGGAAATAATATTTGCCGATCTTTTCTAGTTGTCCATGGGGGCAATGATCCCTGAACACTGCTCACCACTCCCACAGTGTGTACAGGTGCAAGTGATGACAATGAACTTGAAGTATATTCTTCCAGTGCGGGAACATGTGTGTGTGTGTGTGTGTGTGTGTATGTGTGTGTGCTCACACCACTTGAAATGTGGTGAAGCAGGGGGAGAGCAGCCATTGGAAGCTAGGGACCAAATTCCTCTCCTGGCCCTTGCCAACTATGAGATTTTGAGTATATTGTTTTAAAACCAACACCATCCTACCAGGGGAATGATAGGGGCAAGGATATTTAGGGAGTTTGGGATGGACATGTACACACTGCTGTACTTAAAATGGATAACCAACAAGGACCTACTGTATAGCACAAGAAACTCTGCTCAATGTTATGTGCCAGCCTGGATGGGAGGGGAGTTTGTGGGAGAATGGATACATGTATATCTATGGCTGAGTCCTTTTGCTGTTCACCTGAAACTATCACAACATTGTTAATCGGCTATACCCCAATACAAAATTAAAAGTTAAAAAACAAACCACCACCCCCACCCTGAGCTCATGTCTTCCTCAAGTGTTTCCAGGAGGCAGTTACCTTGTTCTGTGCATAGTAAATAAATGAATCAGAAACTCAGATAAATGCTGCTTCCCTTCCCAATGTGAGAGGAAAAGGGCTTGCTGCCAGGAGGAAGAGGTTACAGATCAGTTACAGATATGGCTACAGCTGGCAGACGGTGCACCTGCTAGTAATTCCCAGCTTCGTGCTCCCCACCACACCTCGAGCCACTGCACCACATCAACCAGGGCACCTGGAAAGGGTGACCCAGAGCCACAGAACTCGAAAGTTCTGCTTCTTCAAGCACTAGTATCAGGGAGCAGCATGACATGAGCTTCCTGTGTACCAGGCACTGTTGTAAGCATCTCTGTTTTCAGTGACTTCCATCGTTCCTCGTTAGAAGCCTACCTCACTGTACAGGTGAGAGAGCCGAGTCAGAGGGCTGGGGTCACACACTCATGGCACACGGGTGGTCAGTGGCAGAGCTGGGTTTTGGAATCCTGCCAGTTTGGTTCCACAGCCTGATTTGTCAAGACTTTGTGCTTGCGTCTCTGCCCAGGGCATGAGAGGTTGTCTGAAAAGCTGAAGATGAAAAGTCTGTAACCCGTATCTGTGGTCTCAACCAGTGCGTGGCACCCCTGTACCCCTACCAAGCCCACCGCCGGACCAAGCTTCTAGTCAAGTACACCAGGAGAGGCTTCTTTCGAGGTTATTCTCTGTGTCCCGTAGCCCAGTGGCTGCAGAATGGCCCCCACATGAGACAGACACACTGCTTATCCATTCCTCTTCTAGGTACCGGGAAGGACATCTGGTTTTTACGACTGCTGTACGGGTTTTCTTTCCCCTGCGCCTGCCACTTCCTCCCCGACGGCGTGGGCAGCGTCCCCTGAACACCTGTGCTGCCATCATAAACCAGCTTTCGGCTAGTTACGGTCTTATTTCACTTCCTCTCTGACTTGTATTCTCACTGCCCCCACAGAGCGGTCGCACAGAGTAGGTTCTCAGTGCTCCCTCAATGACTAGGAAATAAAGGGAAATTTTCAGACAATGATGAAGAGCCATGTTAGCAATGGAGCCCCTGCCTTCTGTACGCCCGGGAGCTACGCCAGGCGAAGCGCTGACATTGCACCATTGGAACAGAGAGCCGTTTTAAAGTGCAACAGCAAATTTAAACATTAAAGCATGAGGAATATTTTCATGACTGCA
Organism: Oryx dammah; assembly: GCF_014754425.2. Classification (NCBI taxonomy): domain Eukaryota; kingdom Metazoa; phylum Chordata; class Mammalia; order Artiodactyla; family Bovidae; genus Oryx; species Oryx dammah. Next base: position 2,502,453 of record NW_024080625.1, read on the forward strand.
GCTTGCCAAATGGAACTGAAGCAGATTTTGATATAAAAATTGACAGGAAGCAAAAGTGGAGTGAATAAAAATAGAAAAGAAATTACCAAGCTCTGAAAGGAAGTACACAAGATGAAAATGGAATGAAATCTACCTTGACTGGATGATATTATATAAAAATGAATAAATTGACAGTAAATTAACATGTAGCACATCTACAATCTGTCTTTAGAGGATAACAAAAGATATTTTTATTATCTCAATGCAGAATTTTGGTTGATTTTTTTTTTCATTGGCTGAAATGAGAGGTTTAGTTTTATATAGAACTAAGTGTTATGCTTTGCCCAACTGCTTGGTGCCCACAAGAGTCTGGAGTCTGCTCTGTGTTTCTTTCTAAATCTCCCTAGATGCAACTATTTTCTTGGATGGAATTTTCTGTGAAGCTAAGGGTAATTACTTAGGGATTGGACTGTGTTTGTGTGGGTTTAGTTTGGGATTGTGGGAGATGGAACATTCTAGAACCAAAATTTTCTGAAGTCTGATATGACAAGTGCAGAGCCCAATTAGGAAACAAAAGATGCTGCCCCTTCACTGAAATTTGTAGCAGCTTCTCTTGGGCAAATCACCTACTCTCTGGGTCTCAGCTTCACTAATTATAGGATAGAGATGCTAATTCCTATTTTTCCTATCTCATTTATGAAGATTATGATAATGGACATGAAAGTACTTTGAAAAATCCAAATCTGATGCTAAATGTAGAGAATTATTGTTATAATTTTTCTAAGTAATAAAATTATGTGTGTAATTTTAAGGTTGAAAAATTAATTTTGAAGAGTAGAAGAATTGCAGTATGTAGTAGTTCCTTCTATTTATATAGTATCTTGTAATTTTGAAAGTCTACAGTCTACACTCACTCACTGGACTCAGCTAGTAAATCATCAAGACAGGCAACTCTTTGGCAGATGGAGAAAGTCCAAATTAATTGCACCAGGTTTCTCAGCTCTTGAATATGGAGCCAGCATTAGAACCCATGTGATTCCACAGCTGATCCAAACAACCACCATGCTGATGTGGCTGCCATTCTTCACAGCTGTGTGTGTAAATAATGTTTTCTAATCAATAAAAGCATTTTTAAAAAGTAGAGTTTTTGTTCCATGCTTTCCTCTTCAATTCTCTCTCTTGTGGGTATAATGTGTCCTTTTTTGGAAACTTGGTGGCATTTAGTCAATAATGGGTAATATACTAGTCCCCATGCTGGATGTTGGGGAGACCTGGCAAAGTGGTCATTGCTTTGGTCTTCAAGAATCTTCTGGTCAAGAGAGGAAGGCAGACACATTAACATGCAAGTACCTCATGTGATAAATGTTATGACTGAGGTAATACGAGTTCTGTGGGAGCAGCCATGAGGTCAGAGGGGGCCTCCAGAAAGAAGTGGTGTCTCAGGTGAGACCTGAGGAATTGGGAGTTAGGCAGGTCAACAAGGAAGAGGCTCAGGCAGAGGCAATGGCTGTTTCAAAAGCCTACAAGAAAAAGCAAGATTTTTTGGGAGACAAAGTATTTCAGAAAGCCTGAAGCACAGAGTATGGTGGAATTAAGGAGTGATGAGGAACAAGAGGCGGGGAGCTACTGCAGAGAATGAAGCTGAGACAGGGGTTTTGATTTTAGGATCTTGATCAGTTTCATCAGGAGAGTGACAGATTATTCTGAAAATGTGAAGAGAATGGTACAGACAAGATTTGGTGAGCAAACAAGAAGACCAGCCCTCCAGGCAAGAAAGGGTGATGACTTTGGGACCAGGGTCTAGGCTGCCTGCAGAGTGCTTCAGGGAGCAGAGTTGGTGTTCAAGGATGTGGAAGATCCTGGTCCTATACCTACAGGATCAAGGACAGTTTGTCCTAACATGGACAACTGTAAGTGGATATGCGTGAAATGCAGGCAGGCAGGTGGGTGGGTGTGGATCTCAGGGTGACTGGCTCTGGACTGGACTTAAGAGGGTGTTTTGGTCTTTGGGGATGGGTACTGATGAGGACAAGGCACAGCCCTGGCCCCAGGGTTTCTTTAAATAGAAACCAGACCAGGAGGGGAAGAAGAGGAACCAAGGCAGAAACCTAACTGTAAGAACTGGAGCCTCAGGGGAGGGCTGGACTCAGCTGGGTCTTCAGATCGAGTGTTCAGAGTCAGAGCATTTGAAGATCCTCATCAGTCGTGAGCTCATGGTGGAGGGGTGTGGTCTGGGCATAGGAAGACAGCAGGCACGAATGGACAGAACTGGGACCCAAGGATGGAGCTGGACAGAGGTGACCACACTCAGGATGATCAGGTCTGGGACACATTAGGAATTCTAAATGCTTCCCTCTCCCACATCTACATTCAAAATGCAGCAATATTAAACCTGATGCTGGGACTTCCCAGGTGGCACTAGTGGTAAAGAACCCACCTGCCGATGTAGGAGACATGAGACACAGGGTCAATCCCTGGATTAGGAAGATCCCCTGGAGGAGAGCTTGGCAACCCACTAGTTTTCTTGCCCAGAGAATCCCATGAACAGATGAGCCTTGTGGGCTACAGTCCATGGAGTCGCAGAGTCAGACACGATGGAAGCGACTTAGCAAGCACACACACAAGGCTATTTGACTATCTCTGGACCCACTCTTTCCATTTTAGACAATCAGGAAAAAAATAGATGACATATGGAGAAACACAGTAGCTCTGCTCGGGTCTTTTAGGGAAAAAGGAATGTCTGATGCAGTGGAAGTCTCAGGATAATTTTGTCAGGCTTAGCTGAGGGCTGGCTTCTGTTACATATGTGGTGACTTCTACCTCAGATTGTCTTTGTCCAGTTTTCATAACGTTCCTCAAATTTCAGACATTCTCATAATGCTCCAAAGTATAACAGTGATTGATTCTATTTTCCTTTTTGTTGAACTAAAAGCATGAGTGATTGATTTTGTATCATGGTAGGAAAGATTCATTCACTGTTGAAAGAGGATGCGTTTTGAATCTCCTTGGGCTCCAGGGATTAAATCACATGTTTTTCAACAGATACTTTGATGTTTCTAACGATTTGCAAACATTCCCAGTCCAGAAATAATTGTTTGTCTTTCCCAAAGGTCTAGATAGCACTTCTATTGAAACTTTTTATTGAAGTTACAGCATCTGTCCAGAAATGAGCACGGGTGCTAAGCACATAGCTTGATGAATTTTCCCGAAGTGAACATATTTGTATTCAGATCAAGAAACAGAATGAGGACTTCTCTGATGGTCCAGTGGTTAAGACTCTGCACCTCCAATGCAGTTCCTGGTTGTGGAACTAAGATCCCACCTGCCATGTGGTATGGCCAGAAAAAAAAAAAAGGAAACAAAATAAGCGGCTCACCAGAAGTCCCCTGGAAACCCCTTCCAGTCACGCCCTGCCCCCTCCCTCCCGTCACCACCATGATGGTAGCAGCTTTGCCTGGTTTTTGAACTTCACGTGAGTGGAGGCACACAGTATGTACTCTTTGGGTGTTTGGACTCTTGTTCAGCAATGTATTTGCTAAGATAAAGATGTAGGCCCAATAGCAGGAGGTGGAGAAAAAAGAGGCAAAGGTATTCTGTTCTGAAGGCTGGTAGACCAGGGAGCCGGGGAGCCAGGGGCCCAGTGTCCCCGTAGCAGAAAGACAGACTAGAAGGAGAACTCCTAGATTTCCGTCTCGGTGAAGTTCCATGTGCCTTTCTTCCTGAACTAGATTTCCCACACCACTGCCTCCCCCAGTGCCATTTTGATTATATCTGGAGGTCCACCCGATAGGACTTTAAAAAAAAAAAATTAATTAATTAGTTGGATCTTTGTTGCTTCCCAAGGGCTTTCTCTAGTTACAGTGAGCAGGACAGGACTCTTATTTATTTATTCATTTTATACTTGGCTGCGCTGGGTCCTTGTTGCTGCCTGTGGGCTTTCTCTGGTTACAGTGAGTAGGACAGGACTCTTATTTATTTATTCATTTTATACTTGGCTGCGCTGGGTCCTTGTTGCTGCCTGTGGGCTTTCTCTAGTTGCAGTGAGCGGGGGTCACGCTGCTTTTCCTTGCCCTGCACAAGCTTCACAGTACAGCGGCTTCTCTTGTAGCAGAGCACGGGCTCGGTTGTTGTGGTGATCAGGCTTAGTTGCTTCGTGGCATGTGGGATCTTCCCAGACCAGGGATCGAACCCATGCCCCCGGCATTGGCAGGCAGAGTCTTGTCCATTGTACCACCAGGGAAGTCCCCTGACAGGACTTCTTGAAGGAATGGTTGCAGATGTGGAGAAAAGCAGAACGGAAACAAGATTGATCCTTTGGGTGTTTGCTTGCAAACTGGGTTGCTGCTATGTCCTGAGATGGAAGAAAATGGAAAGAAATAAGCATGGAGGCAGTATGAATCAGCTGTTTGGTTATGGATAAATTTTGAGATGTTTCTTAAAACAAAACCCAAATGGATCTGGAGCTCTAGGGAGCAGTCAGAGCTTGTGTTACAGATTTAGGAATCATTCATGTGTAGATGGTTTAACTCTAGGCGGGGCACACAGTAAGATACTGAAGATGAAGTGAAGAGCCACGGCTCAGATAAAATCCCTTTTTTGTTCTTCCGCACCCACCTCCTCAACCTGCACTTGCCTTGTGCTGTGCAGCCACTCAGCCTCTGGCCCCAACCCTCCTCTTTTCTCCTGCCTCTCCAACTCCCCTTCTTCCCACTCCTTCCCTTGTTTGGTATCCCCAAAAGCCCAAATAATTGGAGAAGGGGCCATTACCCTAGGAAAGGGGGAAGACGGAGAGTAGAAGGGAGGGAGGCAGGGCTGGCTGTTGGAAAGAAAGACTTAGTAACATACCAATTAGCACTAGCTAGGACACATCCTCATAATTTTTGTTTTGGTTCTTCATACACATGAGTTGTTCCTGGGGTTTTCTGGAAAACAGGAAATTTCTCTGTGTTCCAAGAGAGTTTCACTATAGTGTAACCAAATGGTTTAACAAAGCCTATTTATTGGACAAATTTTCTCCTCACCAAAGGACTAAATTTCTTATCTATATATTTATTCCAATAATTAACAGTTGAGCTGTGATAGGGCAAAGGTTTACTGCGCCTGTGTGTGTGTTTAACTCAAAGAGTCAGAAGTAGACTCCTACATTCTGTGAGCAATGATATTCAGGAGCAGAAAAAGAGTCATTTCAGATTAAACTCCCTCTTTATTGTTCAAGAGTTGGCAGCCTGGCTGGTGAGTACTTGTTTTTCAACCAAGGCTAACATGCTGGAATGAGGCCCTGGCAATTCCTGGTAACTAAACTGAAGGACAAACATGTGCCTTCCCCCTTAGATATTTTTGGCAATTAATTCACTTATATCCACCCTAACAGATGTAGCTCTTGGGGGAAAAAAATAACTCTTTCTTCATGCCTAGATTCCTGCTCTTCTCTTAGTTAAATCATAAAGAAAATAAAGGATGAAATGAAATATGCATCATTGCCTTAAGAAGGAACAGAAATGCAAAGGAAATGGCACAGTCTTCAGATTGACAGGCTCCCTGGGAGCCGCATCTTGGCAGGCTTCCAGCTTACTGGTCTGCTTCCTCCCACACCCCCTCTTCGCTTCTTTTTCAATCTCTTTGTGTTACCCTGACTTGAGTCCCTGGGCTCTTTCCTATCTCTGCCTGGTTGACTGTTTCTCATTCTCTTGTAAAACTAGAATTTTCACATTTCCTCTGTACAGTACTGCAAAACAATATCACATTTAAAAAGAAGAGGAAGAAATTACATATTCTACTAGCAAAATAACTGGTTGACAAGTTGAAGAGAGCCCAAACAAGTTGATTCCTGAAAAATAAGACATGGATAATGTGGTTGCCTTTCTTTTAGGAAATGCACACATGTGGTTTTTAACCTTTAGGACTCTTTGAACCAAAGACTTAGGATAGTTTTAAAGAGGATAAATTACCGATGGGGACCAAGTGCTACTCCCTAGAATGACTGATCTAATGTGCTTCTAGAAAAGTAAAATTCCCTAAAATATGTCTATTTGTTCTGCTGCAGTCACTGTTTCTACTTGAGAACAATATTAGTAAAGTCTTACATTTTATTGTTGTTGTGGACCCTACTGTTGTAAATATATTATTCAGCTACATCTGCCTGTGTGTGCTAAGACCCTAAGTTGTGCCCAATTCTTTGCAACCCTTTGGATTGTAGCCCATCAAGCTCCTCTGTCCATGGCAAGAACACTGGAGTGGGTTGCCATGCCCTCCTCCAGGGAATCTTTCCGACCCTGGGATTGAGTTTAGGCCCCTTATGTCTCCTGCAGATGGGTTCTTTTCCACCAGTGCCACCTGGGAAGCCCACATCTGCCTGGCTCATTGCTGTTATGAAGTATCTGCCTTCTGTGCCAGGCACTGAGTTACAAGGAGGTGTGCATTCTCTCTCCTGGTTTTCACAACTCTGTGAGGGGGCATTATTATGTCCATTTAAATGATGAGGCCACTGAGCCTCAGAGGAAAGTTGGCTAAGTCAGACCTCTTACTTGTGGTGGGACTAGGAGTTCTGACTCCTTATTCAGAACCTCCTCCCATTCCAACCTAGTCAGGGGTTGACTGTTTTAGAGGTGTTAACAGCGTTTGCTAAAACACAGATATGTGATTGCCAGGAGAGCCCTCACTTTATCCTGAGAATTTAAGACATTTTATGGTGGGATTTTTCTGGCATGATTTTCTACAATCATTGCATATTTCACTTTTCCAAATGGAAAAGTGAAGAAATCTGATATATGTGATGTTATAATCCTGTATAGGGGCGGGAGTGAGGCAGGTGCTCTGCAATGCTTCTCTCCAGGGTATTTGCATTTTAAGAAGGGATCGAGTTCTTACCAGGATTTTTCAGACTAGAACCAGCAGGTGGGGTTGTATTTCTTCTGGTAGCAGCGCCACTGAAATTGTGTATTCCACCTATGTGTGAAGCTGAAGCTAGTCAGGAGACCTAAGTTTGAACCACTGGCCTATCTCTGTCAGTGAGGCTTTGGGGATGTCAGTTAATCTCATAGCTCTTCTGGGGCTAGACACAGTGTGTTTGCCTTATGAGACTGCTGGGAAGGTAACAGGAACTATCATAAGAAAAGGGGAAAATCTATAGAGCTAAACTTTGCAAGGGTGAGTGTGCAGATTGAGTGCTTTTTATAATGCTCACCATATCTTATTTGCACTATTATCTGATGCACATTCTGGCTGGTGAGATTTACGGGAAAATGTAGCTAGGTGTGGCTGGAGATGGAAAATAGGATGGAGAGGCTAGTGTACAGTGGCCCTTAATTGAGATAATTTTGTAGTATATTTGGTGACTTCTTAGGACAACATTGGACTTCCCAGGTGGTGCTAGTGGTAAAGAACACACTTGCAAATGCAGGAGACCCAGGTTTGACCCCTGGCTCTGGAAGATCCCCTGGAGAAGGGGGGAATTCTCCAGTATCCTTGCCTGGAGAATTCCATGGACAGAGGAGCCTGGTGGGCTATAGTCCATAGGGTCGAAAAGAGTCAGATATGATTGAGTGACTAACACTTAATACACTTAAGACAACATTAACCCAACATTAACAGACTCTGTACAAATGACTGTCTCATGGGTTCCAAGTGGATTTACGGGAGCTGGGAAATGGACTGGGCAGGTGGGCAGGGAGAAGGGCCAGAGGTTGGATGGGAAATGGTCTCGTAAAGGTCCAGGCAGTCTTTTCTGGTCTTCTTCCTTGAGAACATGAGCACCATACTAGGTGGTCCACAGGCTGCCTGTAAAAACCTTGACATCAATGAGACAAAGAGCCCTTTGGGGTCAGTAACACCCTGTGTTAGTATACTATTGCTGCTCTAACAAATTACAGCAAATTTAGTAGCTTAAAACAACACACATTTATTCTCTTACAATTCTGGCAGGCGGAAGTCCTAATATGGTTTCACTCGGCTAAAGTCAAGGTGAAGGAACTGGAGGCTAGCTCTTTCTGGAGACTGATCCCTCCCTTGGTTTCCTTCCTTCCTTCTGGTTCCTTCCTTGGCTTGTGGCTTCTTCTCCATCTTTAGAGTGCATCCCTGCAATCTGGGCTCCTGTCATTACATCAGCTTCTCCTTTGACTCTGACTGTCCTGCACCCTCCTTATAAAGATAATTGTGAGGACATTGCCCATTCAGATAATCCAGGACAATCTCCCTTTCTCAAGGTTCTTAATTGAATCCTCTCTGTAGAGTCCTTTTTGCCATGCAAGGAAACAGTCAGAGGTTCTGGGGAATAGGACTTGGACATATTTGGAATTATGTTTCACTCTTCAGCCTACCACATACATACCATTTAATCACTACCAGAGAAAGAGCTGATTGTGGATTAAGAAGAGAACAGAGTATCCAAGACATTTATACTAAGTTGGCTTGAGATCAGCTCACTGCATTTCAATTTCCTGACGACCGTTTTCTCTAACTTTTGAATTTTACTAATATTTTAAAAGTTGATGCTTCTAACGATTTGCTTGTCATCTGTCTACTTTTCAGTGCTTAGTATTCTTTGTCAATTCTTCAAATGGTATGTCAGCCTTAATTTTGAGCTTCCAGCAATTAAAACTTAATTATAGTACATTAAGTCAAATTAGATTAAAATGGTAAAGGCTTAAGATAAAGGGATGAAGTGTTAACTGGGGATTTTTAGGAAGAAACAGTTGAGCTTATATGTAAAGATTTAAATATAAAAGAACCTGAGAAAAAAATTAGGAGCAGTCCAATTATCCCATAAGAAATGATGACATTTTATATTCCTAACAAGAACCAATTGAGATAAAATAAACCAAGGCAGCAGAAGGAAAGTGAGGATGTCCAGAAGATTGTGTCATAACGGTTCCTGTGACCAGTGCCTCAACTTTGATATTCACTGACTGTAAACACAAAATTATTGTGAAAGTATTTTGTTTTAAGGGCTTAAAAAATTCTAAAATGCTAAAAAGATTGATAAATCAAGAAATGGACTGGAAGTGACAGGAATAATCATATCATACAGTAACTTTACATTATTGTTAGAAAAGTTGGATTGGCAAAGTACTTGAGAAATTGGTAGAACAATCACAAACTTAAATACTTAAATATTGGTAAAACCAAAACAACATAAAATAACTAAAAAATTTTGGGAGAAGGCAAGCACTGCTATGCTGGTTATGGAATGATTTCTGAATTTTTAATAGTCTAAGGACATTAAAGGATTTCTTTAACTGCTTCTAGGAAGATAAAGTGAAATGTTGTTAGTGAAAACTACAGAAATCCTCCCAAACTACTATACTAAAATGGTTCCATTGGAGACAAATTACTATAAGTTTATAAATAATTAAGACAAAGAAGCTTGAGACTTTCCTGGTGGTCCAGTGGTTAAGACTTTCCCTTCTAATGCAGGGGGTGCTGTTTCAATTCCTGATCAGGGAAATAAGATCCCACATGTGACGAGGCCAATAAATAAATAAATAAATAAAATTTAAAAAGAGAAGCAAGTTTTTTAGTAAAATGGTAAATTTGGTGAACTGTTGATTTGACAAATTTTTTTTTAGCAAACTAACCTGTTATATGATTATTATTTTATTTATTTCTTTTGATTGCACTGGGTCTTTGCTGGCTGCACATGAACTTTCTCTAGTTGTGGCGAGCAGGGGCTACTCTCTAGTTGTGGTACATGAGCTTCTCATTGTGTAGCTTCTCTTGTTGCCGAGCACGGGCTGTGGGCAAGCAGGTGTCAGTTGCAACACGCGGGCTCTATAGCTGTGGTGCATGGGGTTAGTTGCCCTGTGATATGTGGAGTCTTAGTAGACCAGGGATCAAACCTGTGCCCCCTGCACTGGCAGGTAGATTCTTAACCACTGGACCACCAGGGCAGTCCAAACTGAGCTTTAGGTTCTTTAAGCTTCAGGAAGCTGCCCTGCTAAACGGTATCTTAGAGGGGACTTTCTAGCGGGTGTGCCAGGTCGCTCAGCGGAACTGTGGGGAAGGCTAAGACTGCTTTGCTTCCACCATACTTCCTGGGTCCTGCTGCCGGCGAGTGTGAGTGGTCTAGGGACTTTCTCACTGTGAAGGTTTGGTCCTGTCCTACCAGGAAATGTCTCCTTTCATGGAACCCAGTCCCTCCCAGCCATGCTTCTGCTGCTGCTGCTGCTGCTGCTGCTGCTGCTAAGTTGCTTCAGTCGTGTCCGACTCTGTGCGACCCCATAGACGGCAGCCCACCAGGCTCCCCCGTCCCTGGGATTCTCCAGGCGAGAACCCTGGAGTGGGTTGCCATTTCCTTCTCCAATGCATGAAAGTGAAAAGTGAAAGGGAAGTCGCTCAGTCGTGTCCGACTCTTAGCGACCCCATGGATTACAGACCACCAGGCTCCTCTGTCCTTGGGATTTTCCTTCTAGCACATTCCTAAACTTTCGTTGCACTTGTGGTTTACACGTTTGTATCCTTCAACTAAACCTTAAAGCTCTTGGACAATGGTGATGCCTTTTCCAACATTTTCTCTCCAGCCCTGAACCTGTTGTCTAGCATATTATGCTTAAAGAGTGATATTGAATGAATGGATAGATGTGGGAAAGATTCTTTATTTTAATAAATGTGTTATTTCTCAGATGCCTTCCTTCTGGACTCCCTGTCCCTGTACTTTCCTCTCTTGTGGTGAATATCACCCCCTGAGTCCTTGTCCACCTCCTCCTCATGAAAGCAGGGCAGGTTTCTCCTCATTTCTGTATCTCCAACCCAGGAGAAGGAAATGGCAACCCACTCCAGTATTCTTGCCTGGAGAATCTGAGGGACAGAGGAGCCTAGTGGGCTGCTGTCTATGGGGTCGCACAGAGTCGGACATGACTGAAGCGACTTAGCAGCAGCAGCAGCAGCAGCACATACTAATCTAATTATTTAATGATCTGAAGTGAGCCCCCAAGTTTAGAAGGAAATTCTCTGTGTGTGGTATTTCCAGCGTGACATTCCAGACTCCTATGTAATGTCAAGGTCTTCAAGTGATTTCATTCGATTCATCTTAGCTTATTTTTTCACTATCTTTTGGCTGAAAAGTGAAAGTGCTGGTCGTTCAGTGGTGCATCAGTCTTTGCGACCTCACAGACTGTAGCCCTCGCCAGGCTCCTCTGTCCATGAGTGTATTGCCATTCCCTTCTCTGGAGAAACCACCTCAATCCAGGGACTGAACCCAGAGTCCCCTCATTGCAGATTCTTTATCATCTGGAGGGAAGCCCCTTTTGGCTGAGAAGCAAGCATTTTATTCAACAGCTTCTTCAGAACCTACTTTGTGCTGTAATTCTAACCAAAAGGCTACAGTTGTGGACAAAGGAGACAAACAATTTCCCAAGTGTTATATATCAGTAATTCCTTTTATGTTTTCTTTCCAAGAGTAACATTATTGGAAACAACTGTTCCTACATTTTTCACTCCTACCATCGTTGTAATTTGAGTAAGATTTCCCAGACTATCTTTCATATTTCTCACAGAAATAAACACATTTTTAATTGCTTGGATCATCCATGTGTATCTGGAAATAATTCATCATTGCTTCACATGTTTTCTCATTTCTCTTTTCACAGAAACAAATTATTCATATTAAAAGTGTTGGTCTCACTCTTCCCTTTTGCATTTTTCATTTAATACTTGAAAACCCTGTATTTGTTTTTGTAGTGATGAAGGGGGCATGATTTTGTCATGAAAGAGTCTAAAAAAAGCTGATGATGTAAAACCCGAATTGCATTTGGATGAATCAAGATGATGACTTCAGGTTTCTATAAATATTTCCTGAATATTTTCCCAGAGGTCTTGCTATAAATCCTTCGTGTTCCTGTAGAGAGTTAAGAATAGTTTGATTATGGGTCTTCATGCACAGCTGTCTTTATTGACTTGTTCTTCTGCTTCACAAGACTGCAAGGATCTTACCTCCCTGTGCATCCCTAGTGCCCAGTGTTCTGAAAGTGCTCAGTGTCACAGTAGTGAAGGAATGATTCCATGGCTGTATTTTCATCTCTTTTTTAAAAATAATGATACTAACAGCTATTGTGTACTGGCTGTGTTCTATGAACCAGACATTAAGCTAGCCTCACTTTATGAATTATTTCGTTGAATCCTCACTGCAGCTCATCCACGCTGCAGATCTTATTATCCCCCATCCCATTCCACCAGAAAGGAAACTATCAGAGAGTTAGAGAGGTTAATTAGCTTTCCCAAGATAACACAACAATAAGGACAGAGTGTGGCACGAACCCACGTCTGATGAGCCAAGAAGCTCGTATTTCCCCCTTCCACTATACCTCTAAGGTGTGTTAGTTAACCATAACTTGAAACTTTTTAAAAAGACTGCCTCTAGTACTACTCTTTGTATATAATACACAGCTAGCTGCATATACCATGGGTATAATATCTAGTAAGTGGCCTCAAAACAAAAGCCAGTCCAAAGGGAGGAAACATGTAAAGGAAACCTGGGACAGAGGAAAGTGGGAGGCGAAATAAAGAGTCTGTCTATTTGGTACTAGATGGGGCATGAAAGTGGAATTTTTATCTAATCATTGTGATGTTTCTGGGTATTCATCCCTAAAAGCCTAATGATAATATTCTGATGATAAATGAGAATGCCCATCTTTTTTTCTGGGTGAATGCTGCTTCAAAGATTCAACTAAATCAAGGACAGGAAGAGGGAAAGAAAGCAGAGAAGTTAAGCAACCATTCACACAAGGGGGTTTCAACCTCAGCATTAATGACATTTGGGCAGTGTCAAGAGTTCTGTCTCTCCCAAATTCACATGTTGAGGTCCTAACCCTTGGGATGTGATCTTGTGTGCTGATAGGGTCTTTACAGAGGTTCAGTTCAGTCACTCAGTCATGTTGGACTCTTTACTGCCCCATGGACTGCAGCACGCCAGGCTTCCCTGTCCATCACCTACTCCTGGAGCTTACTCAAACTCATGTCCATCGAGGCAGTAATGCAGAGGTAATCAAGTTAAATGAGGTCATTAGGGTGCCTTAATCCAAAAGGAATGGTGACTTGAAAAACTGAGAAATCTGAACACGGAGGTACATATGAAGGGAAGATGATTAAAGAAACTGAAAGCTTGCCATCTGCAAGCCAAGGACAGATGCTTCCTTCAGCCTCACATAGAAGGAATGCTGCCTTATTTTCAGACTTCTAGCCTCCAGAACTAGAGATGATAACTTTCTGCTGTTTAAGGCCCCAATCTATGGTTTTCTTTTTTTTAATTTAAATTGTATTTTTTATATTGGAATATAGTTGATTTGTAATATTATGTGAGTTTCAAGTGTACAATGAAGTGAGTCAGTTATACATATACATGTATCCATTCTTTTTCATATTCTTTTCCCATACAGGTTAATACAGAACATTGAGTAGAGTTCCTTGTGCTATACAGTAGGTCTTTGTTGATAATCTATTTAGAGTTAATCCCAAACTTCTACTTTATCTCTCCCTCCACTTTTCCCTTTCATAATCCTAATATATGGAATCTAAAAAAACAAAATGATACAAATGAACTAATTTACAAAACAGAAACAAACTCACAGATTGGGGAAAAAAATCTGTGGTACCATGTTACTGCAGAGCTAGCAAACCAATACACATCTGAAAAAACTTCACTGTGAATGGTTGACCTGTGAGACTCAAGTTTGACGCCTGGGTCAGAAAGATCCCCTGGAAAAAGGAATGGCAACCCACTCCAGTATTCTTGCCTGGAAAAATTCCATGGACAGAAGAGCCTGATGGGCTGCAGTCCATGGGGTCACAAAGAGGTAGACATGATTGAGCTACTGAGCATGGCACAGCCTGTATATTGCAGGATGTTCAGCAACACCCCTGGCCTCTACCCTCTAGATGCCACTAGCACCTCTTTCTATCAGTTGTGATAACCCACGGTGTCTCCCACCATGGCCAAATATCCCCTTGGGGCAACCAGACTAGACCCTCTGTAGCCTTGAGGCAGTTGTTGGTTTCAGATGTCATGGGTACGTCCACTGCCAATTTCCAAGCTCTCTGCAGGCTCTGGTGATTTCCCAAGCAGAGAAACATTCTTCATGTGGAAAATTTCCCTTCATCTGAACAGGGACTGCTCACAAAGTATGCTATATAATGGGGAAGAAATTCTAATCAGTTGGAGATCTAGAAAAGATTCTTTAAATCCCTCAGTCATCCTCTGGGAAAATATGGGATTTTCTGTTTCTTAAATGTGGATAGTGCTTCATCTGAAGTCAATGCCCACCTTTCGTAAAAGTGTGAGCCTTGCCATTCTACAGGAGCAATCATGGAAGGAAAAGGGTGCTTCTGTGCTATTAAAAGGACAAACATGTTTGTGTCTCGATATGAAAGCTGTAGGAGAGGGGGTCTAAGGAGAGAGTGGAGAGCGATGTAAGGATTTTAATAAACTAACACAAAGGTTCTGATTACATCACTATTTATTCACATGTGAGTAGTTAGTTGTAATGAGTTGAGCAGAACAGAAACAGCAGCAGGCACATTGGTGATGTGGCTAAATCCTCTTTACAGCCTTTCCTGCCAGACGGATTCTAAAAGGGCACACCCTCAGAGCTGCTGTAATTGTATTCTTCTCACCCCATGATCTCTTCCTAATGGCAATGCTGCCAGCAATATTCAGGTGATGAATTTGTTCCAACAGGTCAATGCATCATTTTAAACAACAGAGAACTCTTTCTCTTTTGCTAATAGTTTAAGCACGTTGACAAAGTCTTGATTATAAATCTTTCAGAGATCCTTTCAAGTAGGGCCACCTACAAGTTGAATTAACCGCAAGATTTAGCTGACAGTACTAGTTCACAACTGATCACGCATTATTTGGTTTTCCCTTTTTTAAAAAATTTAAATGTCTTTGCTCCTTTCTCTCTTTGTGCACAGATGTGCATACACTATATTTCTCTTTGTGTCCTTGTTTTATTATGACTGAAAACTGGAAGTTAATATTAATATCAATACTTCTTTACTTCTGAAGCAGATATACCAGTCCTTGTCTGCCCACCTCATAGGACTGTGAGAATCAGACAGGGTAAAAGATATGGAAATGGTTTATAAGTCACCAAGAGCTTCAGCATGGAAGACACTATTGTCATTACTCTGTCCCAGTGAATAGAGAGGTCAAAGGCCTAAGAAGGTTTAGTGCTGGGGGGATTAGTAACCAAATTTCCTAGGAGTCAGTGAGCTCTGGAAGGAACCTTAGAGACATCTCTCTTTGGCCCACCAGGATTAGAGTTAGCTTCTTTAAGTAGGAGTTTATAGCTCTATATTTCTGAGAGTTGTTTTCCAAAGATTTGTAATTTAGAGCATAGGAACTGTTAAACAGTGACATAATCTGATATTTGTTATTTTACTTCACGATGTGAAACAAAACATGGGAGTTCTTATATAGGTGCTTTGTATGCAGGACACTTGTTTTTTAGGGGGTCTTGAAAAGTGACAGATATTTTCCAGGCGGAGAAAGGGAGAAAGAGCTTTACAGGGAAACCAGACCAGCAAACCACAGACAAGGAGGAAATCTACAACAAGGTTGTAGAATGAGTCAGAATGGGCACTTGGGTTGCTTAACATAAAGTATAATGGAAAAAGTTTTGGAGACTGGGTTATATAGCCATGTGAATATACTTAACACTACTGAACTGTACTCTTAAAAGATGGTGAAGAGTAAATTTTCTGTTACGTATACTTTACCACAAGGAAACATTTGTATTATGTATACTTCACCACAATTAAAATTAAACATTAAAAAAAAGAAGTTAGGACATCAGTGCATAGTGGCCACAGTTAAAAATATTTGCACTCCACTTCTGACTCAAAGTCTGTAAAGCTCTGTTGCACTGTAAGGAAGTGAAAAAGAAACCATCAAGAATCCAACAAGAGCAAAAGGGGAGTGCAGAGACCCCGCCTGCTCCTTTTTCTCTTCATTTTCAAAATAGTGAAGTTCAGCATCTGGAGACTTCTAGAATAAAATTCTTTTTTAAGGGGTGGGATTATAGGATATTTTTCCTCATCTCTGTGTTATTCTATATTTTCTTGCATTTTGCAATGCTGTGGATTACCTTTATACGTAGATGGGAAAGTGTTGATTCAGTATTAAAGGAGCCACGGTACACAAACCTCTGAGATGCCTGGTTATCACAGCTTCACAATGATCCATGAGGGTGACGTGACCCTGTTATTTCCAGTGCACCAGCAGCCAGCCCCAGGAAGGATCTGGCCCTGACGCATGGCTGCTCTAGACGTAGGAAGAAACAAATACCCACAGAAAGCAAATACACTCTCCCTAAGCTTCCAGCCAGTCATCAGGCCAGGACCAGGAAACAGGCCTTACCACCTTCACTGCAAGACCCTTTGCCCAACTTCACTGTTTCTCTAAATCTGAGGTGCTTGGCGTATGATTGAGGCCATGTTTATATGCAGCTATGGTGGGCTATAATCAATGCGGTCACAAAAGAGTCGGACATGATTTAGCAACTAAACCACCACCAACTGCTTCACTTACACCAGGGTTCCTCAGCCTCAGCTGGATATTTGAGGCCAGATAATTCTTTGTGGAACGGAGCTGTCCTGTGTATTGCAGGATACTTAGCAGCATCCCTAGCCTCTCTCCACTATTTGCCAGTAGCACCCCAGCACCCCATCACACCCATGTGACACCCAGCAATGTCTCCAGATACTGCCAAACATCCCCTGGGAGGCACAGTCATACCAGTGGAGACCACTGACCTACTCTTGGTGAAAATTCATATAATCAGCAGACTTTTCCTCTGGATCTTTATCTGACCTGTTCACAGTTCACCAGACTCTTGGGGGGTTTATGTTAAAAAAAAAAATCTTACTGGGGGTGGGAGCAGGCTGGATTGGGAGTTTAGAATTAGCAGATACAAACTATTATATGTAGAATGGATAAACAACAAGGTTCTATATAGCACCGGGCATATAGTCAATATCCTGTGAAAAGCCATAACAGAAAAGATATAAAAAAAGAATATATATGTATAGCTGAATCACTGTGCTGTACAGCAGAAATTAATACAACATTCAAGTATAAAAAAAAAATCCTGCTAAAAATCTTTGGCCTCTTCCTTGACCCTTGTGCAACTCAACCTTACTCTTTCTTTATGAAAATTTAATTAACAATCAAGTTGAGAAGAAAAAAAGGGTATCTTATTTTGAGCCAAATTGAAGATTATAGCTTGGGAGACAGAAAGCTCTGAGAACGGTTCTGCTTGTTAGAAGTCTAAGGCACAGTCATGTACATTTTTGAGACAAAGGATCATACACCAGAATGAGATCCTGATATTTTACATAAAGTTCACCAAGAATACATAGTCCAGGTAAGCATGTACAAAGCCAGCAGCAAGTCACCATGACCTCCTACAGAACTGGGTGGTGGTTTTGTTGCTGTCTTTCTGATTCTTGGACCCCATAGACTATAGCCCGCCAGGCTTCTCTGTCCATGGGATTTTCCAGACAAGAATACTGGAGTGGGTTGCCATTTCCTTCTCCAGGGGATCTTCCTGACCCAGGGATTGAACCTATTGTCTTCTGTACTGCAGGTGGATTCTTTATCACTGAAATAATTCTGTTCTTTGAAGAAGTTACATTGCTAGCTTCAGAAGAAAGAGGGGGAAAAAAAATCTTTAAGGTTGAGCACACAAGCCTATCATTGAGGAAGTCTACTTAATGTGTAACGCAAATGCACACTGCACATTAGGGAGGAAGGGAGGAGCCCCAAACAGATGCACAGAGAGACACACAAAAATTCTGTTTAATTTTTATGAGAATTTTCTTGTCCTGCCTTAAAGTGTAAATTTTATTTAGTCACTGCTAAGCGGACTCCTGGGTGGTTAGAGTGAGCAGCTGTAGTGGTGGTTTTGCTCTGTTTTACTGGTACCCACCTCCAAGTCTCATCCTTAGCCAAGCTTCCCTGAGACTCACTGCTTTCCCAGTGCAGTGCCAGATTCCTTCCTGCCAAGGCAGCAGGCCTGCCTCTTTCTCTCTCCCCAGTTCAGAGCACGTCCTGCCTCTGGATGCCCTGCCGTCAGGGGTGGAGAGGGCCCCCCTGGCGAGAGGGTGCTGGAGAGCAGAGCTTGCACTGCACTTGGGTCAGAAAACCTGGGTTTGACTCCTGACTCTGTCTCCTCCTCTGGTATCTTGTAAGATGTTGTGAGAACAAGATGAGAAGTTATGTGAGTGCTTAGTGCCATAGCGGGTCAAGTCACCCTTGTTGTCACCGTCACTCTGATTTTGAAGAAGCCACTTAACCTTTCAGGGCCTCAACAGCCTCATCTGAAAAAGGAAGGGGTGGGGTCGGGTTAACTTCTGAGGTGGAACTTTGAAGGTGAGAACTTCTAAGGTAGGTTTCGGTTAACTTCAGGGTCAGGTTTCAAAGACTATTTGGTTTTTACAACTCTGTGTGTCACACGTGCTAAATAATGTCTGACTCTTTGCCACCCCATGGACTCTAGCCTACTAGGCTTCTCTGTCCATGGCATTTTCCAGGCAAGAGTACTGGAGTGGGTTGCCATTTCTAACTCCAGGAGATCTTCCCCACCCAAGGATCGAACCCATATCTCTTGAATCTTCTGCACTGGAGTCAAATTCTTTACCATTGTGCCACCCGGGAACCTGCAAAATGGAGTAGTTATAATTCCTTACAAGATTATGGTGCAAATGACATATTTTGGGAAATCCTTGCAAACTATAAACCAGATTAAACCCCTGGTGGGTTTGGCCAGTTGGCTGGAAGAATGGTGGGCAGGGGGAACAGACACGAGGCTGTGGGGACTGCTGTGTCTGACGGCTTACACCACACCAGGACTGCTCAGGCCATCTGCGAGTGAGACCTCTGTTTTCCGTTTCTCTGTAGGGACATGCAGAAGGTAGCAGCTGCCCGGAACCCTCTCTGGCAGTGGGGGATCAAGATCAACTACCAGAATGGGAGGAACTGAGGAAGCTTGTCATTCCTCCAAAAACAGACTAGATTTCCCTTCTCGGAAGGCTCAAGGGGCCAAAGTGGAGGCGATAACTCTTGTAGGTTATAGAGAGGCTGCAGTCCATGGGGTCGCTAAGAGTCCGACACGACTGAGCGACTTCACTTTCACTTTTCACTTTCGTGCATTGGAGAAGGCAATGGCAACCCACTCCAGTGTTCTTGCCTGGAGAATCCCAGGGACGGGGGAGCCTGGTGGGCTGCCGTCTATGGGGTCGCACAGAGCAGACACGACTGAAGTGACTTAGCAGCAGCAGCAGCAGAGAGGTTGCCCTCAAAACTCTATGAGGCCAAATTCTCAGCATGAGAATTAAAAGGTCTGAGACAAGCAGAGATAAATTCTAATGGCTCTCTGATGAATTCTTAGAGAATGCTGTTCTGATTGGTCAACTTCTGGCTGTAGTGCTCATCAACCAGGTGGCATGCAACAAACTCTTTACCTTCAAAGAAAATAGTGGTAATGAGATTACTTTAACAGTATTACTAGTGATGATGATAATAATGGTAGACTCTTACAGCTACTGTTCTAAGGGCTTTACATATATTACCATTTAAATCCTAACAACAATATTTAGGTATTAATATTTAGGTATTATCACTCTCAGTTCCTAGTACACAGTGCCAAAGCCCAAAGAGGTTATAGAAAGTGCCTCAATTTTCTGGGAAAGACCAGCAGAGCTTATCTTGAAGTCTTAAGTGGAAGTCAGACAAGAAATGGTGCTGCCGTCTCCCAAGTGACAGACTTTGTACAGGAGTTGTCATCTGGGTTCCCTTCCCTGCTGGTGACCATAAATGTGTTTTCTATGTCTGTGATTCTATTTCTGTTTTGTAAATAAGCCCATTTGTACCATTTTTTTTTTTTTGATTCTGCATATAAGCAATATCATGATATTTGTCTTTCTCTGACTTACTTTACTGGATATGACAATCTCTAGATCCATCCGTGTCATTGCAAATGGTATTATTTCATTCTTTATGATGAATAATATTCCACTGTAATATGCCATTCCCTTCTTCAGGGCATTTTTGTAACCCAGGGATTGAACCCTGGTCTCCTAAATTACAGGCAGATTCTTTACCATCTGAGCCACCAGAGAAGATACCAATAAGAAGATACCAATATTCATTTATCTATTGATGGGCATTTAGGTTGCTTTCACATCCTGGCTATTGTAAATAGTGCTGCAATGAACACTGGGATGCATATATCTCTTTGAATTACTGCTTTCTCTGGATATATGCCCAGGAGTAGGATTGCAGGATCATATGGTAGCTCTGTTTTTATTTTCTTAAGAAACTTCCATACTGTTTTCCATACTGTTGTACTAATTTACATTCACACCACAGTGTAGGAGGGTTCCATTTTCTAAACACCCTCTCTAGCATTTATTGTTTGTAGATTTTTTTTGATGATGGCCATTTTGACTGATGTGAGGTGATAGATACCTAATTGTAGTTTTGACTTGCATTTAACTAATAATTAGTGTTGTGGCACCCCACTCCAGTACTCTTGCCTGGAAAATCCCATGGATGGAGGAGCCTGGTAGGCTGCAGTCCATGGGGTTGCTAAGAATCAGACACGACTGAGCAACTTCCCTTTCACTTTTCACTTTCATGCATTGGAGAAGGAAATGGCAACCCTCCAGTATTCTTGCCTGGAGAATCCCGGGGACGGGGGAGCCTGGTGGGCTTCTGTCTATGGGGTCGCACAGAGTCGGACACGACTGACGTGACTTAGCAGCAGCAGCAGTGTTGTTGAGCATCTTTTCATGTGCTTTATGGCCATCTGTATGTCTTCTTTGGAAATGCCTCTTTAAATTTGCTACCTATTTTTTGAGTAGGATTTTTTTTTTTTTTTTTTTATTGAGCTGCATGAGTTGTTGGTATGTTTTGGAGATTAATCCCTTGTCAGTCGTTTTGTTTGCAAACATTTTTCCCATTCTGCGGGTTGTCTTTTCGTTTTATGGTTTCCTTTCCTGTGCAAAAGCTTTTCAAGTTTAATTAGGTCCCATTTGCTATTTTTGCTTTTATTTTCATTCATTATCCTATTATTTTCATTACTTTAGTCGGATCAAAAAAGATCTTGTTATGGTTTATGTCAATGAGTGTTCTGCTTATGTTTTCCTCTAAGAGTTTTATAGTATCCAGCCTTACATTTATATATTTATCCATCCTGAGTTTGTTTTTGTGTATGACATTAGGAAGTGTTCTGATTTCATTCTTTTACACACAGCTGTCCAGTGTTCCCAGCAAAACTTATTTTTGCCATTGTATATACTTGCCTCTTTTGTCATAGATTAGGTGACCATAGGTGCTTGGATTTATCTCTGGATTTTCTGTCCTAAACAGCCTCTATTTCTTACCAGCTTTGTCATCTGAGTCCAAATTCTTCCCTTCTCTCCACTGTGGTTTCCTGATCTCTAAGAGGGAATAAATTATTTCTTCATAGGGTGATGATAAAATGCCATCAAAACAATGGACTTAAAAGTTCTTTGTAAAGAGTAAATTCTCATAAAAAGACAAAGTATTCTTAGTTCTTGGGGGAAAAACTTTTTACTTTTCTATCACCAAATAAATACTAGTTCACATCATGATCATTCACATCCATGATAATAAGGAAAAAAAAGATGTAATCTCTTCATGCAGAGACAGCAGTTAACACTTTAATATAGATCCTTTGAAACCTTTCATTGCTTCCTTGGTAGTTCAGCTGGTAAAGAAACTGCCTGCAATGCTAGAGACCCTGGTTCGATTCCTGGGTCAGAAAGGTCCGCTGGAGAAGGGAACGGCTACCCCCTCCAGTATTCTGGGCTGGAGAATTCCATGGACTGTATAGTCCATGGGGTCGCAAAGAGTTGGACAGACTGCGCGATTTTCACTTTCACTTTTCATTAAAATGAAAGGTACTCCTGTTATAATTTTGTAAAAATTAGTGCTGATGAGGTAGAGAAAGGGAGGAATTTGAGGGCCGCAGGTTGATCATGTGGAAGAGAGCACTGGGGGTGGGCCCAGTGGACACATCCTTTCAGAAGCCCCACTCTGGCAGTGAATTGAATAGTCAGATAAAGCACTTAGTCAATTAAAGTAGGGAAACAGTGAACATGGAAAACACTAATTTTATTAAAGTAGGACTTCTTTTAAAAAAATGAAGAAAACATAAAATATAACTTAACAGTATTTTGAAGGGATGAGCCTTCTTCTTTAAGTACATAACAGCTGATGGGAGTTCTGTGTGGAATTTTTAAAAAGTAGAAGTTGACACAAGGTCACTGGTTTCCAGTCCCAACATCTTTACAGAAGGGGGAGAACTCAGAAAGAGTTGGGAAGCAACCCGAGTTCAGAATTCTTCTAGATTAAACAAAATTTCCCCAATTTTTTACATTTGTCTTGCACATGCCAAACTCCCAGATTTTGCTTTCATTTTGTTTTTTAAGCTACTTTCCTGTTACTGTTTATTAGAAGCATTCAGTTTAGATTTTGCACAATAGCGATTCTTTTCCTCACTCATATTTCCTTGGTTTACGTAGTTATAAAAACAAGCACAACTGGCCAAACTAGTTTGTAGACAAACACATCTACCTCTTGGTGAACCTGAATTATGGGGGCAGAAAAGGCCTTGAGTCCTGCCTCCTGGACATAAGCATTTGCTCTGCCATTACACAAAATGTTTAATTGGGAGCAATCAGTTAATCCAGCTTTGAAGGTTTCTAATAGACTGTAAATACAGAAAATCAATTGTGTCCAGGAGAATGCTTTTTGCTACAAGTAACAGAAATCCAGACTCAAGCTGTTTTTGTTTAATAAGATGGGTTTCAAGGCTGGTGGATTCAGAGATTTCGTGGTGTCAAGGGGGCCCCCACATTATCACCACTTCCCTGGACTGCTACAGGATGGGCTTCAACTTGCAACTCTGGCTAGGAGCTGGGGCTTCACGTGTCCTGTCTCTTGCTAAGTGGGAGTGAGGAACAACGGGCATCCATCCGGGAATCAGGTCCCTCCCTTTCATCTTATTGGCCCACCTTGGGCCCCATGCCCACCCTGGGACTTCTTAATAACACCATCAGAGGACTGGCCTGTGCTGCTTGGTCTGAAAGTCAGCATCCGCTGCTGGAGCAGCAGCTGTGTTCAGCTTCCCATTCCCATGAATACCAGCAGCTGCGTGAGCACCGGAACAAAACTGGATTCTAAGATGGAAGAGAAAAGCGAAATAGATGCTGAGAGAGGTGTAGCTGCTCCTACAGGAGGCTTCCCTACTTCACAGTGTGGCCCCGGGCTGGCTCTGTTTCCTGAGGTGCCACAAGCGTACATCCCTGAGGCGTCTTTGCCCCTGGTCAAAAGTCCTCCCATGGTATCGTCCATAGTTAGCGATTCTGAGCAGCTAAAAGCGACAAGATGAAAGCACAGAAACTGGCCTCACTGGAACTCATGTCCGAACACCTGGATGGCTCTCCCAGTGCCCGCCACCTGCCCACACGCCCCTTGGTGGTTCACTGTCCCCTCAACAGGAAGCTGTTCGAGGCTTCTCACCCCTTGAACGCCAACACCTGCTTCCTCCTCTCCTCATATCCTGCTGACACCATTTTCTCAGACTTCACTGTGCAAACAGTAGCTGCCAGACTGCTCTTTGCTC
Organism: Oryx dammah; assembly: GCF_014754425.2. Classification (NCBI taxonomy): domain Eukaryota; kingdom Metazoa; phylum Chordata; class Mammalia; order Artiodactyla; family Bovidae; genus Oryx; species Oryx dammah. Next base: position 2,526,074 of record NW_024080625.1, read on the forward strand.
AGCTGTACCCTCTGCCTCTGGCCAGGGAGCTGCCTGCCCTGTGGTCACAGTAGGTGACCCAGCCCCTCTGCCTCGACCTGTGCCCCAGTTCCTTTCCCACACCCACCTTTGCAGCCCCTCTCTCCAGCTCTAGGGGCCCACAAATGTGCCACAAGGTCATATGTTAAAAATAAAGCAGAAAACCTCTTTCTCCACCTTCTTCCTGCTCATGCCTAGCTCTTTTTTTCCCCACAAAGAAAACTCTTAAAAAAATTGTGGCCTAGAGTCCCTGTCTGGGCCCAGTCAGTCCTCATCCCCTCAGCTCACCAAACTTGAACTTTTCAGGCCCCAGAAGCAGCTCTAATCCAAGTATCAAAGGCCTTGGCTTTTGCCAGATCCAGGCGTCTGCTGCTTTTGTCTGACTTGACCCCTCAGCACTTTCTTCATCCTGCCACATTCCTCTCTCGGCTTCTAGAGCATGCTCTCTCCGGGGTGGGTTTTCTGGGTGGATTTCCATGGGCTTCCCTGCTGGCTCAGCCAGTAAAGAATCTACCTGATCCCTGGGTGGGGAAGATCCCACTCCAGTATTCTTGCCTGGAGAATCCCATGGACAGAAGAGCCTGTCCATGGGAGACACAACTGAGCCAGTTTTCTCCTCCCTTCCTCCCTCTACCTCTTCCCTACCTTCCTCTCTGTCCTCCTTCCACACTCTTGGGCCCCCAAGTATCTGTTCACCCACTGTTGAAATGGTGATCGGCAGGCCCGGATCTCCCTCTGGCCCTGTGGTGCCCACTGGCTGCTTGCCTGCTCCTACTGGGATGTCTCATAGCATCTTCAACCCAATATGCCCCAATCAGAACGTTACCCTCTGTCACTTAAACCTGTTTCTCCTCGGATCTTCATCCCCTAGGTTGACCATCTACACAGTTGCTCCAGACTTAACTTGGGTCTCATTCTTGGTTCCTCTTGCCCCATGCTGCTCCTTTCACAAACTCCATCAGAAAGTCCTGTCATCTCTTCCCCAAGACAACGTCAGTCCATCTGCTTTTCTCCATCTCTAGCGGCAGTCATCTCACAGAACCACAGTGATCATCGGACCCTGATTCTCTTCTTGCCTACTGTACAGGGGCCAGAGTAAGCTTCTAAAAATATTAAATCAGATCATCTCGCTCCCCTGTATAAAACCCTCCAGTGGCTTCCTATTGTGGGCAGAACAAAGTCTAGAAACCTTATCATGGCCTAAGTGGCCTTAACCAATCTCATCCTGACCTCTCCCTGCCTTATCTCTTCTGGTGAAACTCGACTCTAAGCACCCAGGCCTTTTCTTGTGGTGAAAACGCAGACTTGCTCCCACTCAGGGCCCTTCAACTTGCTCTGCTGTCTGACTTTTGCAAGCTTGGTGTCACTCAAGTCTCTGCTTAAAGGTCACCTTCACAGAGGCCTTCCCTGACCAGACAGTAGAAGTTAGCCCCCATCTTTCATCCCTCTCTACCCTTAAGCCATTCTATTTTTGTTCTAGAATGTATCACTTTTGAACTTATCTTTTCACTTGCTTGTTTTCTCTTTCTCATTCATACTAGACTGTTGCCATCAGAAAGCAGAACATTATATCTTATTGACTGTGGTGGCTGCTGCACCTAAAACAATAATAGGAGCAAAAATGAAGTTGCTCAGTCGTGTCTGACCCTTTGCGACCCCATGGACTGTAGCCTACCAGGCTCCTCCATCCATGGGATTTTCCAGGCAAGAATACTGGGGTAGGTTGCCATTTCCTTCTCCAGGGGATCTTCCCAACCCAGGGATCGAAACCCAGTCTCTCACGTTGTAGGCAGATACTTTACCATCTGAGCCACCAGGGAACCCCAGGAAAGTAGGAGCAAATAGTAATAATAATTTAATGAATGAATAACTCTGCTTGCCTGACTTAAACTTACTTTACAAAAGGAATAACCACCTCAGAATGATCAATAGAGGTCATGGGACAAATAGCCCATTATTTTTTCAGCTACAACTTAATTTATTTAGCAAATATTTATTGCCAGGTTGTGTGCTAAGCACTGGAGGAAACCAGATGAAGAAAAACTAATACCTGATTTCAAGAGTTCAGAGGTTAGGGAGTAGCGACAGATTACATTTAGAAAGCTGCAGTTTGACAAATACATCGAGAGAGGGAAGCAAAGGATGGTATTGGAACTCGATGGGGAGCATCTAACCCAGAAAGCTGAGGTCAAGGAAAGCTTCCTGGAAGAAGTGATCCCTCAGGCGAGTCTTAAGGATAAGAGTCAGCCAGGTGAAGAAGCAATAGAAGGTGGGGCTGAACAGTCTAGCAAAGGGGACAATAGATGAACAGGAGCCTTGGGAAGACATGAGGGAAGGCCAACGAGCTTAGAAGAAATGGAGATTGAGCTCAAGGAGGGGAAGAGGAGGGCCTGCAAAGATGCCGGACTGGACAGATGAGGGTCCATATCATGAAAGGTCTTGCCACAGCAACCACAGCGGTGGACATTTATGGAGAGCTTGCTCTGGTGCCAGGCACTGAGTGAAGCATATCACACTGTGTTATTTAATCCCCATGAGAGAGATGCTGTCACTCTCCTCATTTGACTGATGGGGAATAAGTCACTTTTCTGAGGACACACACACACAAGGAAGAGTCTGCATGGAAGCCCATGGACGCATACTACAAACGCTTTCAGATGAAAGCCCTGGATCTCTGGAGAAATCTCTCGATTTCTCTCTGGTTCTTAGTTTCCTTATCAGTAGAACGGAGCTGATGGCAGTGTCCCTACCACGTGGAGTCTGTGAGGATTCAGTGAGATAACTCAGGTACTAAATTAAAACTTACTCACTGCTTAGTAAGTATGAGCTACTATTTTATTTTTTATTTTCTTTTTGGAAAGACTACTATTTAAACCTGGGGATTTTTCCCTGGGAGCAGAAGCAGAACTTGACAGTTCCTGAACACTGGGGTTCTCTTCTTTCTTTGGGATTGGTGATTAGTTTACTCTTCTGTAACATACTGTGAATATCTACCTTTGGTCTTTTCTCTTTTTTTCTAATATCTTTTTATATCCAGATTGACAGGCGAAGCTATAGAATTTATATTTGTAAGAAAGAATTGATGGTTTAAATTTTTTTCTCATAAAGTAATGCATGCACAAGATTAAAAAATTCTAACAATACAATAGGGTAAAACAAAAAATGTAAAATCCTCCCTCTTTACCTACACCCTCATATATAATTAATGTAATTATAGCTAAACATAATTATAGCTATTATTTCTCTTTTCCCAGAAATTTGTATGTATATATGTACATGTATGTAAGTATATGTATAAAAATTTAATCCTTAGAATTCTCTTTTAATAATATTGTATTCTACCTTATTTTTTCACTTAAAGTAATTTAGTTTTGATGTTCTTTATTGTAATTCAGATAAATGTATTGATCTTTTTTTTTAAACAATTTTATTTATTTATTTAGGCTGTGTGGTGTCTTCTCTGCTGCGGGGGCTTTTCTTAGTTGCAGAGAACGGGGGTGGTCTCTAGTTGTGGTGTGGGGGCTTCTCATTGCAGTGACTTCTCTTGTCGTGAAGCACGGGCTCTAGGCTGAGCGGCCTCAGTAGTTGCAGTTCCCGGGCTCTAGAGCACGGGCTCAATAGTTGCGCTGCACAGGCTTAGTTGCTCCGTGGCATGTGGGATCTTGCCAGACCAGGGGTCAAATCTGTGTCTCCTCCGTTGGCAGGAGATTCTTCAGCACTGAGCCAACAAGGGAGCCCCGATAATTGTATTGGTTCTACTGAACAGCCATGTAGTGTTCCATTTTATAGGGCCACTGTAGCATATTTAATGTTTTCTTGATGGGCATTTAAATTTCATCTAGTTTCTTACTATTACAAGCAATATTATTAGTCTGTCTCTGTACTGTATATATTTGCCTCTGTGTACAAGCGTTTCTGTGGGAAAAATTCCTAGAAGAGAAATTGCTAAGTTAAAGAAAATGCACTTTTAAAATTTTAATATTTATTGCCAAATTGCTTTCAAAGAATTTATAGCAATTTACATTCCATTAGCAACATGTGAGAGTTCATGTTTCCCATACCCTTGAGCATCAGCAAAGTTTTATTTTTGCAAGTAAATAAGTAAAAATGTATCTTGTTTCAACCTACCTTTCTTTGATTATTTAAAAAGCTGGAAAAATGTTTTATGTGATTGTTATCTATTTGCTTTTTTTTTGCCACACACTGTCTGCTTTTTGACTATTTTTCCAGTGAATCGTTCGTTTTTTTTTCTTGCTAATTCTTAAATCTCTTTGTTACAGTAAAGAAATTAACCCCCTTCCTTAGTTTTAGAAATTGAAATATTTTTTTCTATCCTGTAGTTTATCACTTGATTTTGTGTATGGTATTCTTTGTCTTGCAAATTTGTGTAAATTTGTTGATCTTATCTTCTATGACTATTGACCTTCCTCAGTTTCAAATTATGAAAAAAGTTTTTGAAAAAAAAAATTACCAGTGATTTTTGTAGTATTGTTATTTGTTTTACTTAATAATTATTGATCTACAGATATATTATTTGGGTATAAGAAGTGAAGTACTTCAGCACTTTTTTCCTAATGGCTTGTTTGTCACAACATTTCTGAATTATTCATATTCTCCCTTTGACCTAAAATACCAATATATTTATATTCTAAATTCTCAAAAGTATATGGGTCTCTCTGTGGGATCTCTCTTCTCCACTAACACCTTTGTTATTTCCTGTACTTTCTCTGTAATGTCTTTCTGTTTTCCCATAATTTATCAATGTATAAAATGTCTTAAAGTTGGGTAAAATTAGTTCTCTTTCATTTTTCTGTTTATGGTTGTACTGGCTATTCTCACTCTTTTGTTATTCCACATTAGCTTTGTATCATTTTGTCAGATTCTCGAAAAAATCCTACTAGTAGTTGGATTAGAGTTACAGTTGCTTCAGGGAAAGTAAACAATGTTGTTTCATTCATCCCATTTTTTTAATGTTCCTGTATTAATCAGGATAAGATGGATGATGCTGCAAGAATAGTTAAATCTCTAAATCTCAGAGGATTAATTCTACAAAGTTTTGTTTCTCACTCATACAAATTTCAGTGCGGATCAGCTGCTCTCCAGAATAGGTCCTCCCTGTAGCAGCTCCACTGTCCACGCTATTTTGATCTTACAGCTTTGCTCTCTCAAGAGGGGCCTCCGTGGACTATGGAAGAGACATTTAGTGTCAAAGTTACCCGAGTTCTCACTCGAATTTCCAGCCCCCTTGTAGTCAGTGGGGCCATATGATGCTGGCCAATGGGAAAAGCTGAATTTTCTCTGTGATCTCTTCCGCTGTTGGCTGTAGCTGAGGTCATGAGCTGAAGTGACAGAGCCCAAACAGACACCTTCTCAGTAACAGTTACCTTGTGGGAGGCAGCTGCCCTGGAGACTCATCTGGCTCACATCAGAGCTGGGGTGCATATGAAATAACTTTTATTGTATTAAGGTCACTGGAACTCTTAGGGTAAAATGCTACTACAATAAAAGTTAAGATGGCACTAGTGATAAAGAACCCACCTGCTAATGCAAGAGACAAAACAGACCCTGGTTCTACCCCTGGGTCGGGAAGATCCCCTGGAGGAGGGCATGGCAAGCTACCCCAGTATTCTTGTCTGGAAAATCTCATGGACAGAGAAATCTGGTGGGCTACAGTCCGTGGGGTCCAAAGAGTAAGACACCACTGAGTGATTGAGCAACACCACCACCACAATAAAACAAACAACTCTATCCTGACCAATATAAAAATTAGTACCAAAAGTGATATGCTGCTGAAAAAAAAAAAAAAAAACCACCACCTTAAAATACCGGTTTAGCAATCTGTAGTAACAGCAAGGAATCTGATATCAGAGGCTGGGAAGAACCGAAACATCTGGTAAAGGTGTTACTTGTGATTACCTTGAAGGCAAGTTGTTTCACTATTGAGCTTGTAGTTCAGGGAGGAGATGATGGAAAACAGAACCTTAGTTCTATATGTGGTTGCTACTGGTTGTGTTTGGCTAAGTATTGAAAGAGAGAGAGAGACAGAAGAGTTGGAGGGGATTGGTGACAAAAAATCAAAGGCATAAAGCTCACATCACAAGTCCCTCAAAGAGAATATTGAATGTTTCCCTGCTCTGGGAAACGTCCGAAAGCAGATAGACTGGACCTACTGTACATTTGAGAGAGTTATGAAGTAGTGACAAAGAAGCATGAACCTGGTCTAAAAGGCTGGAGGCATCAACCTCCATTCTGGGCAGGAAGTGGCTATGTACAGCTGTGCAGAGAAGCAACCTTCACAGTACCCATTTCAGGTGTATTAGAATGTAATAGAACAGGAGAATGTAATAGAACAAGAAAGACTTCCCAGAGGAAGTCCTGTTGCCAAGAAGCTCTGGGACTGCCCCATACCCTGGAAATGAGCTCCTGAAGTCAAGTCTGTACCGAAGGTCTTGTCACCTGTTAGAGATGCTTAAGCCAGTATAAGGCAATTGTCTTACATTTCGCTAATCAGATTCAGTTGGATGTTTGAGGCTGGGACTGACGTGTTCCTGTTAATCTGAGATGTTTTCTTGTTCAGAAGTAGTGAGAACTAAGGGTATTACGGGAGTGGTCACCTCTCATGCATCAAGTTGCTGAGAATTCTGTACAGAAGGCTGATTTTAAAAAAAGAAAGAAAGAAAATGCTTCTTGTGCAGTAGTAGAGATAAGACGCCATACGTATAGGGGGAGAAGGGAAAGAGAAATATGCTTCTGCCTGAGTCCCTTGGAGCTTTCTAGTCCTCTTGGCTACCTGTGGTTCACATCCCTTGAGGACCAGCTGCATTCCTGTGAATTCCAGAGGACACTAGTTATCTCTTTTTCTTATCTAAGTTTGATTGAATTGGTTTCTATTTCTTAAAATCAACAGAACCTTGACTGAGGAAGTTCCCATACCTTATCATAGCAAAACATCTCCAGGAAGGGACCTCCCCTTCCTTCCTGCTGTGTAGGTAGGTTATGGTTGTGGTCACAGCCACGGCAATGAGATTTCTCATCACGGTCAGATTTCAAAGTCATGATGAGGGAAGAAGAGTAGCTGGAAAATTGGCTCATGTTTCCATGCCCAGCTACACTGGCCAGTTTTAGAATCACTTTTCAGTAGCAACACTGAAGAATAGTAATCTTAAAATGAAATAGAATGATTCAAATTTTTCTTGGAAGAAGCTACTCTTTATTTCTGTTGTCTGTGTATTCTCCTGCTTTCTGGAAAGGTTCTTTGCTTTCTTGGTTCCATCTGCTTTCTTCTCACACCTGCAACATCCCCTCTCCTTTCACACTCTCAGTTGATGACATCACTTCCTTTTCCACTGAGAAAAAAGAAATAACCAGAAGACAACTGTCTTATCTGTCCAACACCAAATCTACCAAATAACTAACAACTATACCCATTCTCTCTGCACTCCCTGCCTCCCTCCAGTGCTGTCCTACAGAGATTTCTGCAATGACAGAGATATCCTGACTCTTTGTTCAATGCAGTAGCCACAACCCACATGTGGTTATTAAGCACTTGAAATGCAGCAAGAGCAACCAGGAACTGAATTGTACATTTTACTGAATTTTAATTAATTGAAGTTTAAATAGCCACATGTGGCTAGTGGCTGCTGAATAGGACAGTGCAGGTATGGAGAAATCCTTTGAAGGGTTTTTCTATGAAAGGAACTAGGAAATGGGATGGATAGTCACAGAGGGATGGGGGTCAAAGCAGCATTTTTAGAAAGGTGGATAAGTGATATTTCGGCATGACTGGTGGAAATGGTCTGATTGTTGTTGTTCAGTTGCTCTGTCATGTTCCACTCTTTGCAACCCCATGGACTGCAGCACACCAGGCTTCCCTGTCTTTCACTATCTCCTGGAGTTTGCTCAAATTCATGTCCATTGAGTCAATGATGCCATCCAACCATCTCATCCTCTGTCACTCCCTTCTCCTCCTGCACTCAGTCTTTCTCAGCATCAGGATCTTTTCCAATGGGTCGGCTCTTCGCATCAAGTGGCCAAAGTATTGTAGCTTCAACTTCAACATCAGTCCTTCCAATGAATATTCAGGGTTGATTTCCTTTTGGATTGACTGGTTGGATCTCCTTGAAGTCCAAGGGACTCTCAAAAAATGATGAAGCAGGAGAAAGAAGGGTCAATGAGAAAAGTTGGTCTTAGTTAGAAGCTGGCCACTGTGTACAGCTGCAGTGTCTCATACGTCACCAGTCATGTATGGCTATTTAAATGCACATTAATTAGAACTTAATAAAATGGTAAAATTTGTTCTCAGTCACACTAATCACATTTCAAGTAGCTTCCATATTGGATGTACTTTCCATCTTTGAAGAAAACTCTATTAGACAGTGCTACTCTATACTTTGTCTTCATTTCATGCTATCATTCTCTTTTTCTGATTAAAGATTATTAAAATCAGATATGAGTTTCCCTCATAGCTCAGTTGAATCTGCCTGCAATGTAGGAGACCCAGGTTTGATTCCTGGGTCAAGAAGATCCCCTGGAGAAGGAAATGACAACCCAGGACAGAGGAGCCTGGCAGGCTAGAGTCCATGCAATCACAAGAGTTGGATAACTTAATGGCTAAACCACCACCACCAAAACCAAATATATATGTGTGTGCATAGTTTTAGACAACCCAAAAGCTCTGAAACCAGCTTCTTGTTCTTTTCCACGTTTTTTTTTACTCTCCAAGCAATCATGTTCCATTCTTTCTGTGTTTTAAGGAATATTTGTATCTGCAATTCTAAATTTTCTAATTTGGTTTTTTTTTTTTCCCAAGTTTTCGGCACTATCATGATTTGTTTATGGAATATGTGGATTTAGTGTTTCTCAATACTACTGGGTGGGCTTCCCTGAGAGCTCAGTTGCTAAAGAATCCCAGGAGTCCCTGGTTTGATTCCTGGGTCGGGAAGGTCTGCTGGAGAAGGGATAGGCTACCCACGCCAGTATTTTGGGCTTCCCTTGTGGCTCAGCTGGTAAAGAATCTGCCTGCAATGCGGGAGTCCTGGGTTCGATCCCTGGGTTGGGAAGATCCCCTGGAGAAGGGAACAGCTACTCACTCCAGTATTCTGACCTGGAGAATTCCAAGGACTGTATCGTCATGGGGTCCCAAAGAGTCGGACACGACTGAGCGACTTTCACTTTCTCTTTCACTTCAATACTACTATGTGGCGCTAGTGGTAAAGAATCTGCCGGCCAATGCAAGAGGTGCAGACTTGGGTTTGATCCCTGGGTTGGGAAGATCCCTTGAAGGAGGAAATGGCATCCCACTCCAGTGCTCTTGCTTGGAAAATTCCATGAGCAGAGGAGCCTGGCGGGCTACAGTCCATGGGGTCACAAAGAGTCAGACACAACTGAATGACTGAGCACAGTGTTCCTCCACCATCACACTGTACACATGTGTACACTTCCTGTTTCCTATCTCCTAATAGAGTCAAATAATTTTATGGTTAGATCAATATTCAGCATTTTCATTATTAAGAAATACCACTGTACACCACTGGTCCATATGATATGTCACAGTTATTTTTTCTTTCAGATCTTTTTGCTTTCCTTAGGGTTAATACACTTAAAAATTGGCTTAGTTGTATCAGAATTTATCAGCAGTTTGATGCCACTCTCTTCCCTAGAAGTATGTGTGCTTTCCATATGGTCAGATACATCAGCTTCCTCTGCTTGGAGTCCTTTCTCCCCACGTCTTCTGACCTGCTCCATCTGTTCAGGTCAATCTCCGAGCCTGCTGCTCAGTTTGCATCCTGGGATCTCCCATTACCATCCTGGAGGTTCCCTTCTCCTCTTTCTGCACTTGGCTCCCCTGTTTCCTGGGTATGCTGTTCCCTATCTTCCCATGCTCCTTTCTCTTGCTATCGCTGTAACAATAACCATGAAAAGGAAATGTTTGAGGATCTGTGTGTCTGAAAATGTCCTTAGCCCATCTTCCCACTTAAAAGCTTTACTGTATATGGAACTCTGAGTCAGAAATAATTTTCTCTCAAATTATGAAAATGTTTCATTAACTTCCAGTTTCCACTGTTGTTGAAAAGTCCAAAATTATTCTTACTCTTGTTCCTTGTATATAACCTGTTTGTCTATCTCTTTGTGACTGACATGCAATTTCTTCATGAGATTCCTTATTACGGGTCTATTTTTCATCCATTATGCTTGACCTTTAGTGGGCCGTTTTAATGTAGAAATTCATGTGGCTCAGCTTTGGGAAGTCTTCTTGAATTGTTTGATTTCTTCACTTCTGTTTGTTCTGTTCCATCTTTCTGAAGCTCCTATAAATCAGATATTAGACCTCTTGGACTGATCCTCTGATTTTTCTTTCTTTTTTCCTTCTCTTAGTTTTTTGTTCTGCTTTTCTCAATTTATCTTCCAATCCTTGTATAGAGTTTTCATATTTTTAATTTCCAAGAACTCTTTTGTTTCTATTGTTTTCTTTATTTATTTATTTTTTTTTGCAGCAACCTGTTTTTGTCTTATAGATCCAATATCACCTCTTATCTGTGATAGTTTGTTTTCAAGTTTTTTGCTGTTGCTGCTGTAGAATCTGAACCTCCAAGTAACTTCGGGAGAAATATCAATAACGTCAGATATGCAGATGACACCACCCTTATGGCAGAAAGTGAAGAGGAACTAAAAAGCCTCTTGATGAATGTGAAAGAGGAGAGTGAAAAAGTTAGCTTAAAGCTCAACATTCAGAAAACGAAGATCATGGCATCTGGTCCCATCACTTCATGGCAAATAGATGGAGAAACAGTGGAAACAGTGTCAGACTTTATCTTTTTGGGCTCCAAAATCACTGCAGATGGTGATTGCAGCCATGAAATTAAGAGACGCTTACTCCTTGGAAGGAAAGTTATGACCAACCTAGACAGTGTATTAAAAAGCAGAGACATTACTTTGCAAACAAATGTCCGTCTAGTCACGGCTATGGTTTTTCCAGTGGTCGTGTATGGATGTGAGAGTTGGACTGTGAAGAAGGCTGAGCACCAAAGAATTGATGCTTTTGAACTGTGGTGTTGGAGAAGACTCTTGAGAGTCCCTTGGACTGCAAGGAGATCCAACCAGTCCATTCTGAAGGAGATCAGCCCTAGGATTTCTTTGGAAGGAATGATGTTAAAGCTGAAACTCCAGTACTTTGGCCATCTGATGCAGAGTTGACTCACTGGAAAAGACTCTGATGCTGGGATTATTGAGGGCAGGAGGAGAGGGGACGACAGAGGATGAGATGGCTGGATGGCATCACCGACTCGATGGACGTGAGTTTGAATGAACTCCGGGAGTTGGTGATGGACAGGGAGGCCTGGCATGCTGCGATTCATGGGGTCGCAAAGAGTCGGACACGATTGAGTGACTGAACTGAACTGAACTGAACTGAACTGAAGTAACTTCTGTTTGATGATTTTATTTCTATCTTTCATGTTAATAGTTTTCTAAAAGGATGGCTGGAATCTTGGTGTGTGTACAGGACTGGGTAATGGGAGGGACTTACTCACTGAGGTCATTAAGGTAAGTTTAGATCTTATCTCTTGGCTTAATCAGAATCCCCTGAAAACATCAGGCTGTCTCAAGTCTGGCTTTCAGCATTTGGGAGAGAAAGGTTGGTGATAGAGGAAGAAGCAGTAGGCATCTTACCATTCACTGTGTTGATGTTCATGTAATCTCAGTATCTCTCTCCAGGATCTTTCCTGTCACTATAAATCCAGTATATATCTAGTTTATCCTCCTACAGTGGGTAGGAAGGTCTGTTTCCCAGCTGTGGGAGATGGTGGGGGAATTAGGTGCAGAACTCCTTTTCAAACAGCTCTCAGACCCACATTTAGCCTTCACACCCAGCTGAACCTCTAAGAGAAATTCCTGAGCCCTTGAGGTGTTCTGTCATGGCATTCCGAGTTAGCTAGGCACTCAGTGTTCACGGAGCTGAGTCACCCTATTTACATTTATAGCCATGTTTTCCAGCTTCTAAATTGTATTTGAGGAGATTACATGATTTAAACTTTCCCTTATTGTCATTTAGTGAGATTTTTGAAGGTAAACGCACATATTAAGTCAGCTATCTGTAAACAGAAGGCTCCTTATTCCATGCCCTAGAGAGAATTCATCAACCCCCATAACCTAAACTTGCCATTCCTCTTACCTTCCTTTCTTTTGTCAATGGCTCCACCATCTACAGTGTTGCCCAAACCAGAAGCCTGAGAGTTATGATCTGTTCTTCTGTCTTACTCTCCACATCCCATCAATCATAAAATCCTTTTCCTTTGATTGACACCATATCATCCACAGATTTATCCTTTCTTTCCTAAATTATTGCCTGACTACTTGCCCCTCCACCAATCTTTTCTCCTGCCAATTCATGCTCCACCCACCACTAGTGAAATCTTCCTACAATCATATTTAATATTCACCAGTGGCTCCTCTTTGCTGTAGGATAACACTCAAAGTTTTAGGCATGGCATACAAAGCCATTTAAAATGAAATTCCTATCAAATTCCTAAAATTTACATCTTGCCATTTCTCTTTCTTTCATCTCCACCTTGCTCTGATGCCACCATTCCCACTAGCAACATCACACTTGCACAATGATACACAAGACATAAGTTGAATAAATATTTCTGAGTTACATTCTCAGAGAAGTATGTTTTTCATGGTTATGCAGGGTCCTCATGTTTCTAGATAAAGGGAGGGTCCTTAGAGTCAGTGTATCTGACGACAACCTCACTTCAGTTAAGACCTCATCTGAAAGGGGTAGAGCTGTGCTTTTGAAGGAACCTGTACAGACATGAAAAGGAAAACCTGTTTGTTTTCAGGTTCATTGTTTCCAGAGAAGAGCTAAACCTTCCTGTTTTAGTCATAGGATCCTCCTGGCACTGTGAACTTCCTCAGGTCACTGGACCTGCCACTGAGAAGCTGACAGTGTTTCCATAAAGAGATGTCGTATCTATTTTTTACATTGATGTAAAGAGCTTTTCAAACAGAATAGGGAATCTAGTTATTCTTTATAAACCTCAATGGAATAATTAGCACCCATGAGTAGACGCTACCTTCATTTCTGCTAATTCCTTGGGCTCAGTGAAAGGGACATATTTCTGGAACTCCAGGCTTTCCAACAAATGGATTGACTCGAAAGGTAATGACTTACCCATCACTGAGAGTACTCAAATATAGCATAAATATCCACTCTATGGTTATTAGACATTTCAAAGGAATCATATATTGGACTAGGTATTAAATCAAAGGAGCACAGATGCCCCTTCCCCACTTTGATATTCTTATTTGTCTCTGAGTCAAAGGATAATTACACAATCTTCCATTTTGCTTTGGCTGTGTAGACCTAGACTTTGGATAACAGCTGGGAAAACAGACTTTGAAACTAAAAGCCCAGGAATTATAGTGCCTATTTTTATCAGGTGGTTTTGTATAATCCAAAGATTAAGAAAAAAATGCTCTGAAGAAAGTTGTTTGTAGAATAAATTTCATCACAGTCAGTATTGTCATGATAAAATATTTTCATAACCAGTACATTGTCAAACAACAGATGATGAGCAGCTATTATGAACACTTTTCAATACGTTAACTAATTTAGATCCTTTCTTGAAGTTTATTGGAGTTTGAGAAGAACAATTTTTCTCCCCCTTACATTCTGTTGGTTTCATTCCATGAAATGAGCAGCTGGGTGTATCCAGATTTTTAAAGCTCTGGGTTTCAAAATAAAGATCATAGAGTAGCTTTAAATTAGCTTAAGGATTCAAGCTCTGAAAAAGTGTATATAGTATTGGTCAAGGTCCATTTAGGAAGAGAGAAATCATTTAGGTATTTCAAAAAGGGGTAACTTAACACAAAAATTGGTTATGAAGATATTGGAAAGGCTGAAGGAACAAGAAAAAAGAATTAGGTTACTGAAAGATTAGAAACTGCAGGAAACAAATTTCTCTCTGAAATAGTGCCACTGTGACTTGGGAGTCAGGAGCAGAAACTCCAGGGCTGGCCTGCTGGGTTCCTGTGACACTGCTGCCGGCTAGGGTTACCAACCCATCACCGTGCTGGTGACATGGCTGCTGTATCTGCTGCCACTTACATCCCAAACTGACACCCAACAAGGGGAAAGTCACTTCTCCCTTCTTACCTGCCAGTTCTCCCCAGTAGCCCCCATTGCTTGAATCCAATGGGAAGACAGGGAACAAGAAGGCCTGGAAAGCATGGTTGGCAGAACCACAATCTTTATAATCCAGAGCTGTGCTCAGTGGAGAGCACATAAGCAAATGACCAGATATTGGTCAACATGGTCCTAGTTTTCAAAGAGGAGAGAAAAGTCATTTCTATAAAGAGCAAACCAATCAGACCAACACCAACCTCTAGCAAGATTCTACAATGCATGACTGAGCGGTTGTTTGTGAGTCCTTACATAAGGAGGAGATAACCAGTACAAGCCAGCAGGGGACTGCTAATGAATTGTGTTCAGGAAGTACCTCTGAAAACCACATAATTGCAGGGGCCCAATTTTAGCTATTCAGAAAATAGCAAATGTGGGATTCCTTAGGAATAAGTGTCTGAGAAACTTGTCCAAAATCAGAGAGAGCAAATATTTTAGGTTTGCATAGAGCCAGTCACCTGTTCCATCAAAGTCCTTGTATATACTACATTGCACAGATGGAGAAGACTCTATTGACCTGAAAGGACCACAGAGATCTCCTTTATCTCTGTAAAGGCCACTGGGATTCAGAATCACTGAGTGCCCTGGCTGAAGTCATGCAGCTGGTTAATTGCAGAAGTGGACCTGCAGTTCAGATCTCTGAACTTACGGTTCATGCTTTACTGGCAGCACATCTCACAAAGGACTGACTGTATTACACAGCCTTGTATCATCTTCACAAGGATGGCTATTGTCTTTCCTGTCTGGATGGAAGGTTCGCAAGGAATCAACCAAATGCTCATTCTCAGGATGCTATGCTTCCTATGGCAAGCATCTGTGAACGCTGCAGGAGAGGAGCAAGGGTCTGAGGAATGTCCTTGACACCAGGCTTATGCCTGGGCACCCTTGAAACTGCTGGTTTCCCTTGTCTCCATATCCTCTTAGTAGTTACAGTTAGAAACTTTTTTTGAAACTACTGATTACAGGAAAGGTATAGCTTCCTAAAATTTATTGAAGTTTACCTGAATCATTGCTTTTAAGAATCTTGTTTACCTCTAGGAAAATCTGATTAAATCACAAATAAATTTGAAAAGAAAAATGACTATGTCCAGTCTCTTAGTTCATTTGAGATGCTACATCAAAATACCACCAACTGGGAGGCTTATAAAGAATAGCAATTTATTTCTCACAGTTCTGGAGGCCAGAAGTCTGAGATCAGGTACCAGCACAGCCTCTTCTGGGTAGCTGACATCTTCCTGACATGGGGGAAGGGGCCACAGAGCCCCGTGGGGTCTCTTATAAGTACATTAACTCCACTCAAGAGAGGTCAACCTTCATCACCTAAGCACCTTCCAAAGGTCCCACCTCCCAAATACCAACACATAGGACATTAGGATTTCAACATATGAATCTGGGGAGTGAGAGGAAACAAACATTCAAACTATAGTACCCATTTAACTCCCAGGTAAAGAATCTGCCTGCAATGCAGGAAACCCAGGTTCAAACCCTGGGTCCAGAGGATCTCCTGGAGAAGGGAATGGGCATCCACTCCAGTATTCTTGCCCCAAGAATTGGATGGACAGAGGAACCTGGTGGGCTACAGTCCATGGGGTCACAAGGAGTCAGACACGACTCAGTGACTAACACTTTCACTTTCAACTCCCATTCACTAAATTACCACTTGGAAATCTGCTGTGTGTTGGGCTCTGATTGTGCATTTTAAATGCATTATTTAAAATCCTTACTACCATCCTATGTATGTATGATGTAGGAATTATTTCAGTATTAAGGATAGGAAACTGAGGTTCAGAGGGCTGTCACACCCTAGATCAGTTCAGTTCAGTTCGGTCGCTCAGTCGAGTCCGACTCTTTGCGACCCCATGAATCACAGCACTCCAGGCCTCCCTGTCCATCACCAACTCCCAGAGTTTACCCAAACTTATGCGCGTCGAGTCAGTGATGCCATCCAGCCATCTCATCCTGGGTGGTCCCCTTCTCCTCCTGCCCCCAATCCCTCCTAGCATCAGGGTCTTTTCCAATGAGTCAACTCTTCACATCAGGTGGCCAAAGTGTTGGAGTTTCAGGTTCAGCATCAGTCCTTCCAATGAACACCCAGGACTGATCTCCTTTAGGATGGACTGGTTGAATCTCCTTGCAGTCCAAGGGACTCTCAAGAGTCTTCTCCAACACCACAGTTCAAAAGCATCAATTTTTCAGCACTCAGCTTTCTTCACAGTCCAACTCTCACATCCGTACATGACCACTGGAAAAACCATAGCCTTGACTACATGGACCTTTGTTGGCAAAGTAATGTCTCTGCTTTTCAATATGTTATCTAGGTTGGTCATAACTTTCCTTCCAAGGAGTAAGCGTCTTTTAATTTCATGGCTGCAATCACCATCTGCAGTGATTTTGGAGCCCAAAAAATAAAGTCTGACATTGTTTCCACATCTATCTGCCATGAAGCGATGGAACCAGATGCCATGATCTTAGTTTTCTGTATGTTGGACTTTAAGCCAACTTTTTCACTCTCCTCTTTCACTTTCTTCAAGAGGCTTTTTAGTTCCTCTTCACTTTCTGCCATAAGGGTGGTGTCATCTGCATATCTGACGTTATTGATATTTTGCCTGGCAATCTTGATTCCAGCTTGTGCTTCACCCAGCCCAGTGTTTCTCATGATGTACTCTGCATATAAGTTAAATAAGCAAGGTGACAATATACAGCCTTGACGTATTCCTTTTCCTATTCAGAACCAGTCTGCTGTTTCATGTCCAGTTCTAACTGTTGCTTCCTGACCTGCATACAGATTTCTCAAGAGGCAGGTCAGGTGGTCTGGTATTCCCATCTCTTTCAGAATTTTCCACAGTTTATTGTGGTCCACACAGTCAAAGGCTTTGGCATAGTCAATAAAGCAGAAATAGATGTTTTTCTGGAACTCTCTTGCTTTTTCGATGATCCAGCAGATCTTGGCAATTTGATCTCTGGTTCCTCTGCCTTTTCTAAAACCAGCTGGAACATCTGGAAGTTCATGGTTCACATATTGCTGAAGCCTGGCTGGGAGAATTTTAAGCATCACTTTTCTAGCATGTGAGATGAGTGCAATTGTGCGGTAGTTTGAGCATTCTTTGGCATTGCCTTTCTTTGGGATTGGAATGAAAACTGACCTTTGCCAGTCCCGTGGCCACTGCTGAGTTTTCCAAATTTGCTGGCATATTGAATGCAGCACTTTCACAGCATCATCTTTCAGGATTTGAAATAGCTCAACTGGAATTCCATCACCTCCACTAACTTTATTTGTAGTGATGCTTTCCAAGGCCCACTTGACTTCACATCCCAGGATGTCTGGTTCTAGGTGAGTGATCACACCATCGTGATTATCTGGGTCATGAAGATCTTTTTTGTACAGTTCTTCTGTGTATTCTTGCCACCTCTTCTTAATATCTTCTGCTTCTACTAGGTCCATACCACACACTAGTAGGAGGAGGAAAATCTGAGAGTTGAACCCAGTCCCTCTGCCCCCAAAGGACATGCTCTTCCCACTCTGATATGTGCTCTTTGTTGATTCAACATTCCTGCCGATGTGTGTCAATTTCTTTTTTCTGGAAAAATCACAGAATTGTACCTCAAGTACTTGTAAAGACATTTGTTAAAGAAATAAAAATCCATTTTTACTTATTTACTTATTAAAAACATTTTTCTGTTTGCACTGGGTTTTCATTGCGGGGTGTGGGCTTTGTGTAACTGCAGCTAGTGGAAGCTATTCTTTTGCTGCAGTGCACAGCCTTCTCACCGCTGTGGCCTCTGCTGTTGCAGAGCACGGGCCCTAAGCACACAGGCTTCAGTAGCTGTGGCCCATTAGCCTAGTTGCTTTGTGGTATTTAAAATCCTTCTAGATCACAAATCAAATCTGCATCCCCTGCATTGGCAAGCAGACCTGGGAAGTTCTAGAACTCCATTTCAAAACACAGACCAATGCCATGTTCCAATAACAGAAAATAAACGTATAGATCCATTACATGAACTGCTACTTCTAAAATAACCATGTGGTTCCCAGCGAGAGGTTGTTCCTCTAACCATTGATGATGTCCTGGGACTTCCTTAGCTTTAATACAATTAGGTCTGGCTCTTTAAATGAAGCAAGAATAATGCAGAACTGAAGTCAACCTCTGGCCCAGAGTAGGATGTTGCCCATGGCTGGTGAATGTGTCACTGTGATGACACTAAGTATTTGGAAGAACTAGTGAACAGCCTGAGGTTAAGGGGAAAGCAACTGTAAGGCTAATAAATGGTTGTTATACTAGGAAACTATCTTATTGAAGACAAACGATTTCTTTGGGTAGATATTTTAAGGATGCAGATTATATATGTATTTTTCTTGCTACATTTTTTCTTTGCTTATTCTCCAAAGTATCCCAACTAACTGCCTGCAGCAGAGCTAGACAATCTTTCCGTAAACGACTAACTAAAGAGTAACTGTGTTTGATGTTGCAGTTCTCATGGTCTCTGTTGCAGCCACTGGAGTCTGAGAGCAGCCTTAGACAATAGGTAAGAGAATGAATTTCGCTGTGTTCCAATAAAGCTTTATTTGTTCACCCCTGGGCTACAAGGTCAAAAGCACCTAATAATAAATATTGCTTCTACTTATATGCCCCCCAAACTTTCAAATCAAAGAAACCAAGTTACATTTATGATTTTTTTTTACAGCACTATGAATGTTGCATCATTCACACCCAACACTGAATGTGACATTTCTTTAATGTGAATGTTTACCAGACTTGTTACCAATGATTTGGATGAGATCTTTGGTATTTGCTTATCTGCTGTATTTCTTAGTGGCTCTGCATTCAAACAGAGAAGGATCTGGTTGTGGATGCTGGGAGGGCCTCCAGGATGAGCCTCCAGTCATCCAGAATCACACACCAAGTGGCAGTGCTAAGGTGGTTTTTTGATGAAGAGGCGATGAATATTTTTCTAAACCTGCCGTCTCTGGGACTCTAAAATAGTTCAGACTAGTAGCAGGGTAATTTCACTTGAATAAAGAAGTGAAGTCTCTCAGTCGTGTCCGACTCTTTGTGACCCCATGAACTGTAGCCTGCCAGGCTCCTCTGTCCCTGGGATTTTCCAGGCAACCCGGGTCTCCCGCAATGTAGACAAACGCTTTACCGTCTGAGCCATCAGAAAAGTCCTTGAATAAGTTACTGGAATTTTCCATGGTCTAAGTACATGCTAAGTCTTTTAAAGTATGAGGCTTCCCTGGTGGCTCAGGAGGTAAAGATCTTCCTGAAATGCAGGAGACCTGAGTTTGATCCCTGGGTTGGGAAGATCCCCTGGAGAAGGAAATGGCAACCTACTCCAGTATTCTTGTCTGGGAAATCCCAAAGAGTCGGACACAACTGAGTGACTAACACTTTCACACTTCCAAAGCATTACTTATGATTAAGCAGTTGGTCATGAGTGAGTGATGAGTGATAGTTGTTCAGTCGAGTCCGACTCTTTTCGACCCCGTGAACTGTAGCCTGCTGGGCTCCTTTGTCCATGGGATTCTCCAGGCAAGAATACTGGAGTGGGTTGCCATTTCCTTCCCCAGGGCATCTTCCCGACCCAGGGATTGAACCCGGGTCTCCTGCACTGCAGGCAGATTCTTTACCATCTGAGTCACCAGAGAAGCCAATTTGTCATGCAGACTCCTGATTTTGTTTGTTTGGGTGTTTGTGTGTTTGATCACTAAATGAGGTATCATTTTTTAGATAGCCAATAATAGCATATTCAATATGGTTTATGAAGCTAATAAATTAACTCAGTTGCAGCTCTTTTCCCTAGAGATTTTTTTCAGGGTTATGTTCCTTATAAAAGAAGACACTCATTTACATATTTTTCTTAGTTATGATGATAATATGCTAATATGAAACTTTAATCTCTAATGATATAGAGTGTGTGTGTGTGTGTGTGTGTGTGTGTGTGTGTGCGCGCGCTCAGTTGTGTTCGACTCTTTGAGACCCCGTGGATTGTAGCCTGCCAGGCTCCTCTGTCCATGGGATTTTCCAGGCAAGAATAGTGGAATGGGTTGCCATTTCCTACTCCAACGATATAGTGATATAGTACCTCTATGATAATATGAAAATCCAATAATGTATCATTCCTTACAGTCTTAGTTATCAATCACATTAGGATGTCATAGCATATTATATTTTGGAGCTCAGCTTCTTTTTAGGGAAGAGACAGCATTAACAATTTAAAACTTATTTTGAAGGAAGTCCCTGGTGGTCCAGTGGTTAGAACTGCGCTTCCACTGCAGGGTGTCTGTTTTCAATACCTGGTTGGAGAACTAAGATCTCATATGCCTTTCAGTGCAGCCATAAAAAAAAAAAAAAAAAAAAAAGAAGAAGAAGAAAGCATCAAATTGTGAATTAACATTAGATTAGTTGCTCAATTGCTTAAATGCAATAACAGGAGAGAACTACCCAGAACAACGGGGGGCTTGCAGTAAACGTTAGTTTCTAAGAGTTTATTTCTATTATATAAATATCAGCCATACTGTATATTATGAGATTAATTGTTAGAAGCTGTGCCTGAACTGCCATCAGAGTTAGGAATTCTGTTTTCTAAATGGAGGAACATAGTCTATTTAGAGAGGAAAACAGAGGCAAATATGAATAAAATTTACTTACTGTCAACCAAGGCCTTCAAAGATTGAAGCTTTAAAAAAATTTTTAAACTTGATTTGCTTATTTTTGGCTACACTGGGTCCTTGTGCTGCCTGTGGGTTTTCTCTAGTTGCAGGGAACAGGGACTACTCTTTAGCTGCAGTGTGTGAGCTTCTTATTGAGGTGACTTTTCGTGTTGCAGAGCACAGCCTGTAGGTGGGCAGGCTCAATAGCTGAGAAAGTGAAAGTATTAGTCACTCAGTTGTGTCCCATTCTTTGTGACCCCATGGACTGTAGCCCACCAGGCTTCTCTGTCCATGGGATTCTCCAGGTAAGAATACTGGAGTAGGTTGCCCTTTCCTTCTCCAGGGGATCTTCCTGACCCAGGGATTTAACCCAGGTCTCCGGTGATGAAGGCAGACTCTACCTACTGAGCCACCAGGGAAGACCTCAGTAGTTGTAGTGCATGGGTTTACTACATGCAGTTGTCCAGAGGCATGTGGGGTCTTCCCGAGCCGAGGATCAAACCTGTGCCTGCTGCATTGCCAGGCAGATTCTTAGCCACTGGATCAACAGGGAAGTCCCAAAGATTGTTTTAAGCTAAAAACAAACCCCTTATTATGTATTTATTGACATGCCCATTGCTTTATCTGATTTCAGGTAATCAGAAATACACAGATTTGACAACATCCCTTTGAGAAAAACTAAAAAATAGTACTAGCAGTTGTAATTTGAATGGTGAAGGTGATGGTGAGCAATGAGATTCAGTACCAAATGGATAATAATGGATCCTATCAATGACATGTTTTCTGGGAGATTTTAATGAATGCTACAATTGCCCTCAGCTCACATGCTAGTAAAGTAATGCTCAGAATTCTCCAAGCCAGGCTTCAGCAATATGTGAACCGTGAACTTCCAGATGTTCAAGCTGGATCTAGAAAAGGCAGAGGAACCAGAGATCCTCCTTGGAAGGAAAATTATGACCAACCTAGACAGCACATTAAAAAGTAGAGACATTACTTTGCCAACAAAGATCCGTCTATTCAAGGCTATGGTTTTTCCAGTGGTCATGTATGGATGTGAGATTTGGATTGTGAAGAAAGCTGAGAGCCGAAGAATTGATGCTTTTGAGCTGTGGTGTTGGAGAAGATTCTTAGAGTCCCTTGGATTCCAAGGAGATCTAACCAGTTCATCCTAAAGGAGATCAGTCCTGGGTGTTCATTGGAAGGACTGATGTTGAAGCTGAAATTCCAATATTTTGGCCACCTGATACAAAGAATTGACTCATTTGAAAAGACCCTGATGCTGGGAAAGATTGAGGGCAGGAGGAGAAGGGGATGACAGAGGATGAGATGCTTGGATGGCATCACTGACTCTATGGACATGAATTTGGGTAAACTCCAGGAGTTAGTGATGGAAAGGGAGGCCTGGTGTGCTGCAGTCCATGGGGTCTCAAAGAGTCAGACATGACTGAGCGACTGACTGACTGACTGACCAATGATATAATGTAGTGGGATAATTCTAGTGATTTTTTAAAATTTATACTTTCAACACCTATAAAATGTCTCCTCCCCCGCTGCTTTTTTTGCCTCCCAGTTTTTGCAAACTCCACATGCATGTGGCTCAAAATACCAGGTATAATTGAAAGTTCCCACATGAGGAAAGAAAGAAAAACACAATGCTATTTAACACTTATTAATGTGAAAAAAACAGTAACATGTTCTTTTTGTTTGTTTTTTTTGGTAGGTTGTTCTGCGAACTACTTCACTATAATTGTTCCTTTCAAAGAATTAAAAAGGTAAAGTTTGAAATTCATCTGAAAGGCAGTGCTCAATGATGTGAGCGTCCAAATAGGAAAAAAAAAAAAAAAAGAGCCAGTACTTTGTGCTGAAACAGATCCAGAGTACAGAGTTCTACGTGTTCGGTGCCCATGCCTGGCCACCTGGCACATTGACTAACCCTCTCCCCACACCGGCCACTGGTCTTAGGATGAACAGGAGCACAGGAAGGCTCAGCTTCCGGAAAATCTTTCACTCTGGCTGCCCTGGGCCATCTCAGGAATGCAGGGCTTTCCTGAAAAATTTTAATGTTTCTGGGGAGTCCTGGGACCCACCAGGACTGGCAATGCCACTTGGGTGGAACATCTCCAATCTGGACAAAGGTCTGTCAGTCTCCATCCTTCAAGGCACTCTTTAACCCTTGACTCTGTGTGTGATGTCCCCACTAGCTTCAAGGAGCTCCAGGACTCATGCTCGGAGTCATAGTCCCTGCCCATGACCTGGACTGCTTCCAGGAGGGTGGACTTCTGAGCTGACCACTTTTGCAGGCTAGTGAAATATTTCTTTCATGAGATTGTGACCCCTCCTAAAGGGGCTGACACTCTGATGTGAGATGGCTTACTCACACTGGATACAAGAGATGATCAGGACTCTGGGATGCCAGGACAGAATGCCCCCCACCCCCAGCTTTAGACTTGAGCTCAAGCAGCATCAGTGCTTGCCTGTGCCTGTCCTGACTGTGGCTTCCTCCGATCAACACCCAAGGGCAGCGGGAGGCTGCAGGCATCTCTTACCCTGTGGACCTTTCACTGCTGGGGTAACCCTATCCCTCTGTAAGTTCCTTGCCCAGCTAGGCAGTCCTCTCTGGTGGCCAAGCCTATCTGCTCTGAAGGCTTTCAGATCATTGGTTTAGGACACTGATTGGCCCTTCTGATTTGGATTCTCCTTTGCCCCCAGGGAATTTGGTGGCCTCATGATCCCCTGGGATAAAGGGAGAACATTTCTTGCAGTTTTCTAACTTCACCAATAGGCCCCTCACCTACCCTGCTGGCTGTTGGCAATGGGTGGAAGGTAGGGGTGGGGTCAGCAGGGAAAGAAGTCACATTATGGGAATGTAGTGAAAGAGAAAACAGGGTTGGAAGACAAGTTGCTCTCCCTTTATCCTATAAAATTCCACCCTGTAAACTTGATATGACCCCCAAGTAGATTATTGCCCATATTCTCTGGTATTCTCTGGATGAGATTTTCATCTGTGGTTGTCATCAGTGGAGCACAGTTATCAGTTTTGAGAGAGCCTTTGGAAACCAGTACTCACAGGCTACATGACCAATGAGCCAGTATCATACATAAACGTTACAAACAGCGTTAAATACATGCAGGGGTTGTTCTGTTCACTTCCTAAGTTGTGTCCTACTCTTTGAGACCCCATGGACTGCAACATGCCAGGCTTCCCTGTCCTTCACTATCTTCTAGAGTTTGCTCAAACTCATGTCCATTTAGTTGGTGATACCATCCAACCATCTCATCCTCTGTCATCCCCTTCTCCTCCTGCCTTCAACCTTTCCCAGCATCAGGGTCTTTTCCAATGAATTCGCTCTTTGCATCAAGTGGCCAAAATATTGGAGCTTCAGCTTCAGCATAAGTCCTTCCAATGAATATTCCAGGTTGAATTCCTTTAGGATTGACTGGTTTGATCTTTCTCTCCAAGGATTCTCAAGAGTCTTCTCCAACACCACAGTTCAAAAGCATCAATTCTTCGGTGCTCAGCCTTCTTCACAGTCCAACTCTCACATCCATACATGACTACTGGAAAAACCATAGCTTTGACTAGATGGACCTTTGTTGGCAACGTGATGTCTCTGCATTTTTTTTCTTTCCTGTTTTTAATATGCTGTCAAGGTTTGTCATAGCTTTTCTACCAAGTAGCAAGTGTCTTTCAATTTTCTGGCTGCAATCACCATCCACAGTGATTTTGGAGTCCAAGAAAATAAAATCTGCCACTGTTTCTATTTTTTCCCCATCTACTTGCGATGAAGTGATGGGACTGGATACCATAATCTTCGTTTTTGGAATGTTGAGTTTTAGGTCAGCTTTTTCCACCCTCTTCTTTCACTGTTATCAAGAGGCTCTTCAGTTTCTCTTTGCTTTCTGCCGTTAGAGTGGTATTATGTGCCTATCTGAGCTTGTTGATATTTCTCCTGGCAGTCTTGATTCCAGCTTGTGAGTCATCCAGTTCAGCATTTCAAATGATGTACTCTGCATTTAAGTTTTTTTGGTGGGGAGGAAAATAGGAAATTATCCAAGAATAGCACAGGTGATGATAAAGACCATGAAGAGACGATCTTGGGACCTAGACAGAAAAATAAGGTCCTTGGAGGTTTGCCACAACTGGATAATAAATGCATATCAAAGTATCTCTTCCACCTCTTTCTATCCATTATTCTGAATCTTCATCAATGAATCACTATACTTTCCAGGGACCCACACGTTTTGTAAAACATTTTTTAATCACAGTGTTTAGTTAGACAGAGCCTTTCAAAAAATAAAGAAGACTGGGAGCCCATATGCCCCACATGGGGGTGGCTCTGCTTGGCTGCGACCTTTTCTTTCAAAGTTAGTATAAATTGACTCACTACAGAGTATCATGTTCTGTATTGAACGCCTTGAGACCATACCACAAAACCTGTGTGATGTAGCTACCGCCCTGGAGAACCACACTCTTGGTGATTACCCAAAATTCAGACATATGAAACACATCAGGAAAAATCTAACAGTAGATGTTGAATGGTGCTTAATTAGACACATCTGAAAATAAAGGGCAGAAATGATCATGGCTCAGGGTTTTGGAAAGGGAAAGTTCAGTTTGGGCTGGTATCCCCAGAACCGCTTGGTGGCTCCTGATGCAGGCACTGAAGTTCCAGCTGGACTTGGACCAGCTCAGAAGTATACAGTGGGCTTGAGTAGGGAGACCTGAGGACACTCTGAACTGAAGAAGGCACAGCCTGAGTTTTCTTGGAACTAGGCTCTCCCTGAAGAGCGTTTTACTGCTGTGGATGGGCATGGTGAGCCATTAGGGAACCCTGCCCTGCCTTGCCAACAGATGAGGTTGATGGAATACCCTCTGGGGTAGAAGTCTCTCATTGGGAATAATCTCGGTGGTTTCTTCAACACCAATCTCTTGACATAGACCTAGCCCAACAATCACTCTTTCCTGTCTTTCTTGCCATCCTGTTTCCACCCTCCCGCCACCCTGCTGGCCCTGGTTTGGTTTCTGAATTTGCTGTCTGCCCCGGTGTCCAAGCACAAATGTTGGTCTTCTCCTTGTATTCCTAACCCAGTGTCGACTCAGTGTTACGTGATGGCAGGGAGCCTTGGACTTGATGTCAGAAGACCCAGGGCTGAAGCTGGCTCTGTGACCTTGGGCAGGTCACTGCATGCCTCAGAACCTTTGTTTATTTAAAATGGAGATAACGATGCTTTACTACTTACATTATGCGGTGTTTAGAGGAGAAAAACGAAGTACTTTAGCTTAAAAGAGTAATGTGCTGTGCTTAGCCATGTCAGACTCTTTGCGACCCCGTGGATAGTAGCCCACCAGGCTTCTCTGTCCAGGGAATTCTCCAGGCAAGAATACTGTAGTGGGTAGCCTACCCCTTCTCCGGGGGATCTTCCCAACCCAGGAATTTAACTAGAGTCTCTTGCATTGCAGGCAGATTCTTTACCAGCTGAGCTACCAGGGAAACCCTAAAAGAGTATTATCTAATACTTAAATAAAACTTATTTTGTGTTAGGCAGTTGTCTAAGTGTTTTAGATATATTGACTATTTTAATTCTCAAAACAACCCTATGAAGATGAAACTGTTAATATGGCCATTTACGGTGGGGAAGTTTAGGCACAGAGAGATTAAGTAATTTTCCAAAGAGTAACGCATTTATTAAATATAAGACTTGGGGTTTTAACCTGGCACCCTGATACCAGAATCCATCCTTTGAACAGCCACATTATATCGTGTATCTAATTGTCGCTATAAGAGCTAACACTTACCTAAGGCTTTATGTATTCCAGTGTGTGGGCTCAGTCACTCAGTCGTGTCCAGCTCTTTGTGACCCCATGGACTTTAGCCCGCCATGTCAGAGATGGTTCCAAATGTCCAGTTAACTCATTTAAATCTTACAGAAGTCCTTGGAGGGATGTGGAGGCAGGTATTGTTGTCATTTGTATTTAAATCATTGGTAAAAACATCCACAAATGGGAAAATGGGATAAGTAGATGTTGCTTTCCCTGTTCCTCCCACTAAATGCAACTGAAGGCCCTGTACTTTATGTAAAACAAACACAGGAAGGCTCAGAGGGATGGAGAGAGGGCAGATTGACAAGGGACTCAGAATCCAAGGAACCGTATGATCATGAGTTCCCTGTACTTTCTTTTTTGCCTCATGTATCCCAGACTTGGAGCTGAAGAAGCTGGCAACTTGGAAATGCCAATGAGAATGGACAAAAGAAGCCCCAGCAGATGCCTGCTCTCTCCAGCCAAAGGAGCAGCCTAGCAAGGCAGAAACTTCTTAGACAGTAACCGCTCTTCTCCAGCCAACCACTACAGCAAATCTGTGGCCCCATTTCCACCCCTGCCAGTGGCGAGACTAGATCCCCACCCTTGTGAGGCTTATACCAGGAGCCCCATTCTCTCTGCCAGGATGGTGTCTGGAAAGGCAGGATAGAGAGCCAGGACATTCATCCGTAGCCCTGGGAGATTATGAGGCCTCCTCCCGAGCTGTCAGTGGAGATCAGCAGAGAGCCATCTGTCATGAATGGGGTGCACTTCCCCCATCCCCATCCCTGGGAAAGTGTTGAAGGAGGTCTAATGGGGTGTCAGGATTTCCTCCACTGCCTGGCAGTAGTGAGGTCCTCTTACGTCTGCAACAACATGTCAGTGAGGCTGCGAGAGGAGCAGTCATGAAGACCTCCAAGCTGTCCACCCAGAGAGCTAACAGCACTACTGGCCTAGTGCAGAGTCGAACTCCCACCCACACCCAGCAGTAGAGAGGAGTCCCACCTCGGGGGTCCACGACGGCCAAGTGGAAACCTGTGCTTCTACCCCCACCTGACAGTGAAGAGGTGGTCCCTGCTTCCCCACCGCCCCCCGCCCAGACAAAGTGATGTTACAGGAAGCCGGAGACAAGCAAGGCTTAAATAAGATCAGAGTCTCCTAACAGAGGCTTCCCTGGTCACTCAGTGGTAAAGAACCCCCTGCGAATGCAGGAGACGTGGGTTCCATCCCTGGGCTGGGAAGATGCCCTGGAGAAGGAAATGGCAGCTCACTCCAATATTCTTGCCTGAAGAATTCCATGGACAGAGGAGCCTGGTGGGTCATGGTTTGGATGTGACTTAGAGACGAAGCAAGGACAACAGTTAGTTCCTCACAGAATGCCCCATATGTCCTGGATTCAATTTTAAAAATCGCTCATCACACCAAGAACAAGGAAGAGCTCAAACTAAATGAAAAAAGACAGATCGATAGATACCAACACCAAGATCAGAGACGTCGAATTATCTGACAAGGATTTAAAGCAGTCATCATAAAGAAGCTTCTGTGGCTTATTTCACTTAACAAAATGCCCTCCATGGAGGCCTTTCTCAGGAAGGAGAGTAAAAATAAGAAAATTAGGTCCACATGCACTCATTTTTTCTTCTAATATCTTAAAGAACTCTTTGACAATTTTCTGAAATACTGCATCTGAAGTGTCCCCTAACATAATGATTAGAATTTCTCTAAATCTACTAACTCTCTTAACAACTTAGAATGTGTGTTATAGAGACAGTGGTTGAAAGATATTTCACCATATACTGGCTTTTATTTTATCAACAACTCATTTCACACAGTTTCCCTTGCTTATTTCCCCAAATCTCTTTTTCTGACCTTTTTTAAATCAAAAAGCAGAATTTAACTATAACGTTGTACCCCTGAGATTTCCAATCATAGTGTCAACAAATTTTCATCCTTTTGTTGTTGTTGTTATCTCTGTTTATATAGATTAATTGGCATCTTTTATCTTTAAGAATCTTTGTTATCACTAACAAGCTCCTGTTTTCCTTTCTGGTTTTGTATCTTTTTTCCACATCTTTCTCAAACTATAATCTTGCTTTGTGTTCTCTTTTCTTCTTTATTTCCACCATAACATTTTACCAATACTTTGTCCCTACACTGAAAACCTAATATTATTTATAATTTTTTTCTTTCTTGCTCCTGTGAATTGAAAAAGATAGATTTCAACATTGCCGTAAACTTTCTTTTACTAAATTACCTCAGAACTAGAGGTTTTACATAAAGTGCTTTACACAACAGAAATCTCAGAATCGATTTTCGTTTTTCACTAAAATGAAGGATGATAGTGATTATACAAAATCTTTTTTTCCTATCCTCAGGTACTTAGAGAGAAAACCCTTCTGAAAAGGAATGAAATTTAGAAATATCTGGGACCAACATGGGGTCTCTACAGAGTTGTGTATCATGGAGTCAGCTGGTCCAGAGACTCTTGTAATAGATGATTTCAGTTCCCAAACCAGTGCCCGTCATCAGCATTAAACCGTGTTGGGCAGTGCGTGTCCCAGCATTAAGTGCTCTTGTCCTTAATTTTCTTGATGAAGCAGCCTCAGACATAAGGTGTCTTGGGTAACCACCATATCTCAGGCTGGGAGGGCTCTGAGGTATTTATTCGTGAGATTTGAGTTTATTGCCCCAAATCCAAGTCAAATCAGCCTAAGTATAAATAACTCATTGATCTAGGGAGCTTCTGGAAGCCAAGGGAAGGATTAGTGTTCCTCCGGGATCTTGGCTTCTTATTCACCCATGGCTGGGACAGTGGGCAAGATAAGATTAGCTAAAAAAAGATGGAGCAGTTCTTTTAAAATACTAGCGTACTCTCTGAGGATATTTATTTGTTATTATAGTCTGGCAGTACTTTTCAATAAAGCTTAACATTTGCTCTGGAGGAAAATGTTGCTCCCTCACAATTCAGTCTGAGCCAGATGGGGACACTTTATTCCCCCTGGCAATACAATCTGTGGAAGCTGCTATGAAATTATGAGAACTGTGGTATTTGGGGGGTGAGATACTTGAAAGAACAATGGGTTGATGGGTGGAAACCCAACATGACCCCAATTCACTCTGTGACACGGAGCAAGTCCAGCTTCTGGACATTTTTTTGTTTTTTTGTTTTAATTTGTATGGAATTAATCATTAGTTTTCAGATTTTTACAGTATGAAAACTCTTTTTAATTTCAAAAAGTTATGGATAGCATGTGTAAAGGTATCAATTTTGTTGCCCAGTGGAGGGGAGAAAAAAACCTCTAAGTGTATATTAGTTTTAAGACTTGTAGCAACTCCAGTCTCTGTAAGTTCAAATGCTGCAGACTGGAACCAGTGGTCTGGTTGACTTTGCGATCCCTTCTGGCTCTGATATTCTGGGATTCAAGTCAGAAGAATTTGGACTTCTTAGAAAACATTCATTTATTCAAGAAGAAAGCTGACATTAAATATTACCAGACTCAAGAGCAGCATTAGAAATTTTGAAAGAGATGAATTAAGGCAGATTTCAGGGTCAAAAAAATCTGACCTGAGAGAGAAGCTGGAAGGAGGGACCAATACTAACAGCAGTGGGAGGCACTGAGAGACAGAATGGGGAGCCTGTTACATAATGTGGTTCTATTTTGTGCCCATCTAAGCTTACTACACTGTTGTGGTTGGACCAGCCTTGTGATTTTATGATTGCAACACATCCTTCAGAAATAATTATCAGGAAACTTTGAAAGAATAAAGGTCTATTACTTACAAGGCCTAGAAATCACATAGCACACACCTGGGCTCCTACAATGAGGTCCTAGGTAGGAAGATAATGCTTTTGAGCCTGGGCTTCTGCTTTTATTGGAGGCCTAGGGTTTTGTAGTTCACTTATTGAAATCAACCAAGATCTGTAAAACAAAGGAAGCTCCTTGGAGGGGGAGGCCTGGGTTCAATCCCTGGGTTGGGAAGAGGCCCTAGAGAAGGGAATGGCTACCCATTCCAGTATTCTT
Source organism: Oryx dammah (assembly GCF_014754425.2). Classification (NCBI taxonomy): domain Eukaryota; kingdom Metazoa; phylum Chordata; class Mammalia; order Artiodactyla; family Bovidae; genus Oryx; species Oryx dammah. The sequence goes on from NW_024080625.1 coordinate 2,556,745, forward strand.
GCCTGGAAAATCCCATGGACAGTGGAGCCTGGCGGGCTGCCATCCAGAGAAGTCACAAAGAGGTGGATATAACTGACCAACACTTTCACTTACAGGAACAGGGTCAGATGTCATGATGGCTAACCAAGGAAGCAGAGGAGAAGGCAATCTTGACTCTCTGACAAGGTGGACCAACTCTTCTGATCTTAAGCAAATATATTATGTAATAATATTTAAATATAAAATAATAATATAATTAATTATATGTGGTAACATTTGTTCTATTAAATAGTGTTTGCATATAAAGGCATCAGGACAGTGGGTAGTATAAAGTAGGCTACTTTCCCTTCTTCTCCTTAATCAAAATAACAGTTGATGTGTTACTTATAGCCTCCTAGGTGTTGGTCAGGCACTGTCATGTCCAACTCTTTGTGACCCCATGGGCTGCAGCACCCCAAATTTCCCTGTCCTTTGCCATCTCCCGGAGTTTGCTCAGGTTCAAGGTTAGCACCAGTTGAGCTGACATCAAGAAGTTACTGGCAAGAGACACAGATGTATAGAACAGTCTTTTGGACTCTGTGGGAGAGGGAGAGGGTGGGATGATTTGGGAGAATGGCATTGAAACATGTATAATATCATATATGAAACGAATCACCAGTCCAGGTTCGATGCAGGATACTGGATGCTTGGGGCTGGTGCACTGGGATGACCCAGAGGGATGGTACGGGGAGGGAGGAGGGAGGGGGGTTCAGGATGGGCAACACGTGTATACCTGTGGCGAATTCGTGTTGATGTATGGCAAAACCAACACAATATTGTAAAGTAATTAACCTCCAATGAAATAAATTTATATTAAAAAAAGAAGTTACTGGCAATGTTTGGGGATAATTTCTACATTGTATTGATATGCTCACCGAAAAATACATCTTTGTAGCTTGTCTCTTTTTTATGTTTTCAGTATTTTGTATGCTTCACATAAAAAAGGAGATTGATTCTCAAAGACATTCTGCCTTACAGCACTCTTCCTGAAATTTTAAGGACATCCGAACTTGACAGTTTTTATTTCCCAGAGTTAAACACAGATTGGGTATTAGGCTGAAGATATCAAGTCACATTTCTACCCAAATAGTCATCTAACAGATGAGAAACAAGACAAGCAAATAAGGACAATCCACACGAATTTTTGTTTAATGTTATATATTGTGGTTCATAATTCACTGTTTTTTAAAAAAATATTTGTTTATTTACTTTTACATTTTTGGCTGTGCTGGGTCTTTGTTGTTGTGTGTGGGCTTTCTCTAGTTGCTGCAAGCAGGGGCTAACCTTCACTGAAATGCAGAAGCTTCTCATTGCAATGGCTTCTCCTGCGATGGAGCACAGGCTGTAGGCACGTGGACTCAGTCCTTGTGGTGCATGGGCTGAGTTGCCCCATATCATGTGGAAACTTGCTGGACTTGGGATCCAAGTCCCCAAGTCCCTTGGGACCCCAAACTTGGGATCAAACCTGTGTCCCCTTTATTGGCAGATGGATTCTTAACCACTGGGCCACCAAGGAAGTCCCTTGAGTATTTTTAAAGTTAACAGTTGTCAAGATTTTTAAAGGTTATTAATATTTTGATTCCCATTTTCAAGCAAATATTCCCTTAGAAGAATAGAAACTCCCTCTATTTCTCCAGCAAACTCAAGTAGAAGCTCTAAGAAAAACATAGAGCTTAGAAGAAAGTGTTGATCCAAATATGAATCAAATTAAATGTGGTAGTGTTCTGAGAAGTTCATGCAATGTAAGGAAAGTAGACCCTTTACATTCTCTTTGAAGTTGTAGAACTATACTGACAGAAGAATTACATTATATTTTTTCAATGAATCATGTTACTTGATTCTTCAGTGAATAATGATCATATACTCACGGACTGTGAGTGATGTGCTGTTTTCACTTTTCAGAATCAACCTTAATGGCAAAGCATGTTTAGGTAACGACGTATAAATGTTCTTTCTAATCTAAACCTTGAAATCTGTAAATTGATACATAGCTGATATAAATTGAAAGTGGATACACGAGAAAGAGGAAATGGAGTTCCAAACAGAGAAAACAGTGGGGAGAAATCTATCAAAGAAACGATAGATGACATTTTTCCAAAATAAAGCACATGTCTCCAGGTTGAAAGATTGGACTGATTGCTCAGCTCAATAAATGAAATATATGTCCACCATGAAGCCACATCATTGTGAAATTTTGAAAGCCCAAGGATAGAGAAAAGATCCTGAAAGCTTCCGGATAAAGAGAAAACCACTTTAGAAGTAAGTCAGACAGAGGAGAAATACTGTATGACATCCCTTATATATGGAATCTAAAAAGAAATGATACAAATGAATTTACTTACAAAACAGAAAGAGACTCACAGACCGAGAGAACGAACTTATGGTTGCCTGTACACACTGCTATATTTAAAGTGGATAACCAACAAAGACCTATTGTTTAGCACATGGAATTCTGCCAAATGTTATGGGACAGCCTGGATGGGAGCGGGATTTGGGGGAGAACGGATACATGTATATGTATGGCTGAGTCACTTTGCTGTTCACCTGAAATTATCACAACATTGTTAATTGGTTATACCCCAATACAAAATAAAAAGTTAATTCCAGGAAAAACTAAAAACTGAACAAAAAATACACAAAGGACTGGTTTTAATAATGGCATTATTTGTAGTCTTGTTAATCTTGCCACAGAGATTTTTTTCTTCCACTCAAGCCAATATTACTGTAGTCAAACCCTTTCTCCTGAAAGCCTGTCTTCTGAGTTTTACCTCTGAACTCTTCCCTCACTGCCCTTCTTGTTCCACACACTGAAACTCTTCCTACAAGGTTCTATCAAATACCCACAACAACCTCATCTCTCCTTAACCCATTTCCAGATCTGACACTGGGACAGACTAAGTGAATCCTGGCCTGGATCTGCCTCTTTGCTGGGAGAGGCATCTCTTCAGCTGTCCTCTGTTCTGGGCAGTACTGAGTGTGGAGTTCTCACTCCAGGCCAGCTGGCCTCAGCAAGGTTGAGGAGATTGCCTCCAATCTGCGGAGATTGCCTCCAATCTGCTCTTGTCGCACCAAGATATTGATAACTCCTTTTTTTTTTTTTTTTCCCTGCTTGGAGCTGAGTCAATCTATAAACACCATCACACCATCACTAGAATTCTCTCTGCTGATTTCGAAACAGACCAGTCTACACAGCATTACTATCAAGTGGAGACGGCAAGGTAGCAAGAGTCTGCTTAAACTGACAGTAAATACATGGGTGGGTGGGCACTGTGCCTGAGGAATGCTTAAGGATTCATGCTTGAATTTACATATTTGTACAAGATCAAAACTCCTTCATTACTTTGTTCTGTCTCTGCTCTCCCCAATTTCCCTGTATGTCTCGCGTGACAGTCGCACAGTACTACACTCCCAGGGACCTACTGGCCTCCACACATCTATATCTTCCACTGTGTGTGTTAGGCTCTCAGTTGTGTCCGACTTTTCGCTATCCCAAGGACTGTAGCCCTCCAGGCTACTCTGTCCATGGAATTCTCCAGGCAAGAGTCTGGAGTGGGTTGCCATTCCCCTCTCCAGGGGATCTTCCCCATCCAGGGACTGAACCTGGGTCTCCCACATTGCAGGCGGATCCTTGGCTGTCTGAGCCATCGGCTTGTTCCTGACTTCCATTACCATTTCATTATTCCATGCATTTTTAGGTGTCCCTGTGTCCTTATAGCCTGAAGATGTCCTTATAGCTTTCATGTATCATTTAGTTTTTGATGAATAGCAAATTACCACAAAATTTAGTTACTCAAAGTAACTGTTTTTTAGCTCATGACTGTGCAGTTTGGCTATTTAGACCGGGTTCATAAGGGTAGTTCTGATCAGGTTGGCTGGGGGTTGGCTGGTTGGAGGACTTCAGTTGAGATGACTTTTCTTTAAGTGGTTTCTCATTTTCCAGCAGGTTCTTCTGGGCATGATCACCTAGTGACTGTGTGGTTCCAATAACAAAATATAAGAAGCTGCAAGGCATCTCTCCCCATTCAATTTTATTGAGAATAATTGGCACATGTCACTGCGTAAGTTTAAGTTGTACAGCATGATGGATTGATTTATACATGTTATAAAATGATTATCACAATACATTTGGTTAACATCTCTCATCTTCTATAGGTACAATAAAAATATTTGAGAAAAATCTTCTATAGGTAAATTCTTATATACTTTACAGTAGTGTTAACTACTATACAGCCATCATGCTGTTCATTACATTTCTAGTACTTATTTAAATTATAACTAGAAGTTTGTAACTTTTGACCAGTTTCCTCCAACTTCCCTCCACTTCCTACCTCTGGTATCTTATCTGATGTCTGAGTTTGACTTTTTATTTTTATTATTAGATTCTACACATATATACAGTATTTGTCTTTCTTTGTCTAACTTATTTCACTCAACATAATGCCGTCAGGGTCCATCCACGTTGTTGGCAAATGGTAGGGTTTCCTTATTTTATGGCTGAGTTATGCTTCATGTATATATATGTCCTCAATATATCCTTACTTTACCCATTCATCCATTGATAGACACTTAGGACTTAGGCTGTCTCTGTGTCTTGGCTATTGTAAGTAGTACTGCTATGATGCTGCTATGAACATGGTGATGCACATATCTTTTTGAGTTAAGGCTGTGGATATAGTCCCAGAAGAGGAATTACCAGACCACTTAACTTTATTTTTAAATTTTTAAGAAAGCTCCATACTGTTTTCCAAGGTGTCTGTACCAATTTATAATCCCATGAATAGTGTACAAGAATTCCCTTTTCTCTACATTTACACCAGCATTTGCTCTCTCTTATTTTGTGGATCGTGACCATTCTAACAGGTATGATGTGATCTCTCACTGTGGTTTTAATTGCTTTTCCCTAATGACTGGTAATATTGAGTATTTTTTCATGTACCTGTTGGCCTTTTGTATTTCTTCCTTGGAAACATGTCTACTCAGGTTCTTTGCCAGTTTTTAAACTGGACTGTTTGCTTTTTTGCTACTGACTTGTATAAATTTTTTTATAATTTTGGGTATTAACCTCTTATTGGATATGCGATTTGCAAATTTTTTCCCCATTCTGTAGGTTATCTTTTTGTTTTGTGATTGGTTTCTTTTGCTGTGCAGAGGCTTTTTAGGCCGATGTGGTTCTATTTGTTTATTTTCTATTTTGTAACTGGTACTTTAGGTGTGATTTCAAAAATACATCAAGGAGTTTTTTCCCCTGTATTTTCTTCTAGAAGTTTCATGGTTTCAGATCTTTCATTTAAATCTTTAATTCAAGGAGTCAAGTTTCATTTTCTTACATGTGAATATCCAGTTTTCCCAACACCATTTATTGAAGAGACTGTCTTTTCTCTATTGAGTATTCTTTACTCCTTTGTCAAATATTAGTTGACTGTATATACTTGGTTTTATTTCTAGTCTCTCAGTTCTGTTTCATTGGTCTATTTGTCTGTTTTGATGCTGATAATATACTTTTTAAATTCCTATAGACTTATAGTATAGCTTGAAACCAGGAACTGTGATATTTCATGATTTGTTCTTCTTTCTCAGGGTTTCTTTGGCTATTTAGGGTCTTTAGTGTTTCCACATAAATTTTAGGAGTGTTTTTTCTATTTCTGTAAAAACTGACTTTGGAATTCTTGATAGAGATTATATTGCATCTATAAATTGTTTTTGGTACTACTGATATTTTAATTATATTAATTATTCCAGTTCATGAACATGGGATACCTTTCCTTTTATTTGTGTCTTCTTTGATTTCTTTCATGAACGTCCTGCACCTTACAGAGTAGAGAGCTCCAAGTCCTCTTGGAGCCTAGGTTTGGAACTCAAACATTACTGCTTCCAAATGTTCTATTACTGTAAATTTCAAGGTCATCCCAGATTCAAGGGAACCCTATCTCTTGGCAGGAGGAACTACATAGTATTATAGTCGCTTTTATAGCACACTATATTTCAGTGGGAAAAAAAATGGGAATAAAGGAGGAAAGGGATAGACAACTTTTACTTTTCATTTATACCATCTGTTTTGTCTGAATTCTTAGAATCATGTATACATACACATTATTTCTATAATAATACTTAAATATAAGTTCAAATATTTATTTTATTAATTAAAGTTACATGCCAGGATAATAATCCAGACATTTAGAAAGACTCATGATTTTGAGTCACGACAGCTAATTCAAGATATGTCTTCAGATTTCCTCTGATCGTAAGGTCAAGATTTCCTGAAACCCACAGCATGGAGCTCAGTACATGATACATGATAAATGCTTAATATATGTTTGTTGAATCTGAATCTGAATGAGAAGATGGGAGCAAAAAAGATGTACGTATCAGGGAAAATTGCCTTAAAATATGTCTTAATAATTTAGTTTATAATCAGCTTTTATCTTGCAACTTAAAATTTAATGGGGAAGAAAAGAGATCTGATTTAACTTCCATACAGTTGCAAGCATGGGCTGCTGGATGAAATAGCAGCATGTCCATGGCTGAAAGTCGCAGTAGTTGGAAATTATAACTTACAGCAGAATCAAGGGAGCCCTTAAACTCTAGTCCTAAAAGTCACCAGTCTGATTAAAGAAATAATGTACCTTTGCAAATGCCAAGGATGCTCTCAACTGTTCCAAGCAGGACCTTGGAGAAGCACCCAGAAGTGCTATTAAAAAACAAAACAAACAAACAAAAAAACACACACCTTTTTTTAGCAGCTACAATACACGTTACTAAGAAGCAGAAAGTGACCTGTTAATTTTAACAGACAGCATATTCAGTTTGGTTTGCTGCTGTTACTAATCCTTCTGTTTCCTCAAATTAAAAATTGATAAATAAAAACAATAAGAACACATTTGAGAAATTCTTCAAGATTCCTTCTTGGCTGATTTTCAGTGTAGAATGTATTTCCCTAAATCCTACTTATTAAGCAATTGCAAGAGTAGGTTGGTTGGTTATTCATTTAATTACCATTTTGAAACCATCTTTACCCTTCCCAGGAGGGTCAAAGAGTAGCCTGTTATTTGAATGCGTAATTTAACTGGAAAAAGGAAATTGCTTTCATCATTTTTACTCTGCCTTTTCTAATTGGATCGAGTGTCAGCTTTCCCTGCAGTGTTCCCTGACATGCACTCCTGTTTCTAGTGCAAACAGATTAGGTCCATCTGCATCTGTCTCCACGTACCCTGGCATTGCATACGCTTTGGATACATATTTATTTTGTGGATTTCATTTCCATGTTAATTAGAATGTAGGTTCCTGGACTTTCCATTCTGAGTATGATAATCTTCTTACAGTCAGCAGGATGGAAACAGCTGCATGCTGTTTACTTTGTGAAAGATGGTGTTCCTTGCTCAGATGATCACTAGATATTTACTTTCTAAATCAAAGATTGTGCCTCCATTTCTTCTTACAGATTTGTCAGAATATGTCACTTTATTGAGAACTTTTAAACTCAATTATATTAGGTCATTGTGGTTTTTTGGAAGGCACAATGAACTAAAATTATTGGGAAATCAAATTTACTAATATGCATCTCATTCCTTTTTCTTCTAAACTCTGCCATTTCTTGAAATAGATTTTTTAAGATTATTTTTCTAATTACAAAGGTTATATATGTCAAGTGAAGAAAATCTGGAAAATAGATAGTCACACTACTGTTAAAATTTGATGGCTTTATTTTTTGCATAAGTACAGCAGATTTTTGTAAGATTTATTACTATGTAGATAAGTATGGTATTGGTCCCAAAATGCTTTTATTTTTTTTAACCAGCCATCCTTTTAATGGAATCAAGAATTTGGCAGATAATAAAATGCAGCAAATTATTCAATTCAATATCAAATATGTACTAAAAGATTAATTATGTGCCACCCACTTTCCTCTCTCTGGGATGGGTGGGAAGGGCACAAAAATAAATAAGACATATCCTTGTTTGAAAAAGCTTATAACTAGAGGGTAAAAACATAGTTAAAAGTAATTATAATATAAGGTAGACTGTGATAATATTAACCATTATCAAGCAGTAATTATGTACTTTTATTCCTCATACAGCTCTATGATGGGGATGCTCATATTTATCCCATTTTATAGAAGAGGACACTCAAGCTGAGAGATATTAAATATTGTGCCCAAATCACATAGCTAGTAAATGGTAGAATTGGGATTTGAATTCAGCAATATGATTTCAGCCAGGTTTTCCATCACGGTAGGAGAGCACTTTAATTATAACATTTCTTTGATTTATAGAAATATATAAGACACTCTCAGAGTTTTCTTGACATAAACTATAGTATTCCACAGGGTCTCTCCAGTGTTCCTCATTCTCACTTTCTTAAATGAAAAGACCAACAGTGGAAAATTTATTTTTGAGCTTGTAGGTCTATGAAAGCAATTTTGTCATGACAGCAATGGAAAGGATAAGAAAATCAAATAGTTTTAAATTTGGCCATACTCATGTTCTGGGATTATTTTCTCTGAGATTACAGAGTGAGTGCAGCTCATGCGATAACTCCTTGACAAAATCGAAAAAGTAGCAGGTGCTTTTCAAGGAAGGATTAAATTTGGCTGTATATAAGAGAAAATCCAGATAACAGTGGCTTTTAAAGTATAAATGCCTATTTATTTTTGTTGCATAATAAAATTAAGGTAGGCCTCCCGGAGTGGTCTGATGTCTCTATGATATTTTCAGGGTCCTTGCTTCTTCTATCTTTTCTCCTAGTCATCATGTGCTTGTAGTCACAGGTGAGCTGCTGGAGCTCCAGCCATCACATTCAGGTTCCAGGCAGATAGAAGAGGAGAGGCAAAGGAGAATAAGGGGCTTATGACAAGTGAGTCACTTCCCTGTAAAGACCTTTTCCAGACGCTTAATTTTAAATATGGATGTTTATTTGTATGAATGAATGTTCTACTTTTAAGAAGGTTAAAGTGGGGGTACTGAGGACAGTCCTTGTGGAGTACCTGGATCTGCAGTAGGAGAACTCTTTATTTTTCAAAAGAATGAGTATATTTGTGCTACTGTTCCTAGAACTAAGAACTATGGAAATTTGGGAAAAGAATGATGCTAAATAGTGCAAGTTCTATTTATAAGGGACATAGTGCCAAATGTTCCATGAGGCCAAGATAGATATTTCCTTGTAAAGGAAATCTGAAGTTGTCACAACAGACCTTTTTTTTTTTTTGAATGGTTATAATAATAAAACATGATGTCTCCTGTATAAAAGAGCCTTGGCTAATGCCAGCCATGAAGCAGGTAAGCATGAAAGACACATAAATTTATGCTGAAGTCTCTGATTTTAAAAATAAGGCTATTATTTAGCTTTGTTGTAGTCAGTCATTCAGTCATATCTGACTCTTGGACTGCAGCACACCAGGCTTCCTTGTCCTTCACTAACTCCCAGAGTTTGCTCAAATTCATGTCCATTGAGTTGGTGATGCCATCCAATCATCTCATCCTCTGTCGCCCCTTTCACCCATGCCAGCATCAGGGTCTTTTCCAATGAGTTAGCTCTACACATCAGGTGGCCAAAGTATTGGAGCTTCAGATTCAGCATCAGTTCTTTGAATGAATATTCAGGGTTGATTTAGCCCAATTAATATACTGTGAAAGTCTAAAATGCTTTGGAGATGTCCATTGATTAAGGGGCTTTGGGCGACCTGTAAGTAATGATTCCATAACTTGCAGGTTTATATTCAACCTGAATATCCGGTAATATTTGACAAAGCCACCAAGTACTTGCTACAACCTCATCCTCCCCCACACACTTCTCCCCAACACACATACAAAGTTGATAAAATTCAGGCAAGGTCTGTGTTATCACTAATGTATACCTCTGATTTTCTCTCGTTTGACCAATGTCACAGAACATCTCTCTTTCAGGACTCATAAAATTTTAGACCTTCTCTCTTGCTATAATCAGATTCCTAATCCATGATGCCAACCAGAGTTTTGTGGGATGGTTACTTATTTATTTGTATCAATTCAGTTCAGCCACTCAGTGGTGTCCGACTCTTTGCAACCCCCTGGATTGCAGCACACAAGGCTTCACTGTCCATCACCAGCTCCTGAAGCTTGCTCAAACTGATGTCCACTGACTCAGTGATGCCATCCAAATATCTCATTCTCTGTCTTCCCCTTCTCCACCTGCTTTCAATCTTTCCCAGCGTCTGGGTCTTTTCCAATGAGTTAATTCTTTTTATCAGGTGGCCAAAGTATTAGAGCTTCAACTTCAGCAACAGTCCTTCCAATGAATATTCAGGACTGATTTCCAATGAATATTCAGGACTGATTTCCAATGAATAGTCAGGACTGATTTCAGTCAAACCAGGACTGACTGGTTTGATATCTAGTCCAAGAGACTCTCAAGAGTCTTCTCCAACAACACAGTTCAAAAGCATCAATTCTTTGGTGTTCACCCTTCTTTATGGTCCAACACTCACATCCATACATTACTACTGGAAAAACCATAGCCTTGATTAGACGGACCTTTGTTGGCAAAGTAATGTCTCTGCTTTTTAATATGCTGCCTAGATTGGTCATAGCTTTTCTTCCAAGGAGCAAGCAGCTTTTAATTTCATGGCTGCACTCACCATCTGCAGTGATTTTGGAGCCCCCCAAATAAAGTCAGCCACTGTTTCCACGGTTTCCCCATCTATTTGCCATGAAGTGATGGGACCAGATGCCATGATCTTAGTTTTTTGAATGTTGAGTTTTAAGCCAGTTTTTCACTCTCCTTTTTCACTTTCATTAAGAGACTCTTTAATTCCTCTTTGCTTTCTGCCATAAGGGTGGTGTCATCTGCATATCTGAGGTTATTGATATTTCTCCTCGCAATCTTGATTCCAGCTTGTGCTTCATCTAGTCCAGCATTTTTCATTATGTACTCTGTGTGTAAGTTAAATAAGCAGGGTGACAATCTACAGCCTTGATGTACTCCTCTCCCAATTTGGAACCAGTCCATTGTTCCATGTCCAGTTCTAACTCTTGCTTCTTGACCTGCATACAGGTTTTGCAGGAAGCAGGTAAGATGGTCTGGTATTTCCATCTCTTTAAGAATTTTCCAGAGTTTGTTTTGATCCACACAGTCAAAGTCTTCAGCATAGTCAATGAAGCAGATATAGATGTTTTTCTGGAATTCTCTTGCTTTTTCTATGATCCAACAAATGTTGGCAATTTGATCTCTGCCTTTTCTAAATCCAGCTTGAACACCTGGAAGTTCTCAGTTTATGTACTATTGAAGCCTAGCTTGGAGAATTTTGAGCATGTAAGATGAGTGCAAATGTGAGGTAGTTTGAATATTCTTTGGCATTCCCTTTCTTTGAGATTGGAATGAAAACTGACCTTTTCCAGTTCTGTGGCCACTGCTGAGTTTTGCAAATTTGCTGGCATATTGAGTGCAGCACTTTCACAGCATCATCTTTCAGGATTTGAAATAGCTCAACTGGAATTCCATCACCTCCATTAGCTTTGTTTGTAGTGATGCTTTCTAAGGCCCACTTGACTTTGCACTCCAAGATGTCTGGTTCTAGGTGAGTGATCACACCATCGTGGTTATCTGGGTTGTGAAGATCTTTTTGTATAGTTCTTCTGTGTATTCTGGCCACCTTTTCTTAATATCTTCTGTTTCTGTTGGATTCATATTGTTTCTGTCCTTTATTGAGCCCATCTTTACATGAAATGTTCCTTTGGTATCTTTAATTTTCTTGAAGAGATCTCTAGTCTTTCCCATTCTATTATTTTCCTCTATTTCTTTGCACTGACCACTTAGGAAGGCTTTCTGATCTTTCTTTGGTATTCTTTGGAACTCTGCATTCAGATGGGTATATCTTTCCTTTTCTCCTTTGCCTTTCACTTCTCTTCTTTTCTCAGCTATTTGTAAGCCCTTCTAAGACAACCATTTTGCCTTTTTGTATTTCTTTTTCTTGGGCAGGGTTTTGATTACCACCTCCTGTACAATGTTATGAACCTCTGTCCACAGTTCTTCAGGCATTCTGTCTATCAGATCTAATCCCTTGAATCTATTTGTCACTTTCACTGTATAATCATTAGGGATTTGATTTAGGTCATACCTGAATGGTCTAGTGGTTTTCCCTTTCTTCAATTTAAGTCTGAATTTGGCAATAAGGAGTTCATGATCTGAGCCACAGTCAGCTCCCAGTCTTGTTTTTGTTGACTGTATAGAGCTTCTCCATCTTTGGCTGCAAAGAATATAATCAATCTGATTTTGGTATTGACCACTGGTGATGTCCACGTGTAGAGTCATCTCTTGTGCTGTTGGAAGAGGGTGTGTACTGTGACCAGTTGTGTTCTCTTGGCAAAACTCCATTAGCCTTTGCCCTGCTATGTTTTGTACTCTAAGTCCAAACTTGCCTGTTACTCCAGGTATCTCTTAACTTCCTACGTATGCATTTCAGTCCCCTATGATGAAAAGGACTTTTTAAAAAAATTTCTAATATTAGTTCCAGTAGGTCTTGTATGTCTTCATAGAACAGTTCAAATTCAGCTTCTTCGGCATTAGTGGTTGGGGTATAGACTCAGATTACTGTGATATTGAATGGTTTGCCTTGGAAATGAACAGAGATCATTCTATCATTTTTGAGATTGCACCCTTGCACCCAAGTACTGCATTTCAGACTCTTTTTTTCGGTAACCAATAGAATATGGCGAAGGTGATGGGATGGGATTACCTTACATAATCCTGCTTCCATTTCTCTCACTTGTTGGCTTTGAGGGTCACATTGGGAAGGCCCAGGTGGCAAACAGTAGAGGGCAGCCTCTGGCTTGGTCAACATACATGAAGAGACTGAAACCCTCTGTCCAGCAGCCCATGAGGATTGAACCTTGCCAATAACCACGTGAGCATGGGTTTTCTCTAGCCTAACCTCAGCTGACTGCAGTGGTGGGGGACCCCATATTGAAGAACCCAGCCTAGCCTAGCAGCCTAGCCTCATCCTGACGCGCAGACATAATGAGACAATGTGTGTTCCTAAAGGCTGCTAAGTTGGTGGTAACATTGTTAGATGGCAATAGACAACTAGTATAAAACACATGATAATAATGTCCAGAAAAGAAGAGCAGACAGTGAAATTTTTGCTTTGTTAAACTTCATATTTATAATCTCATCAATAAAATAAATAATAGTAATAAAAAGTAAAATAAAGAGGATGAGATGGTTGGATGGCATCACCAATTCAATGGACATGGACTTGGGCAAACTCTGGGAGATGGTGAGGGACAGGGAAGCCTGGTGTGCTGCAGTCCACGGGGTCATGAAGAGTCGGACACAACTCGGTGACTGAACAACAACAACAAGATACTAAAGATAATTAAATGGACTAAAAATTCAGAAATATATTAATATTTATGAAAGAGGAGATATTGTCCTGTGACAGAAATTAATAAATTTGTGGTTTCTGTTTTTAAGCCTTAATATCTGCAAATTTGTCAATGACTTCCTCAAAATAGATCTCTTTTGCATATTCACATTCAACAGAGGATAGGTAGATTTGTTAACATCATTTCCCATGACTGATCCTTACATAGGAATTTGTCTATACCACACAATGATTGAGATGACCAGCAGCACCCAAAGCAAGCCCAGTGAGTCTGAACTATATTACAAATTTACTTGCAAACAATATGTATCGTCCTATCTACTTGTGTCAGGCTGACTGTATAGCTCAGATTTCTCTGAAGTAACTTCCAAGTAGAATACTGTGCCCAAGCACTTTCAAGTAGAACAGCATATTTCTGGAAACAACCTAAACATCCATCAACAGATGAATGGATAAAGAAGTGTGGTACACAACATACAGTGGAATACTATTTAGCCGCAGACAATGGAGTAATGCTGTTTGCAGCAACATGGATGGACCAAGAGATTACCATACTGAATTAAGTCAGAAAGAGAAAGATGAACACCATATGATACCACTTATATGTGGAATCGAAAATATGACACAAAGGAGCTTACCTACAAAACAGGAACAGACTCATAGACATAGAGAACAGACTTGTGGTTGCCAAGGGAGAGACAGGATGGGGGAACAATGGATTAGGATTTAGGGATTACCAGATGCAAACTAGTATCTATAGCATGGGTGAACAGCAAGGTCCTACTGTATAGCACAGGGAACTGTATGCAATATCCTGTGATAAACCATAATGAAAAGAATATATATATGTGTGTGTATATATATATATTTGAGGAGGACATGCAACCCACTCCAATATTCTTGCCTGGAGAATCCTCATGCACAGAGGAGTCTGGCAGGCTACAGACCATGGGGTCGCAAAGAGTTGGACACGACTGAGTGACTAAGCACAGCACAGTACGGCATGTATGTATACATTGCTGAATCACTTTGCTCTATAGCTGAAATTAACACAACATTGTAAATCAACTATATCTCTCTCTTTTTTTTTAAGTAGAACGCCTTGTTTGTTAAAGAATAAATGATTAAAATGTGCTAATTTCAAGTGTGCATTTTAGATGTTTAGAAAAGTAATCATGGTAATTGTCTAGAACTTAGACCACGGAAAAGTTTGTTTTTGTTTTTTTCTAGGAAGAGTATTCTATCATTGATGTTTAGAATTTCTAGTGCACAGTGATAATAAAAAGCAGACTGAGTTTGAGTCAGTTTTATTATTGTTGGTCTGCGCCTGGGGCATACTTTGCCCCAACCTCAGGGCACGGGGTAAAGTGTAATGAGGGCGTTATTATGTTTGGGGTTTCCAGGAAAGGGCTCTCTGATGACTTCATATTTGGGCAGTCCTCCAGGGAAGTGAGAGAATGAACTGTGCTACTATCTGGAGGAGGATTCTAGCAACCACAACAGTTCTGAGGCCAGAGTGCAGCTGGTATGCTCCAGGAACAGCAAGAAACCGGAGGACTGAAGCAGGAGTGAAGTGGGTGTAAGAGCTGAAGAAGTTAGAGAAGCAGCCAGTCAGGGGGCGGGGAAGGAAGGCACGATTGCCTGAAACATGTAGTACTTGTTTCCACCACAATCCTTTACCCTGGGTGGCGGGCACTTGGGTCTGGATTTCCAACTGGAAAACCCCACTTGAATCTATTTTTCCCACTTAATAGAACTGTTTCCCAGTGTAGAAAATGAGGATAATAAAACCTATCTCGATAGGGCTATTGGGCTTATTAAATGAATTAAGATGATGGTTGTGCAAGTGTAAATCTCTGTGATAAAAACCACTCTTTAATGGTTAAATGCTGAAGAACCAGGGAGGTGGAGGCATTCCAAGCTGAGTGCTCTGGACCCTGTCATCTTCTTCCTTAACTGACCCCATCCATTGATTTCCAGCACCCTCTCCACACCTCCCCTCTTCAAGCAGGAGGCCTTGGTGAACACAGCCAGGCAGGCATGCTTCTCATCAGCACGACAGGAGGAGTATAACCGCCCACTGTGATAACGTTTAAACCAAGCTAAACAGTATAAGATAACCTTCATTTGCAAATCTGATGAGCAAAATTACAGGGTTCAGCTCTAATGGAGGGGGGGAAATGAAGCTCGAAATCATTATTTCCACTTCTAAGATTAGCAGCTGGAAAATACAGTACATCTGTAAAATGACAGTGTCAAAAATACCCTAGTTTTGCATGACAACAGCCTCCACACAGAAGAAGAATCGCTTCAGAGAGTAGAAAGGGAGACATAGTTTTCCCAGAGGTCATGTCAGATGGACATTTCTGAGTGCTTGCCACATACCAGATCAGGCTACCATGACATCATTTGCTGAAACGACTGATAAAGGTCTTTGAAAAATAGCTGCTTACCCAAAGGAAAACATGAGCTGTCTTTCCATTCTTTTTCTCTTTCATGGGTCAGAAGAAAGGGTTCTTTGCTTGGAGAAATACTCCTTTATATAAATCAAGTAGGGAAGATGAGGATGGAAGTATTAAATGCAGGAGTAAGAGGTTGTCCCAGGAGAAACTGAACATCTCCCTTACATTTCCACAGGGTATTTATTTCTGCACCATAGTCAGTAATTTACTGGGGTTCTTGGCCCCCAATAGACCTGAGTTTAAAATCTTGTATTCCATTGACTTATGGGACCTGGAGCAAGCTACTTAACATTTCTAAGTTTCTGTTTTCTTAGTAAGAGGAGATAATATGCGTAGTAGGTAGGTCTGTGATGAGGATTAAATGAGAATAATATATGTAAAGCACAGCACAATGTTCAATAAATTCTGGCTATATTGGTACTGGAGGGAAATTATATAAAAGTCTTATCAGAGGAAAAAAGCGTAAGAATGGGGGGAATAATCAACTTTAAAAATCACTGTAGTTTCCTACAGTTTGTTTAACATCCTTCCACTGTAACATTTAATATATGTGAATTGTTTTTTTCAGTCCATATTCTACTTGCTGCTGGTATTAGAAATACAGTTTTTTTTTCAAACATTTGCTTATTTATTTTTAAAAATGTCTTTCTTTTGGCTGCAGTGTGCAGCATGCACGATATTAGCTTTCCAACCAGGGATCGAACCCACCCTCCCCCTGCAGTGGGAGTGTGGAGTCCTAAACACTGGACCATGAAGGATTCCCTGCTGTTTCTTAAAAAGGAAAATTTTCAATATACATTGTTTCACAATACACTTGGTTTAAATGTCAATGTATGAAGATTCAGCATAATGTGAATTTAAATTTAATGATAGTGTTAATATTTCTCAAGAAAACACTTAAAAATTACCAGTAGAAATACTTATTTTCAGTACAGTACATCTTCTTTATCTGGAGCCATGAGTAAATGAAATATTCATGACATATAAGTAAAATTTCCAAATTACTAAAACCAAATCCTTAAACATCAAAACTTTGAAAATATTTCCTTAATGTATTTTATGTAATTATATCTATTATTTATTAAATGTAAGTATGCACATGCATAAAAATAACATTTTAGGCAGCCATATTGAACAATTTTTCTTATTCTTGGTATTTTCTTATTGACTTTGCTTCATTGATCTGAACATCATTGCTGCACAATGCTGAAATATGAATTGCCCTCAGGAGCTCATAAAATAGAAACTCACCAATCTAAATGGCTTTGCACTGAAGAATTCTTCAAAAATTACAAT
This sequence comes from Oryx dammah, assembly GCF_014754425.2. Lineage (NCBI taxonomy): Eukaryota > Metazoa > Chordata > Mammalia > Artiodactyla > Bovidae > Oryx > Oryx dammah. The sequence goes on from NW_024080625.1 coordinate 2,573,875, forward strand.
TAGAGTTTCTTTTTAATATTTTAGGGGAAGGAAAATTTTCCCTCGACCCCTGGCTGGGTCTGCAAATTAAACTGACAAAAACCGGTTGACAGGAGAAAAGCATACAAATTAATTTAATATGAGTTTTAAGGGACATATGCGCTTTTGCAAGAAAATGAAGACCTGGAAAAAAGGTTAAGCCTGAGCGTTTTTTTAGCAGGTTTAATGAAGAGTAGAAAGGGGAAAAGCATGATAGAACAAAAGGTTAAGCTAGGCTAGCAAAGTGGTGGGGGGGGCGGTGGGGAGTCATCAAGGCCTGTTTGTTTGGATTCCCTCTCCTTTTGGAGATGAGGGCACTTCTGTGTACTAGGTGTCGGGAGGGTATCTCTCTCAAGAGGGTCCGACAACCTGCATCGGGGAGAAGAGGGAAAATCAGTGTGACCTTCCTATACCTGTTGTTTATCTATATTAGCTTAAAATATTCAAGTTGCCAAGGTGCCATGTATTGGGGGAACATGTTCTGAACCTCACCAGCATGCATATCTTCTGGCCAAAAGAGGAGGAAAATAGACTTTTTTAAAAAACAAAAGGGAAAATGAGTCGCATAGCAGCCCTCTCTGTTACTCAAGAACAGTCACATCTCCACCTCAGTTTCTATGATTCAGAACCAGAGGATGGTATGTGACTTTCAGGTCACCCCCAGTTATCAATTTCTGAGCTTCCTCCTACTCAGCTATTTAGAGAGGACTTCTATGCTGAGGACTCATTCACAGGGAATGCAGCTGGACCTGAGAGAGGATTCTGACTTTCTTTCCAAGGATTCTGACTTTTCTTTGCCTATTAGAATTCCGCCAAGGTAAAAAATTTCAACTAATAATCATAGACCAGCAAATCATTGTTTCCACGGCCATACACCACTACCATCATCAATAAAGTGTCTCTGACTTTTTAATGACAGCAACATAACAGGTTCTCAATGCATCTTATGAACTGAGTTAGAAAGTGATCTTTCTTTTTAATAAAAAGAGAACATACATAACAGCATGTCTACTTATATAGAACTTATTATGTATTAAGCATATTGAGTGCCTTACAGATATTAACTAAAGTGACCCACACAATCTGTGATGTAGACAGATGATGTCACTCTTATTTTACAGATGTTTATTTATGATTATCTTATACTGAAAGATTTTGTAGTTTGCTCAAGATCACACAAGTTATTTTTTGTTTGTTTTTATTTTTTATTAAACTTGTTATTTTGTATTGGAGTAGAGCCAATTAACAATGCTGTGATAGTTTCAGGTGAACAACAAAGGGACTCAGCCATATATATATATGCATCCTTTCTTCCCCAAACTCCCCTTCCATCTGGGCTACCCATAACATCAAGTTCCCTTTGTTATACAATTGGTCCTGTTGGTTATCCGTTTTAAATATAAAAAGATTACATAAATTATTAACAATAGAGAAGAAATTTAAATTAGGCAACATTCATGTTTTTACCACTAATCTACACCAATTCCAATTTTACATATTAAAACTAATATATTTGTATATAAAATATCTGGAAAGTTGTATATGCCAAATGCACAGAGTAATTCTATTAGAGTGGTGAATCTCCAATATTTTTTCTTACTTATTTTTTGATTAAGTGAATTTTCTAATTTTATACTTTTTCAATTAAAATGTTTTATTGTAGTTCTGGGTAAGGTTAAATAAGCATACTCCAACTTGCGTCACTATTAAATGTAACTACAGAACCTGGACCTGAACAGAATGCGTGGTACAACTAGTTCATGATTCTGTAACATAAATAGTGGTAGGAGGATCAGGAATGAAGACCAGAATTTGAAAGTGCCACCAAATAGACAGTTTGCTGTTTTAACCCTGGTTTCTCCTTGGACTCAAGTAAGGCTGAACTTGGAAGAGCACAAATAGAGAGAGCTCTAGAAACCTTCTTGCAAAAGGGGTTCTAATGCTCAGAAAGAGCAGAGGAACTCCTAGGGTTTCTTCTTCATTTTCTTGCTCCCCAGCCTCCTAGTAATCCTGCAGCAGTGACAGGGACAGGAACAGGAACCAAAACTCTGAGGAAGAGAGAACTTTGTCTCCAAGGGAGAGGGGTTTCTCTCCAAAAACCCCTGTTGTTTTCTTCATTGTTTCTCTCCCTTCACCAACCCGCATCTTCCATCTGTGTCAAATTCAGTACAGTCATGGCAAGTGCATGGGAGAACAGAGTAACTAAAGTGCCAGATTTTTGGCCTAAGGACTGAAACAGGGGAGCTCAAGGAACTTAAAAGTAGCAGGGAGATTGCAAAAAGAGGAGTTTGGAAACATAAGCCCATAAAAGTTCTTTACGAAATCCTGGACTTACCTCTGAACATGGATCCAATCCTGAACACCACCAAAGACTTTGAGAACTGAACTAAAAGAGAGACTCTGTTCAATCCCAGACCAGCTGCTACATGATGCATCCACAGGACACACCTGAACAGCGTGGCAAAAGCTTTGAAAGTAAAACTGATTGTGAAACCACAACCAAAAGAACCTTCAGTCTTTTAAAAGTTGAGCCATTTGGGTCAGTTGTCCAAAATAAAAATATCAACATCATCTATAGCATTTAGAAAAGACCTAGAGTCTCATAACACAACATTCAAAACATCCAGTATACAGTCCAAAATTACCGAGCATATGAAGAACCAGGAAAATCTCCATTGATGTGGGAAAAAATGATGAGTAGACATCAAAGCCAAGAAGGCCCAGATATTGAAATTATCTGACAAAGACAAACATATTTTAAAATGCTCCAAGCAATAAAGGCAAATATCCCTGAAATGAAGGAAAATAGAAAGGATCTCCAGAGAAAACAGAAAATATATAAAAAAGAATTAAATGGAAATTTTAGAACTGAAAAATAGAATAATCACAAAAGAAAATCTTACTGGACACAATAATGTAATGGAAGCAACAGAAGAAGGAGTCAAAGAGTCAGTGGAATTGAAGATAGATCAATAGAAATCATCTATATATGCAACAGTGGAGAAGGCGATGGCACCCCACTCCAGCACTCTTGCCTGGAAAATCCCATGGATGGAGGAGCCTGGTAGGCTGCAGGCCATGGGGTCGCTAAGAGTAGACACGACCGAGTTACTTCCCTTTCACTTTTCACTTTCATGCATTGGAGAAGGAAATGGCAACCCACTCCAATGTTCTTGCCTGGAGAATCCCAGGGACAGGGGAGCCTGGTGGGCTGCCATCTATGGGGTCGCACAGAGTCGGACACGACTGAAGTGACTTAGCAGCAGCAGCAGCATATATGCAACAGAGATAAAAGAAAAAGAGCAGCGCCTCAGGGACCTTGCTGTTCTCAGAGATAATACCAAAAGATCTAACATTTATGTCATCAGAGTCCCAGAAGGAGAACGGTAAGAATACGGGGCAGGAAAAATGTTTGAAAAAATCATGGTTGAAAACTTTTCAAATCTGGCAAATAACAAACCTAAAAATTCAAGGAGCTCACAGAATTCCAAGTAAAATAAGTGCAACGATATGCTCAAACATCATGATCAAACTGCTGAAAACTAAAGGCAATGAACAAAGTGTTGAAAGTAGACAGAGAAAAATGATGCCTTACTCATAGAGATAAAGCAATTTGAATGACTGTGAATTTCTCACCAGAAATCACAGAGGCTGAAAGGAAGTAGCACATTTTAAAAATGCTTTAAAAAAAGGGAAAAAAAAAAAAAAGAATTTTATATGTAGAGTAAATATCCTCCAGAAAAGAAAATGAAATAAAGATATTATCAGATGCAGAAAAATTAAGAGATTTTATTGCTAGCAAACTGACTCTGATACCAAAAGAAACTGGAACATCAATATTTTAAGAAGAGCAATATAAGTGATAAATGTCTGAGTAAATAAAATAGACTGAGTTATTTAAAAAGTGTTTGAAGTTTGAAAGCAAAAATTATGAAATTATCTGAATAGGTTGAATATACGATGATATAATATGTAAGAAAGTGCCAACATAAAAGCAGGGGAGATGAAGGGACTTAAAAGATGGTAGGATTTCTACATTCCATGAAAAGTGGTACAATACTATTTCTAAATGTGTCAAATGTTAAGTATGCCCTAAAGCAATAATTAAAAACTATGCAAATAAACGTAGACAAAAAACAGAGTAGACAAGTTAAAATGGAATACTATAAGATATTCAAATAACTCAAGAGAAAGCAGAAAAGGGGAAACAAAGAAACAAAAAAGCGGAAATAAACAGAAAATATTAATATGACATACCTAAACACAAACATATCAATATTTATATTAAATATAAAGGCTCTAAATTATAGAGGTTGGCAAACTTTTTCTGTAAAAGGCCAGATAATAAATATTTTAGCTTTTGTGGCCAGGGTGTCACAACTGTTCAACTTGCCCATTGTAGCACAAAAACAGTCATAAACAAAGCATAAATAAGTGTTTTGGCTGTGTTCCAAGTAAGCCTTATTGATTAAGCACCAAAAACAGGCAGTGAGCTGCATTTGGCTCATGGATGGGCTGTAGGTTGGTGGTTCCTGTCCCAAACAAATTAATTAAAAGACAGATTGTCAGAACAGATAAATAACCATGGCCAAACTGTGTGCTATCTGTAAGAAACTCACTTCAAATATAATGGCATAAGTAGACAAAAAGTAAAAGGGTGGAAAAATTATACCATTAATCAAAATGGAGCTGAGGTGGCTCTATTAATATCAAACAAAGAAATCTCATAGCAAAACATTTACCAGCAATAAGTAGGGACACTACATAATGATAAAAGGATCCATTCACCAAGAAGACATAATGCTCTTCGATGTCAATGAACCTTACAATGAAGCTTCAAAATACATGAAGCAAAAACTTGTAGAATTGAAAGCCTAAATACAAAAATGCATAATTGTAGTCAGAGATGTAAACACTTCTTAATAAACAATGCAATTATTATAGTAAAATTACCAAGGATATAGAAGAACTGAACATTATCAACTAATTACATCTAATTGATGTTAATAGAAACATTACGTGACAGAAATATTAACAACAGCAAATTGAATATAGCAACACATGAAAAGAATAATCTACCACGGCCAAGAAGAATTCCAACAGTTAGAACCAGACAAAAAACAATGGACTTGTTCAAAATTGGAAAAGCAGTACGTCAAGGCTATATATTGTCACCCTGCTTATTTAACTTATATGCAGAGTATATCATGCGAAACGCTGGGCTTGATGTAGCACAAGCTGAAATCAAGATTGCCAGAAGAAATATCAATAATCTCAGATGTGCAGATGACACCACCCTTTTGGCAGAAACTAAAGAGGTATTAAAGAGCTTCTTGATGAAGGTGAAAGAGGAAAGTGAAAAAGCTGGCTTAAAACTCAACATTCAAAAAACTAAGATCGTGGCATCCGGTCCCATCACTTCATGGCAAACAGATAGGGGGAAAAAATGGAAGCAGTGACAGACTTTATTTTCTTGGGCTCCAAAATCACTGCACAGGATGCATACAACCATGAAATTCAAAGATGCTTGCTCCTTGGAAGAAAAGCTATGACAAATCTAGACAGCGTATCATAAAGCAGAGGCATCATGTTGCCAACAAAGGTCCATCTAGTAAAAGCTATGGTTTTCCCAATAGTCATATGTGGATGTGAGAGCTGGACCATAAAGAAGGCTGAGCGCCAAAGAAATGATGCTTTTGAACGGTGGTGTTGGAGAAGACTCTTGAGAGTCCCTAGGACAGAGATCAAATCAGTCAATCTTAAAGCTAATCAATTCTGAATATTCATGAGAAGTATTGACGCTGAAGCTGAAGTTCCAATACTTTGGCCACCTGATGTGTACAGCTGACTCATTGGAAAAGACCCTGATGCTGGGAAAGATTGAGGGCAGGAGGAGAAGGGGGTGACAAGGATGATATGCTTGGATGGCATCATCAACTCAATGGACATGAGTTTGAGCAAACTCTGGGAGATAGTGAAGGACACGCAAGCTTGGTATCCTGCAGTCCATGGGGTCACAAAGAGTCTGACATGACTGAGTGACAGAACACCAACAAGGAAAGTTTATCATAGGAATGCAAAGCTGATTCAATATTGAAAATCAATCCATGCAATCTACTATATCAGCATCCTTTTCAAGTACAGTTTGAACATTCACCAAGGTATATTATATTCTGAGTGACAAAAGTCACCTTAAGAAATTTTTAAAAAAGGAAATAAAAGTATGTTCTCTGACAATAATATGATAAAGCTAGAAATAAATAGGAGAATAGTAAAAGGAAAATCTCCAAATACTTGGAAATTAAATGATATGCATCTAAATGAACCACAGGTCAAAAGGAAGTCTTCAGGAAGATTAGCAAAGATTTAAAACTGAACAAAAATAAAATACAACATAACAGAAACTGTGGGATGAAGATAAAGCAGTATGTGTGTGTGTGTGCGCTAGTCACTCAGGTATGCCTGACTCTTTGCAACCCCATGGACTGTAGCTCCCCAATCCTCTAACCATGGGATTTTCCGGGCAAGAATACTAGAGTGGATTGCCATTTCCTTCTCCAGGGGATCTTCCCGACCTTGGAATAGAAACTGGGTCTCCTTCATTGCAGGTAGCTTCTTTACCAGTTGAGCCATCAGGGAAACCCTACTTAGAGGGAAATTATAGCATTAAATGCTTATATCAAAAAGAAAGATCTTATATCAATAATCTAAGCTTCCTCCTTAAGAAGCTAAAAAAAAGCAAAATGAACACAAAGCAAGTTAAAGGGAGAAAATAATGAAGATAAAGGCAGAAATCAATAAAATTTAAACCATGAAAACAATAGAGAAAATCAATGAAACAGAAAGCTGACTCTTTGGAAAGATCTATAAAATTAATAAATGTCTATTAATATTAACCCCCCCAAAAGAAAGAGAGAAAATATTATTTACCAATTGTAGGAATAAAAAAAGGTTATCACAATTGTCACCAGATATCTCATAACTATTAAAGAAATTGAATTCATAGTTTTAAAACTTCTGTAAGAAGTCTCCAGGCCTAGATAATCTCACTGGAGAATTTTATCAAACATTTAAAGAAATAAAACCATTCTATGAAATAAATAGGAGAATAGGAAATTGGAATCTTTTCTAACAAGTAAAAAGGGGCAAAACATTTCTCGAGTCATTTTATGAGGCTAGTCGGACACGACTGAAGAGACTTAGCAGCAGCAGCAGCATTATACTGACACTAAAATCAGACAAAGACAGCAGTCAGTTCAGTCGCTCAGTCGTGTCCAACTCTTTGCGACCCCATGAATCGCAGCACGCCAGGCCTCCCTGTCCATCACCAACTCCCGGAGTTCACTCAAACTCCTGTCCATTGAGTCAGTGATGCCATCCAGCCATCTCATCCTCTGTCGTCCCCTTCTCCTCCTGCCCCCAATCCCTCCCAGCATCAGGGTCTTTTCAAATGAGTCAATTCTTTGTATGAGGTGGCCAAAGTATTGGAGTTTCGTTTTTAGCATCATTCCTTCCAAAGAACACCCAGGGCTGATCTCCTTCAGAATGGACTGGTTGGACCTCCTTGCAGTCCAAGGGACTCTCAAGAGTCTTCTCCAACACCACAGTTTAAAAGCATCAATTCTTCGGCGCTCAGCTTTTTTCACAGTCCAACTCTCACATCCACACATGACTACTGGAAAAACTATAGCCTTGACTAGACGGACCTTTGTTGGCAAAGTAATGTCTCTGCTTTTGAATATGCTATCCCTCCAAGGAGTAAGCGTCTTTTAATTTCATGGCTGCAATCACCATCTGCAGTGATTTTGGAGCCCAAAAGAATAAAGTCTGACACTGTTTCCACTGTTTCCCCATCTATTTCCCATGAAGTGATGGGACCAGATGCCATGATCTTAGTTTTCTGAATACAGCAACAACTAAATGCCTACAGACCAGTATCACTCATAAACAAATCCTCAAAAATATTAGCAAATTAAATCTAGCAAAATATGAAAAGAATAATATGCATGACCAAGTCAGCTTTGTCTCAGGAATGCAAAGCTGGTTCAGTGTTCAAAATCTATCAACATAATTCATCATGTTAACAGTCTAAAGATGAAAACTCTTATGGTCATATCAATTGACATAGAGAACTCATTTTAGGAAGTTCAACATTAAGGAAACTTCCCCAGTGTGATAAAGGGCATCTGTAAAAACACACAACTAACATCTTACCTAATGGGGAAATGCTGAATGTTTTTCTAAGATCAATAATAAGACAAGTATAATTTTAGGCAATATTAGATGGCTGAAACTCTAAAGCAAAGCAAGGACTCTATTATTCAAGCCAGGATAATGGTTACCTCTGGGAAAGGAGGTAGAGAAGTGGTTGCAATTTGAAGGGGGCACAGAGGGGTCTTCTGAATGTTGGCAGTACTGTTGTCTATTTTTTGACCTAATGGTATTTTCATCAGTGTTTACATCACAATTTGTTGTATATTTATCTTTTGCACTTTCCTGTATTTCCATTATATTTTTCAATGCAGTGTTATAGAAAGAATTAATATTAAAAAAAATTTAGAATGTTACTTTCTTTAGAGAAAATTTTCCCTCTAGAAAGAATAATTTAGTACGATACTCCTCGTAACTTTATATTTTTATTTTACTTTGCTTTTTAAAGCCAGAACATTTATTGCTTGAGTAATCATTGAAATCCTTAAGATGAACTGGATACCACGACAGCTGCCCTTTTGGGTTTAAGCGTTGTTCCTTCATGGAATACATGCCTGAATCTGCCGTATAAAGATTTTAGGTGCCGCATTCGACCAGTCCCGGTGGTATTTCGTCTTTTAGCTTTACCACTCCAGTTATACTTTCTCTTTTGTCTGGCAGGATAGCCACATTTGCTGCAGGTTGACTTCTGAAGGTGGTAGGCTTTAGAGCCACAGCAGCAACACAGCGCATGTGTCTTATTCTGATGCTTTCCAAATGATGAGGTTCCCTTTGTCATCTTGATTTGCTCAACTTTCTATATTTTTAATATTAACTCTGCTGCTGCTGCTGCTAAGTCACTTCAGTTATGTCCGACTCTGTGTGACCCCATAGACGGCAGCCCACCAGGCTCCCCAGGCCCTGGGATTCTCCAGGCAAGAACACTGGAGTGGGTTGCCATTTCCTTCTCCAATGCATGAAAGTGAAAGGTGAAAGTGAAGTTGCTCAGTCTTATCCGACTGTTAGCGACCCCATGGACTGCAGCCTATCAGGCTCCTCCAGCCATGGGGATTTCCAGGCAAGAGTATTGGAGTGGGGTGCCATTGCCTTCTCCGATATTAACACTAACAGTTTATAAATACTTGAAGTAAAAAATTGCCCTCTGGAGATTTTATTGTAATCAAACCAAGGTCATAGTTTTAACTACTCAGCATGGAACTTGCTTACCTCCTGAGGTTTGGTTTGGTTTTCTCACCAGTACAGTGAGGGGTGGGCTAGAAAGTCTTTTCTGGTTGTGGGTGGGGCCCCAGCACAGGAAGAACACAGGATCAGCTAGCAAGCTTCTTAGTCTGTTCTCAGCTTCATTCCAACCCTTTCTGATTGAAAAAGTGTCAAAAATTGGCCTTAATTACCTGAAAGCTTTTTATATAAGTTCCTTAAAAATTTATTTATAGTAAAGCCATTTAATATCATTAAGATAATTCCATGTGCATGTAAAAAACAAACCAACTTATTTTAAATTCCAGTGATGACTCAAAATGTCTGTCCTACTTTTTTAGGTTTCCACTTGCTTAAAATAGTATTTAAAATAAAAAATTGAAGGCATTTGGAAAAACAAGCATGGATAGAAAATTAAGAATGTGTAAAAGTCCTCTAACTAAATCCTAATTTGTATCAGTATTATGTGTTAGGTAAAGACGACCAGGACACCAAAAGAGTGTCTAACAGGCTTTTTAATGGCGAAGTGCTCCCAGGTGGGGTTCCGGACCATGTTGGGGGCAGTTTTTATACGTTCGTTGCGAGGGATGGTCAGGCTAGATGGATGGGGGTTCAGATAGGCCACCAGGCTGAGTTGTTGTGGGCTGACAGGTCCTTCTACGTGGCTGGGGTGGGGTGGCTTTAGCTGGTGAAGTGTGCTGTCATTGGTCCCTGGGATCTGGGAGGCTCCTTCCGTTAGGGACTTCCCCCGCCGGCAGGAGGGAGAGGAGGGGGTGGCCCATCGTGGCCCCCAGGGTCCGGCCTTACATTCTGACCCTTTTGATAGGATAAGGGGTGCCGTTATCGCTTCTGGCTACTTCCTGCTAAACTGGGGCATCGCTGGGGCTGAGGGTCGTGGCCGGATCCTGGTGACCTTTAGGGGGCCCCAGGGTCTCTGGATGGGAGCTTGGAGTATGCGGCTACCATCAACATCTGTCCTGTAGCCGTCTGGGTCAGCTCCCTGACCCTCTGGAGGATGATCTGAAAAACACAAGGTCCTATCGACAGGATGAGGAACAAGGCTGAGAGAGGTCCGAGAAGTGGGAGAACCCATTTTGCCCAAGACGACTTTCACCATCCCGAGAAATCGAAACCGTCTGACTTGGCCTGTCCAAGTCTGATGCTCTCTCTCAGCTCTCGGACTTTGTTCTGAACTATCCCTGAGGCATTAACGAAAAAAAACAACAGTCTTCCCTTAGGAATTGACAGGTTCCCTCTTTTTCGGCCATTAGCAGGTCTAGGGCCCTTTGATTTTGGAGAGCCACTGCTGCCAGAGAAGTTATCTGGGTTTGTAATGCCATTAGGGAATCTGCCACCTTGTCCAGGTCTCGATTGAGGTCTGCGGACAGCTTATAGTAGAAGTGCATGGCTGATCTCAATCCTCCCGCCCCCAGTCCTAAGGCCATGAATAAACTTCCTGCGAGGAGCAGGGGAGCTGCAGCTAGTGCCCTCTGGCAGCGGGTTGACTGGGTTTGGTCCTCCTTTGCCTGAGGTGTCAGAATGGTCAGGTAGGGAGTAAAGAAGATTGGGGTGTAAGGCTGAGTCCACTTGGGCAGGAAGCATTGTAATAAGGTGGTTTGATTGCAGAGAAAGAATATCCCGGGCTTTCTGCATACCGGAGGGTTTGGGGATAGGGGGTCTCATCTCGAGCCATCACAGGCCACTGTGGTTAATGAGGTGTTGTTGGCCAGGACACAAGAGGCGTTGGCTGGGAGGTACAGTACCTCGGTGGTCAAGGGCCCCATTGGCCAGGTTACTTCAGTGGTATTTTGAGTGAGATTTTGGGCCTCTATCTATTTTTGGGGGATCAGTTGGGTGAGGAACGGTCAGGGTCTCAAGGGAAGACAGAGCCCATGGAACACTCCCGATTAGATTTTGCTGCTGCAGGAGTAGCAAGTGATTTTTTTCCATACATTCTCTAACTTTATTTTAGGAAAAAACATTCTGTCTACTATTTTTAGCTATGCTGCTGTGGCCGCTCTAATTCTGCTTTTCATAATCATTCTTCCTTGTATTGTTAGAACTCTTTGACAGAGCATCACAAGCTCACGACTGAATTACATCTGGCTGTCTTAAAAAATAAAAAAGGGGGAGATGCCGGGAGCCAGCACGGGAGATCCCACCCATGAAAAGGTCATGCAGGAAGAGTCCTGATAAGCAAGGCCTCAGGACTCGACAGACCCCCGGACCTGCTTGAGCATCTACCCCAAAACCAGAATCTGTCTATCTTATTATTTTATGCCTTTCACCAACTCTTCTGACATTAACAGGCGGCTGTCCCCGACCACCTTTCTCTGGAAAGAGTTAACTTAGGGCTCTAGTTGATAAATCTCCTGGGCATGAAAAGAGTGTCTCAAACCCCCTGTTAGCATTCTAGCTTACTTGGCAGGTTTATCCAGACTCTTGCAACATTGTTGAGCCAATGCTTGCTGCCAAGTTCTCACATCCCTTATCCATTGTGTTCCTGGGAGTGCATATAGTCAGGATGTATAAAAAACAAGCAGCAGCTTTAGCATTAGCAACATTAGACTTTGAGTTAATAAGTTCTTTCTTTGCTGTAACCCACTGAATCTTTGCTCCATAAAAATGTAACTCTGTACTTTAAGGGTGATGCAGGCTAGGAATTTAAGAAGAAACACTTTAAGGGAAAATTACTGTTCTGGCTGACCAACCTTTATCAAAAAGGGGTCATAAAATATCAACAGGCCTCCGGGCCAGAAGACAATGTACAAAAAATAAGACTCTTGCAGGAAGGAACCTGATATCGATAAAAGTTAATACTGATGGAATGTTGAGTTGACTCTGCATTTTTCACCTTGCTGTATGTACAACTCAGGGTAGGAGTTTATTGGGCTCATGGTGTGGATTAGAGGCTTTAGTTGTCAACTTTATTAAGTCCTGTTGGAGCTTATGTTGGATTTATTTTTGTCTCTGATCTTGGGCCCCCTTTCTGTCTGTCATTTCGTACTGGGTTTGTATGGTGAAACAGAGGTGTTTTTCTCTAGCTTTATAGCAGTTAGAGGCTGAGTTTGATTTGGCAGTCCCAAGGCTCTTGGCCATCCAATACCATTTACCCCCATGGGAGCATGGCTGGGCAGGTGAGACATAACAGTCTCGGTGGACATAAGTGTTGGCTGTGAACCCAGTTTTTTTGTGTGTGGTCTTGTTTGGTGTAGCCCCAGAGGCAGGGCATAGGTTGTCCCACCCGTGTTATCACGGCCAGGAGGAATAGTGACACGAAGATGTTTAGCTATGATATTAGGAGGAGAGTGATAAAGGAGAAAAAATCAATTTGAGCTTTTGTGAAAAGGAGGAAGGTCTCCTGTAAGTGCAGATCAGAAATTGCCTGGATGAAAGAGTCACAGTCAATAATCGGGGTAGCCAGCCAGAGGTCTTGTAGTAGGGTCAAGATAAAGTCCTCAAGGCAGGCTAGAGACATAAGGCCAGGTCAGGCCATTCCAAAGGAATAGCACCCCAGGAGTAGTGAACAGATGATAAGGTAAGTAAGGGCCAGTGAAAGTTGGAGTGTGGGTGGCCAGTCCTGGGGGGGCTGTGACAGCCAGTCCAATGGCGAAGAGTACAGCCAAAGTTGTGATTGGCAACAGCCACAGCGGATGAGGCCAGACAAGCATTGGACAGGGCATGTCACTCACTGGCGGGAGGCAGGGGTGTCTTAGTAATGGTGAATTGCTGGAGCCGAGAGTCACTAAGGTCTGACAGGAATTTGGAAACCAGGAGGTTGGCCAGGCAGTGTGGCGAGAATATAGTTAGGGGTCGATCTAGAATTAGCCTTTTTTTTTTTTTTTGCATCTGCGTATAGAGAAGCTGCTGCTGCCAGGGCATATAGGCAGGGGAACCATCCCCGGGTGGTGGGGTCTAACTGTTTGGAGATAAATGCCACTGGCAGCATTTTAGGGCCCACAGGTTGTATGAGGGCTCGAAAGGCTATGTCCCCTTTTTCATCAGTGTATAGGTGATAGAGGAGGTTGGGATTGGGCAGGAAGAGTGGGGAAGAGGACAGCAAAGCTGAGCGGAGGCTATAGAAAGTCTTTTGGACCTCTGTTTCTGAAGAGAGCAGTCCAGTAGGGGTGTCTTTTGCGGCTGTGTAGAGGGGTTTAGCCAGTGAAGCATAGTTGGGGACCCAGTGCCGGAAGAATCCAAAAAGGACAAGATTTATTCTCCAGTGGAAGAGGGGCAGAGGTCTCAGAGAAGGCTGAGTCTGTCAGTAGTTAGAGCCTTGGTTGTTGGGGTAATCTTTAGACCTAGGTAAGTCACAGAGGTCTGGGTGAGTTGGGCCTTTTTTGAGATGTTTGGTATCCTTTAGAGCTAAGGAAGTTAAGAAGAATAGTGGTATGTGTTGGAGAGAGAGCTTGTGAGGGGCTGCAAAGCAGAAGGTCATCCACATACTGTAAGAGGACACTAGGGGCCAAAGGGCATGTAGCCAGATCCCGGGCCAGAGCCTGGCCAAAAAAAAAAAAAAAATGGGGGCTATCTCGAAACCTTTGGGGGAGGACTGTTCACGTTAGCTGGGAGGACTTTCAGGTTTCTTGGTGGGTCCATGTAAAAGCAAAGAGGAATTGGCAGTCTGGGTGTAAGGGAATAGTGAAAAAGCCATCTTTGAGGTCTATGACAGTAAAGTGAGTTGTACTGCTAGGGATGTCAGAATGCAACGTATAAGGATTGGGGACAATCAGATGGGCAGGGATTAAGGCCTCGTTTATCAGTCGAAGGTCCTGGACCAGTCGGTAGCTGCCAGAAGCTTTCCGTACTGGGAGAATGGGGGTATTGCAGGGCGAGGCCGTGGGGACTAGGAGGCGCTGGCCCTAGAGACAGTCTATGATTGGTTTAAGACAACGTAGGTGAGTCTGAGAGATGGGGAATTGAGGGCGGCTTGGGAAGTGGGAAGGATCACGTTTAATCAGGATGGGGTTGTGATGGGTTGCTACCAGAGGGATTTCAGTGTCCCAGATGGTAGGGTTGACAATTGGAGCCTCAGGGGAGCAAAGGAAGAGTAGGGGCAAGGTGAGAGATTGGGAAAATGAGAGAGGTAGGTGAATGGTGGCCCTAAGCTTAGCTAAAATGTCTCGCCCCAGCAGGGGAGTGGGGCATGAAGTGATTATCAGAAAAGAGTGTGTGAACAAGTGGTCAAGCTGACAGGGCTGTGGCCCAGTCTGCAAGGGTCGTGAAGATGTGCCATCTATACTCACCACCGAGACCTGGGAAGGATGCAAGGTGTCCCCGAAGGAGGGAAGGACTGAGTAAGTAGCCCCCGTATCCATCAAGAAATTGATAGACTCACCCTTGAAGCATTACCCTGGGCTCGGCTTGGGTTATGGGGGTCCCCAAGTCTGGGTGCCGTCAATCTTCATCAAAGGAGAGAAGTTCCAAGGTGGGGTGTGAGGAAGAAATGTCCTTTTGGGAGTCCAGACCTCGGCCCAGTAAGGCGGGGGCCTGAGTCGCCCGGTGACAATCACTCGCCCAATGTCCCGGCTGTTTGTAACAAGGGCAGGGCTTTGTCGGGAGCTGGGGGTTTGGGCATTGGTGGGCCCAGTGGCCCTCATGACCGCAATTGAAGCAGACTCCTGGTGGTGGCTTCTGGGGACCTACTTTCTGTCCTGTGGCTGGCCGCAGGGCTGCTACCAGTGCCTGGGTATGTCCCTCAAGGAGGTTAGCCTGGAGTTTGGCTTTTTTGTTTAAGCCTTGCCTTGCGGCTGGCTTTGGCGGCTTCCTCTCGGGCGTTGTAAACCTTAAAGGCCATTTTACCAGGTCTCGGAGGGGGATCTGAGGCCCATCCTCAGCCTTGGAGAGTTTTTTTTCTGATGTCTGAAGCTGATTGGGATATAAAACGGTTGGCTAGGGTAGTAACCCCTGCCGGAGAATCTGGGGCAATCTGGGTATAGGTGGTGAGAGCCTCTGTCAGCCTGTTAAGAAAGGCTGCTGGGTTTTCATCGGGGACCTGGGTTATCTCATCTAGCTTAAGTAGGTTTACCACCTTGAGGGAGGTGGTTTCTATTTCCTCCAATAGGCATTTTTCCATGTATCGAATGTTGGCTCCGCCTCTCTGTCCCTCCTGATAGTCTCAGTCTGGGTCTATGTCTGGAATAACAGCCGCTCCGGGTGGCTGGGCTGGGTCTGCTGGGTTGGCTAGATGTCTTCGGTCTGCTACCACTCTTGCTGCGGCCCAAATGGCCTTTCTTTTCTCTGGGGTAGTAGTGGACCCCAGGATGACAAATACGTCTTGCCAGGTGAGGGTGTAAGACCGAGACAGCTGGGTAAAGTTTTTGATGTATTTGGAGGGGTCGGCCAAGTAGGAGCCTAGCCGCACTTCAATATGGGCAAGATCTTGGAGTAAAAAGGGTACTTGGACATGGGTGAGACCCTCTGGACCAGCCACCTGGGGAGCTGGTGGCAGACTGGGAGTGGTGTGCGACCTTGTGTGTGAGCTGACTGGTGAGCCAGAAAGGGGTGGGCATGGAGGAAGGGATAGATATTGAGGTGGAGCCAAGGGAGCGGCGAGAGGCGTAGTCACAGGAGGGCTGGGCTGTGAGGACGGTGGGGGAGGGGAAGACATGAGAGAAGTTGGCAAGGGTGATAGAGGGGGGGTTGGTGTGGGGGAGGTCGGTGAAGCCGGGCATGAAGGGAGGGGTGGATATAGAGGCGGCTTTGTCACAGGAGGGCTGGGCTGTGAGGGCGGTGGAGGCGGGGAAGACGTGGGAGAAGTTGGCAAGGGCGATAGTTAGAAGAATTTCAGAAGGGAACAGTGGGTATATAGGGTGGGACGGGAGCACAACAGCCAGAAAGCCTGTACGTAGGGTACCTCAGACCATTTTCCCGTCCTCCGGCAGTAATTATCTAAGTCACGGAGGATGTTAAAATCGAAAGTTCCGGTTGGCGGCCACTGTGAGCCATTATCTAAACAATATTGGGGCCATACCTCACAACAAAGGAAGGTTAAGTGTTCGGAACGAATTTCTCTGGAGATATATAGAGTTCTGAGGTTGGCGAGTAAACATTTTAGTGGTGTAGACCAAGGTTGGTCGGCCCTGGAGGCAGATGTCCCCATGGCGACTATGAAACAAAGGTCCTGGACCAATCGTTGGTGAGGCTGGGAGTGGTCTGGTCAGGCATCCCCGAACGGGCCATCAGCCCAGCGAAGAGAGGGCCACTCAGCCAAGACTGACGTCTCCAAGTTGACGAGGAATTAGCAAGCCTGGCCTGCGGAGAGGTCTGGACGCGGCCGCGATTTAAAAGGACCGAGACACCCAAGGCATAATTGAAACGGGAGGAACGCCCCTCAGAGCCCAACTGATGGAACTTACCCCATATCCTGCCAGACGATTGAATGGTCCCGGAAGGGTGACGGGGTGACCTGGTCTGGCGTGGGCCAGACCCGAGGGGGCCACAAATCCCCCTAGTTGCAGGATGGGCCCTCACCTCAGGCCCCATGTTGGGCGCCAAATGTTATGTAAAGACGACCAGGACACCACAAGAGTGTCTAACAGGCTTTTTAATGGCGAAGTGCTCCCGGGTGGGGTGCCCGGACATGAATGAGGCAGGTCGAGGAAGTCCGTGCCCGGACCGTGTTGGGGGTGGTTTTTATACGTTCCTTGGCGAGGGATGGTCAGGCTAGATGGACAGGGGTTCGGATCGCCAGGCCGAGGCGTCGCGGGCTGACAGGTCTTTCTACGTGGCTGGGGTGGGGCAGCTTTAGCTGGTGAAGTGTGCTGTCATTGGTCCCTGGGATCTGGGAGGCTCCTTCCATTAGGGACTTCCCCCGCTGGTGGGAGGGAGAGGAGGGGAGGCCCATCATGGGCCCCGGGGTCCGGCCTTACATTATGGAGAAAATATAAAGTTATGGAAGCAGCCTTTAGCAAAAGTACAGGTAATAACCTCAACTCTTTTTTTCTAGAATTGGAAAAAATGACTTAAAGCTTGAATTTTTATGATGAATGCTCATGTATTTAAAATTTTTTAAAGGTCTTACTTTGGGAGTGATATGGGGGTTTTCTAAAATATATAAAATAGTAGCCTATCTTTGTGTTTTGTTATACATGATAAAGTTTTAAATTTGAATGTAGTAAAATGTAGAATTCCCTACTCTGTGATTCCTTTTAATCTTTGCCTAGAAAGTAGTTCATTCATTTCTCATTCATTTAATTAATCTTTCATTTATTTAATAAATACT
The DNA here is from genome assembly GCF_014754425.2 of Oryx dammah. Classification (NCBI taxonomy): domain Eukaryota; kingdom Metazoa; phylum Chordata; class Mammalia; order Artiodactyla; family Bovidae; genus Oryx; species Oryx dammah. The sequence goes on from NW_024080625.1 coordinate 2,591,525, forward strand.
GAACATTTAATATATTCTAGGTATACATCAGAAAACAAAATAGACAATATTTCCTACCCTCTTGGACCTTACTTGTAGAGGAAGTAGACAAGAAAACATAATTAATAAGTATATTATATGATGTGTTAGAAGGTAGTAAGTGCCATGAGGGGGAAAAAAATTTAAGCAGAGCTATGGAGATCAATAGTGAGAGGAGGTAGGGGATTGTAATTATAAACAAGGGAGGATCAGAATAGAACTCATTTAAAAAGGATATTTGAACAAGATATTTAAAGGAAGTGAGTGAATAAGGCATGCAGATATTTGGGGGAAGAATTTTCTAGGTGAAGGGAATAACATAAACAAAGTTTCTGAGGTCAGAGGTTGCCTGGATTGTTGAAGGAACAGCATGGAGTCCACCATGGCTGGAGCAGAGTGACAAGGTGAGAGAGAGATTAAGAGGGGTAAGGGGACTCTTGTGAGACTCTAAGAAGTCTGACATTCACTGTGAATAAAATGGGAGCCATTGAAAGGCTCATAATCTAACTTGGGTTTTGACAGGGTCACTGTAGCTGTTCTTCTGAAAATAACTGTAGGGAGACAAGAATAGAAGCAGAGTGACCTGTTAAAAGACTATTACAATAATCCTGGCAAGATGTGAGGGTGACCCAGATCATAGTGTAACAGTGGAAGTAGTAACAAGTGGTCAAGTTTTGGATATATGGTGAAGGTAGAATTCCAATGGAAGAATGGATTTTTTCTCAGCTGAGATGAAGAAGACTATGGGTGGAAAAGAGATGGATAAGATTATTTCCGTTTTTGACATCTTAAATTAGGTGCCCATTTGATATTACAGTAAGTACCTTTTGTACATACAAACCTTCAAGTTGAGAACTTTCAAAAATGTGAACATGCCATTCTATCAGTGCCAGGCATGAATGAAACTGCAGCTTGCCCTCCATGAGCTTCCCTGGTGGCCAGCTGGTAAAGAATCTGCCTGCAATGTGGGAGACCTGGGTTTGACCCCTGGGTTGGGAAGATCCCCTGGAGAAGGGTATGGCTACCCACTCTAGTATTCTGGCCTGGAGAATTCCATGGGCTGTATAGCATGGGGTCTCAAAGAGTCAGATATGGCTCAGCAATTTTCACCATCCACTCTGTCTCCTACTGCTGCTGATCCTTCAGCTCTGCATCTCCCACCTCCTCTCCCTCCTCTAGGCAGTAACTCTTCTTGCCTGTTCCCTTGACGCCAACTCATAGATATCAGCTGTTGTACTGTACTTTTTAAAGTCCTGTACTCTAAGGTTAAGAACATTTTATTTTTTGTGCTTTTTTATGTATTGCTTGTGTGAAAGTATTAATACACTTATTGAAGTACAGTACTATGTGTTAGTCGGGTACCTCTGCTACCTGTGTTTGACTTAAACAATTAAACTGGACTCATGAACACACTCTAGGAACTGAACTCATTTGCATGTGGGGACTTACTATAAATGACAATGTTGAGTCCTGTACTGGACTGAATAGCATCCCCTCAAACTCAGGTCCACTCAGAACCTCAGAATATGGCCTTATTTGGAAATAGGATCTTTGCAAACGTAATTATTTAAATTACATTAATCATACTGGATTAAGATCAGTTCTAATCCTGTGACAGATGTCCTTATGTGAAGGCGAGGTGGACACACAAGGGACAGTACAATGTGAGGACAGAGGCAGAGACTGGAGCAACGTGTCTATAAATTATTAATAAGACATGCCTGAGATTGCCTGCAAGTACCAGATGCTTTGAGAGAGACACAGAGCAGCTTCTCTCTCAAAACTTCCAGCAGCCAACCCTGCTGATACCTTGATTTCAGATTTCTGGCCTTCTGAACTGTGAGCAAATAAATTTGAGTTTTATGCCACCCAGTTTGTAGTAATTTGTTAGGGCAATGCTAAGTGAGCAAGTGAAAACATGAGTAAAGTTTAGGGAAAAGATCTGGACTGGAGATATAAATTTGTGTATTGAAATCATATAGATAATATTTAAAGCCTTGAAATTCAATTTCAAGTAAATAATATAATTAGGCTGGGGAAGAGATCCAAATTCTGAGCCATGGGGCCCTCAAGATTCACAGTTTGAGACGATGAAGAGGAACCAGGTAAAGAAAGTGACCAATGCAGTAGAAGGAAAAGCATGTGTGTGGTATCCTCAAGTTAAACAGAGTCTATTTAGGGACTTCCCTGGTGGTCCATTGGTTAAGAATCTGAGTTGCAATGCAGAGGACATGGGTTCAGTTCCTGGTTGGGGAACTAAGATCCCATATGCCTTGGGACATCTAAGCCAGCGTGCCACAACTACTGAGCTTGTGACCCACTAGAGAGTCTGTGCACTGCAACGAGGACCCCACGTGCTGCAAATAAGACTGGGTGCAGCCAAATAAATAAACAAAAGAGTCTATTTAGATGGAGTACCATCAGCTAAAACAAGCAAGATGAAAAATTGGAAATTAGTATTGAATTGATTAATACAGTGGTCATTTGGCAAGTTTCATAAAGAGAGTTTTGTTGGAGTGCTGGCAGATAAAACCTGATTTGGAATGGATTTAGGGGAGAATGTGGGGAAAAAACTATAAACAATGATCGTAAACAAGACAAGTAGCAAAACAAAGTAATTTTGTTTTAAAAAAGAGCAGTCAGGGAATGGGTTAAGACTCTGCCCTTCCACTGCAGCAGGTGTGGTTTCAATTCCGGTCAGGGAAGTAGGATCTGACATGCCTCCCTGTGCAGCCAAAAACAAGCAAACAAAACAAGAAAACAGCAAAAAAGAGGAGTCAAAATAGAGTTTATGGGAAAATGTCAATAAGTGGGGTCATGAGAGGGCTATTTTAAAACTGGAAAAATAACAGCATGTTTATATGAAGAAGAGAGTGATGCAGAAGAGAGACGAAAACCCATCCATATAAGAGACGCAGAGAATGAGTGATGTCCTTGGAAAGGGGAGAAGGGATGAGATCTGGGACAAAACGGTCCAAAATGGTAACAAGGAACCACAGCTGGCTTCTGAGCACTTGAAATGTGGCAAGTCCTAATTGAGATGTGCTGTAAGCACAAAATACATACCAGATTTCACAGACTTAGTATGAGCAAATGAATGCAAAATATCTTGTTAAAACTTTAATGTTAATTACACATTCAAACGATATTTGGGATATACTGAGTTAAATGAAAGGTGCTATTAAAATTATTTTCACATAGTCTTTTTACCTTTTTATATTGGTACTAGAAACATTTTAATTCTACATGTGACTCACATTACATTTCTTAAAAAATTTTTTTTTATTTTTCGTTTTTTGGCTGCATTATGTACATGTAGGATCTTAGTTCTTTGACCAAGGATCAAACCTGTGCCCCCTGCTTTGGAAGCATGGAGTCTTAAACCACTGGACCACCAGCAAAGTCCCTCACATTACATTTCTATTGGATGAGCTACCCTATGGCCCAAGTGAAGGAATTGCCCGCCTAGAGAAGCAGGACAATTTTTCTCAAATAATAAGAGGGAAAGCAGAGTATAGGGGGAAAACTGTTGGCTGGTGAGTAGAGGGGGTGGTGGGAAACTGAAATAGCTTCAGTTTTCCCAGTGAATTAAGAAACAAGAGTGTCCATAAATTGAGTTCTATTAATTTGTATTGAAGTCATTTTGGTATAGAATATAAAGCAAGAATCTAAATAGATTTTTTCCCTCAATAATGACCATTTGTTCCACACCACTTATTGAATAAGGTTTCTTCTCCATTGATGTGTGATGCCTTGCTTTTCATAATATAAATGCGATTTGTTTGTGAGATGTCTGTTTCATCAATCTGAATTAATTGATTTAATTATTGTAACTGTTGAAGGGATTCAGAATATGACACTTTAAATATGCCGCTTTGGTGTATTGATTATTTTCAGCTGAAGGCACTTGAGAAACACAGAGACATAAGGGGTTCTGGGCTCTCCTATTTTCTACCTAAAAGCAGGTCACAAAATTCCCCAAGAGAAAGGTGCCCTCACTGTACCAGAAGAGAAGATCATTCATAGACTGGAAAGCCAGCACCGAAATGGTTCTGTATAATCCTACTGAAATAACTCTGATATTCCACGAATTTCCCCCACACATTTCCTAGTCACTTTCTCACAGCTTATTGTCCCCTAGCCCAAACCCACACATTTCCTAGTCACTTTCTCACAGCTTATTGTCCCCTAGCCCAAACCTCTTTGTTTTGTCACTTCCCCACAAATTTCTTGTTTCTTTGTTTAAAAGTATACAAGTCCTCAGTTCTATTTCTTTTTCTTCATGAGACTCCCAGGTACATGCAAAAACAGTGAATACAATTTCTATGTGTTTTTTTTTTCTGTCTGTGCCAGTTTAATCCTCAGGTGCAGGCACAGATCCTGAAAGGGTAGATCAAAGTTCTTCCTCCCCTTTACTCTATAATATGCTCTGTATGTTAGGATTGTCTCTATCCGCCCTTCTTTTCCACAAAAGTATATTCTTCAGTATACTTGCTTGTTATATAATTCCAAGTGAAACTTTAAGATGTTTTTCCAAGTTCCAAAAATTGTAGAGATTTTTGCCTCAGTTCAGTTCAGTTCAGTCACTCAGTTGGTTTTGTCAGTTGTCACGGTGGAGAGTTCTGACAAAATGTGGTTCACCAGAGAAGGGAATGGCAAACCACGTCAGTATTCTTGCCTTGAGAACCCCATGAAGAGTATGAAAAGAGATTTTGCCTGGCATTACTCTAGTTTAAGAAAAAGTGACATCTCTGCAATATCTTGTTTTGCCGTTGAGTATCTTGGTATACCTTTCATTTTCTTCAAATTCATTTTCTCTCTCTGCAGTTTTATAGTTTTCCTCATATAGGTGCTACACATTTCTTTATATTTCTTGGGATTTTGATTTGGTGCTTGTTATGACTTTTACAAACGTGTCCTTTTTTCCCCATTACGGTTTCTATCTGGTAAGTCCTGATGGACTGGAAAGTGCCGAACTTTTGTATCTAAAGCTTGTATTTACTCTCTACCACTTGTCAATGACCTATTATGTTCCATGAGGAAACTGAGATTAATTAAAGAATTATTTTAATAGTTTTTTAGTTAATTTTCTGAGGTTTTTCTCTATATGCAAATAAGTGATCAGCATAAAATGGTAACCATGTCTCTGTCTCTTCAATAATCACATCTTTTACTTCCTTCCTTGGTCTTCTTTCAGGGCAAACTGACCATCATTTAAACCTCTTTTAACCTCTGGGGCACATCATCATGGAGATAGCAGTAATGATAAATTACACAGGGCTGTTCTACTCCAGGTTGAAACTGCTGCCACTGCTGTTAATTTCTTGGGTATGACATCTGTTGTTGTCCCCAGCTACTCCACCTTGCTTATTCTCTAGCTTCTAACCTGATAAATAATAAATTGTTAAAATGATACGCTTGATTTTAGACTATTTTCCCATTTCGGTTGATGGAGTGTTTCACTGGAAAGTGGTGTCTCTGGCAGCTGTTTTATGTGCAGAGACACTTTCCTGCTCACTCTAAACACTTGAAATTATCAAAAGCATGCCCTCTGGACAAGGGAATGTTCTTGTACGACTGTGTTTCATTTAAAAAAATCACCAGGATGTGAGTTAGGAGACATGGATTCCCAGTTTATTAACTTGCAATAATTTGTCACTTCATCCTCTGGGTCTCTCATCTATCAGATGGCTATGAATAGAATACAGTATTAATATTGTCCATTTGTACAAATAGCATGTCACAGGTTTCTAAACTTTTTCCACACACATTATTCATTTTTTTCCTTCTAATAACCTGTAAGCGATCAGGTCAGGGACTATCATTCCCATTTTACAGATGGGGAGACTGAAGCACAGGAGACTGTGTTATACAGACTCAAAGGGGACTGGGTTGTACAGGAGACTATGTTGTACAGACTCTAGGTTTCTAGATGTTGAGCCTGACCTAGAACCTGTTTTCTAGTTCACTGTGTTTTTTGGATGAAAATCCTTAAAATCCATCAAAGCCTATTCCTTTAGTATGTCTAGTTAGCTGGTAAACCTACCATTAGTAGATTTGGCAGACTTGCATGGGGATATGCAGGACGTGGTTCCCTTGATCTCCAGCACCCTAGACTGGGGTACTCCTAATCTCAGTATGGATCCTTTCCAAAGCACAAATTAGTTTGTTATTCTCTGGGCCTGGGGTCTGGTTTTACTGGGAGAGTGTGTGGGAGGACTTTAGGGCCAATTGAAAAGTGGGAGGGCACAGTCCTCAAGACAATCCTCATTTCTGATACCAACTGCAAGTTCAAGGGGCTCCCCAAACCACCCTCTGGTTTGGAGTTTTCTAGAAAGATGCACAGAACTCACTGAAAAGTGGTAGATTCACAGTTATGATTTATAACTGCGAAGGGATACATATATTAAGATTAACCACAGGAAGATACACAGAGAGTAGAGTCTAGGAGGTTTGAAATGCAGAGCTTGTGTGGTCTTCTTTTCTCTCTGGGGAGCCAGAGGCATAATAATATCAACATGTGATGATATGCACAGAGTATCGCCAACCAGAGAGGCTGAGGTGTCTGGTTTTTACTGAGGTCCATTACATAGATGGTAGGTCAAATGGTAGCTCAATTGGTAAAGAATCTGCCTGCAAGGCAAGAGACCAGGGTTCGGTCCCTGGGTTGGGAAGTTCCTCTGGAGAAGGGAATGGCAATCCATTCCAGTATTCTTGCCTGGAGAATTCCATGGACAGAGAAGCCTGGTGGGCTACAGTTCATGGGGTTGCAAAGAGTCAGACACGACTAAGCTACTAACACAGTCCACAGTCCACATTACATAGATGTGACTGATCAGTTGCCCACGTGGTCAGTGTCCAGGTTCCTGATCCTGGGAGACCCAAAGCCTCTGCTCTGAGTCCTGCGGTTGGTCATTCTGGTGTGGCCTGCCCCATCCTAAATCACTTTATTGGATGATCTACTGCCCCCAGAAGAAGAAAGACATTGGAGATCACCTCCCAGCAGTTGAGGACAAAGGTCAGACCTCTTGCAATGGAGGTTAATTCTTCACTACATAGGGCAGCTGACAGCTCTTTGCTTCCTGTATAGTGAAGAAGAGAGCTCAAGAGCTTCAGTTCAGGGGATCAGATATTTTTGAAAGAGAGTTTGCTTTGGCTGTGCCTGAAATGCTCTGCACTTCAGCTCTCCAAGGGAAAATGAGCTCACCCCTCATTGAAAAAGCCCTTAACCAATCAGTAGCACAAACAGCATACCCCAGGAGGCCTCAGTTCTCTAATCAGCAACCTGAATCACACTGCGGAAATTGCCCTTAACATGTCATCCAAATTTTATGTAGACCCAAATGTTTCATTTAAATGTAAAACAAAAATAACAGAGTGTATCTGAGTGAAATGTGCCTCTCTTCCAATCATGCTGCTCTTTCCCTAGCACTCAAAATTCAAACCCCACTGAGAAGTTACCCTACATCACCTTCCCAGCCAGTAAAACTCCCACCAGAGAAAGCCAACTCTTCTTGAAACATTTCTCCGGCACATATCTCCAGATACAAAGACTGTCAGTCAATGACAAAGAACCAACTTGGTAACAGGCCCTAGACTAGCACTGTGGAGAACACAGGGGTGAATCAGTGAGGCATCCTGCCCTCCGAGATCTGGCAGTCTAGAAAGCCAGGGAAACACACAAAAATGACCTGAGGGTGGAGGGAAAGGTGTTGCCATATAGACTTACAGGGAAGGGAAATAACTTCTCCCTCAGAGCCTGGGACTCAGGCCCATGTCTTGTCCTTTCTAAGGCAGAGAAGTCTTTCTCTGCGACTTAGTCCTGGAACATCTATTTTTCTTTGCAACTGAAACCAAACCCTGGACCTCACAGGACCGGATACTGAGCAGGGTCCTGTGGGGCTTTGGGGCACAATGGCTTTCTGTGTCCCTCATTTCTTTGATTATAGAAAACAGTCTTCATTCAGCTTCCATGACCTTCCCTGAGTTCTAACTGGTAGATTCAACCAGATGTTAATTAAGGAAGGGAGGGGAGTAGAGACCAGGGAGAAACAAATGGTCAAGAGCAGTCCTGGGGTAAGATCCTGATTCTCCATCAATGCATACATATATAACAATATCTTTGAGTTATTTTGCAAACACTGAAACCCCAGGTGGGAGAAATTAATGATTAACGATGGTAGGCTGCCCACAAGCATATAGACTCCAGACCAGTTGGACCCACTTCTCACTATCTTTGTGGCTGAGTTCAAGCTTGCTCTGTTAGCCACATGACAGGCCAATAAAATCAGAGAGGAGGTATTGAGGCAAGGAATATAAGTTTATTTGGAAAGCTGACTGACTGAGAAGATGGCAGACTAATGTCTCAAAAATAACCATCTTATCAGGGTCTGGATGCCAGTTTCTTTTATAGAACAGAGAAAGAGAAGAGGTGAGAAAGTAAAGTAAAAAGGCCATGTGTCTTGCAGAACAGGAAGGGGGTGTGTTGATTTCTTCTTTTCTGCAGCCATTCACAGGTGGGCTGGGTCAGAATGTCTCTAACAAAGGCACTTTTAACAGTCAGGTAGAGGTGCAGGGTTCTCTGAGGCAGGCCATTATGTGTGATTAAAATAACAAAAGCAACAAAAAGCAAAGATTAAAGTTAAAGAAACAGATTCAGCATGGAAGCAGAATTGGCTTCTCCCAGAAACATCTTCTCTAAACTGGGGCACACAGTTTTGAGGGCATTAGCCTGCTTTGGCTGGCAAAGTATATCCTTTTCTACCTCACCAAAAACTCTGTCTCCGAGATTCAATTGAGAAGTTGAGTTTTCGACATCAGGCCCCACAGAGGTGTTTTTTGACAAAAGCACCTCAGTGCCCCCTGTTTCTTGTTTGTAGATAAAGGCTGTAGTCTCCTTGGTCTTTCCTGAGTCTCAAAGAGCAGACTTAAGCAGTTACAAGTTAGGGAGTAAGAGAAAGCAGAAACAAAGGAAAAGCAGTCAAGAAACAATAGTTCAATGACAAAAAGAGTCCTAGTTCCTCCTCAAGGGAGGAATAACAATTTGAAAACATATCTGAATTGTTCTTCAGGAATGAAGGCCCCCACACTCAGATGGGAGGAAGGTGATTTCCTGCTAAGCACAAGTACAGAGACCCCAAACTGGTTGAAATCAGAAGGTTGATGATTAAATAAGAGTCCCAAACCATCAAACTGTTACCTCATCACCAACAACCAATCAGAAAAAAGTTATGCTCCCTGCATTCCCTTGCTCCAAATGTTCTTTTTAAAAGACCTCCCCTGAAAAACCATCTGGGAGGTTGAGGCTTTGAGCAAGAGCTGCTTGTTTTCCTTGCTTGGCATCTGCAATAAATGCTGTGCTTTCCTTCACTACAAACTGGTGTTGGTAAATTGGATTTTCTGTGCAGCATATGAGTGGACCCAGGTTTAGTTTTATATCAAAATCAGGCTTCTTTTTGGAAATTCCAGCCAAAAAGATCAAGACACACCAATTCTATTCGCTGGAATATGTTTCCATTGGAAGTGGGAGTGAGTTAGGTGTTCTTAGCCATGCATTTCTTCAGCTACTTCAGGGTATCAACAGTGTCTGTGGTGGAGGGCTTAGCGCACAAATGCAATAGGTCTAGGGTTGAATGTGATGCTGAAAGCCTAGCTTCTCTGTATGTTGGTGCCAAATCAAATCTTGGAGACAGAGTTTTGGGAGAAGTAGGAAAGGATAGCTGTATTACTTTGCCAGATAAAGGGGGCCATAGCAGACTCATGCCTTCAAAACCATGTGTCCCAACTTGGAGGAGACAGTGAGAAGTTTCATATAATTGTTCAAAGAGGATGATCAGCTCGTGGACATTCTTCTGACAGGTTGGTGGTGAGGTAAGTAGGAGTCAGCTTCTTCAATCTTCAGGTTCAACTGCTCTGGAGTTTACATGCTTGTGGGTAGCATATCAGTTCAGTTCAGTTCAGTCGCTCAGTTGTGTCCGACTCTTTGTGACCCCATGGACTGCAGCACGCCAGGCTTCCCTGTTCATCACCAACTCCCGGAGCCTACTCAAACTCATGTCCATTGAGTCGGTGATGCCATCTAACCATCTCAACCTATGTTGTCCCCTTCTCTTCCTGCCTTCAGTCTTTCCCAGCATCAGGGTCTTTTGCAGTGAGTCAGTTCTTCATATCATTTGGCCAAAGTATTGGAGTTTCAGCTTCAACATCAGTCCTTCCAATGAATATTCAGGACTGATTTCCTTTAGGATGGACTGGTTTGATCTCCTTGCAGTCCAAGGAACTCCCAAGAATCTTATCCAACACTACAGTTCAAAAGCATCAATTCTTTGGCGCTTAAACTTTCTTTATAGTACAACTCTCACATCCATACATGACTACTGGAAAAATCATAGCTTTGACTAGACGGACCTTTGTCGGTAATGTCTCTGCTTTTTAATATGCTGTCTAGGTTGGTCATAACTTTCCTTCCAAGGAGCAAATGACTTTTAATTTCATGGCTGCAGTCACCATCTGCAGTAATTTTGAAGCCCCCCAAAATAAAGTCTCTCTATTTCCATTGTTTCCCCATCTATTTGCCATGAAGTGATGGGACTGGATGCCATGATCTTTGTTTTCTGAATGTTGAGTTTTAAGCCAACTTTTTCACTCTCCTCTCTCACTTTCATCGAGGCTCTCTAGCTCTTCACTTTCTGCCATAAGGGTGGTATCATCTGCATATCTGAGGTTACTGATATTTCTCCTGGCAATCTTGATTCCAGCTTGTGCTTCATCCAGCCCAGCATTTCACATGATGTACTCTGCATTTAAGCTAAATGAGCAGGGTGACAATCTACAGCCTTGATGTACTTCTTTCCCAATTTGGAACCAGTCTGTTGTTCCATGTCTATTTCTAACTGTTGCTTCTTCACTTGCATACAGATTTCTCAGGAGGCAGATCAGGTGGTCTATTATTCCCATCTGTTTCAAGAATTTTCTACAGTATGTGGTGATCCACACAGTCAAAGACTTTGGCATAGTCAATAAACCAGAAGATGTTTTTCTGGAACTCTCTTGCTTTTTCAATGATCTAACGGATGTTGGCAATTTGATCTCTGATTCCTCTGCCTTCTCTAAATCCAACTTGAACATCTGGAAGTTCATGGGTAGTGTATAATTTATCATTAACTTCTCCCACCTGGAGGGGGTTTCAGTTCCAGAAAAATAGCTCAAAGATATTTTTGTGTGTATCCATTGATGGGGAAATAGGATCTTGCCTCAAGGCTGCTCTTGACTGTTTCTCCCTTGTCTCATATCCCCCCTCCCTTCCTTATTTAACAACTGCTTGAATCTGCCCATTGGAAACCAGGGAAGGTCATGGAGGTGGAATGGCTGTTTCCTGTAATCAAAGAAATGAGGAACACAGAAAGGCCTTGTGCCCATGATCCCCACAGAGTCTTCCCAGTATCAAATGAAGCCCTGGAGCTTTCTCAGCTGAGCTGCCATGATCTTTGGGGAGTTGTGGGAGACAGAGAGTGTGTGTTTCTAGAAAAACAAGACGCAGCACTGAGCTGTTAGCAAAGACATTCACTTCTCTGTTTGCTTAATGGATGATAAAATTAAGTTCAAGGGTAAAGAGAGAACTGTTTTACTTATTAAATTCCTCATTAGAATTTTCATATTAGACGACCTTTCTCAAGAGCCACAAAATGGTTTCATTTTTCTGGTAAAATAAAATGTGGTTAAGGTGGGTCTGAGGCGATGAGGAGCTACTGCTACTATTAAAAACAAGAGACCCAGAAGCCCTGTCTCAGTCCATAAGCAAATTGTGGGCAGTTGCTTAGCTGCTGCCTCAGTTTCCCCATCTGTCAAAGGCAGCCCAGAGCTCTGGCCACCTACCCCATCCCCACATCAACCAGCCACAACTTTTCAATGCTGTCATTTCCCTCCAGATCACTCTGTTCTTTTATTTCTTTTTTCTTTTGTCTGCGATTAACATTGCTGTGGACATGTGCTCAGCTGCTCAGTCATGTCCAGCTCTTTGTGACCCCGTGGACTATAGCCCACCATGCTCCTCTGTCAATGGAATTTCCTAAGCAAGAATACTGAAGTGGGTTGCCATTTCATCCTCCAGGGTATCTTCCTGAACCAAGGATTGACTCTGCATCTCCTGTGGCTCCTGCATGGGCAGACAGATGTATTTTTTTTTTTTTTACCACTGAGCTACTGGGAAGCCCTTCACATTGTTACTACTGCTTTATTTGTATTAACATTTGCCTCATTGTCTTTTCCCTTCCCTTTATTTTCAGTTCTAAGACATGGCTGACTATGTGCTTCCTTCCCAGGGCTTACATTCAGCTTTCAAGGATGAGCTGCCTACTCACTCAACCCTGTAAATGAACTGGTCCTGTTATCTAAAAACTAGGTTCCTCTCTTGGTGGGTGAGGAGTCAAGAGACACAATCAAGCTAAAGCACAGGAGAAGGAAGGATTTATTACCGTTTGCAGCAAGTAAGGAAAACACTGAGGATCTTTCCCAAAGCAGTGTCTCTTAGCAAAACTGGGGAAGTGTTAAGCTAAGGGAACATCTATATGCATGAAAGGGCTTGAGCAGAACTTGGGCCAAGGTCAGTAGAGTGCAGCTTTAGTTGACTGAAGTCAGAAGGATCAAAAAGGACTTCCCAGGTGGTGCAGTTGTAAAGAATCTGCTCGCCAGTGCTGAAGACACCATAAATTTGGGTTCTATCCCTGGGTTAGAAAGATCCCCTGGAGGAGGAAATGGCAAGTTACTTCAGTATTCTTGCCTAAAGGATCCCATGGACAGAAGAGCCTGGGCCTTTTCCTCCTCCAGGGGGTCTTCCTAACCCAGGGATCGGACCCGCATCTCTTATGCCTCCTGCAGTGGTAGGCAGGTTCTTTACCCCTAGCGCCACCTGGAAAGCCAAAGTTAAGTTTGTTACTGTTACTTTGAGCAGGGAGAGAACATCTGTAGGGGTCCTGGGCCTCAATCTGAGATCGAGAGAGGGAGTTCTGGGGCTTGTGCTTGCAGATGTCGGGAGGGGAGCGATCCAGGGAGCTGGGCTTGCTGTCAGGAAGCTGGGGAATTCTCTGATGGTTATTTCAGTAGGGCAGACTAAAGGCAGCCTAAAGGTGAAAATGACAAAGAAGCACTGTCCCTAATTTTAGCTGGGGGCAAGGATATTTGTGTTTTGTCTGTGTTCATACTCGATTGCTGAAAGATCTTGTCCATATATTGGTCCAACACAATCACAGAGTAGCCTTGTCTGATGCTGCCATTTGGTGTGGTTGTTTGCCTTCAGCAGGAGAACAGTAAATCCTAGCTGTCTTTGTGGACAGCTGAGAGCAGCTACAATTCTACTCCCCAATGTCGGGGAGTGCTTTCTTCCTTCTCAGCCTGGAGGGGCTTTGTGTTGTCTTCTGCCCAAGTTCATCCCTCCCCATCCTCAGAGCTGGAGAAACAGGAAGTGAACAAAATGGAAGGTGGTGCTCACGGTCAGGAAGCAGCCGTGCCCTTGCCCGACCCTGACTGGAGATGCTTTCTTACCTGTCCATCCTGACTCTCCTAGGCTGCCTCACTTCCATCTTGTTCAAGCAGTCTTCTGCCCTTCCTTCTTTTCTCAACTTAAATCCTACCTAGACTTCCCAGGTGGCTCAGTGGTGAAGAATTTGCTTGCTAAATGGAAACTCACTCCAGTATTCTTTCCTGGAAAATCCCATAGACAGATGAGCCCGGTGGGCTACAGTCCATAGGGTCACAAAGAGTCGGACCCAACTGAGTACACACACAAACCCTATCCAGACCAGATAGAGACACACAGAATCCAGTGATGTGGTTCAGGATGCTGACATCAAAATATGGCTCCTTCTTATATTGACTATTTTAAGCTGAAAAAGTTTGAGAAATGGCCCAAACAGGAATGTTACTCTGAGCTCCTTCCCACCTCACTCTGCTTCCTTGAGACAGGCATAAAACTCTCATGTGAGACATCCCCTCCCTGAACCTGGAGGAGAGGAACAAGACAAAAGGATGCCAAGGAGAATCCTAACAAACAGGCCTTGCTAAGTTTCCCCAGTTACTACACTTACCTCGCACTTCTTGCCCTATCCTATCTCCCATGACTGTCCACTCTTCTCAAAGCCAGCACTGAAATACTCAAGTCTAGCTCTTTCCTCAGGTCTTCAATTCCTTACAAAGACTTCTGTGTCCCATAAAACTTATACTAAATACATTTGTATACCTTTTCTCCTGTTAATCTCTCTTTGCCAGTTAATTTTCAGACCCAGTTAAGGCCCCTAAGAGGGCCCAGGAGAACTTTTCCTTCCCTACACCAGAGGCAGCTTTCCCCTCTCTGACTACTGCTGAAAGCTCGGCTTCTTTGTACTCAGGTCCTGTAGGGAATCTCAGAGACACAGTTTTGGGTGAAGGAGACAAAGTTTATTACTTTGCCAGGCAAAGGGGACCACAGTGGGCTAATGCCCTCAAAACCATGTATTCCAACTTGGGGAAGATAGTGAGAAGTTCAATAATAGTTGTTCAAAGAGGGTGTGATCAGCTTGTGGACATTCTTCCGATGGGTTGATGGTGAGGTAAGTAGGAGTCAGTATCATCAATCTTCAGGTCTAACTGATCTGGGTTCTACATGCTTTTGGGCTGCCTACCACTCATCCTTAACTTCTCCCCCCTGGAGGGGATTTCAGTATCTGCAAAATAGCTCAGAGGTATTGTTCTGAGTATTCACTGATGGGGAACTAGGACTTGGCTCCAGCACTGTTCTTGACTGTTTCTCTCTGATCTTGCACCACACGCCTTTCCCTAATTAACAACTGTTTGAATATGTCCATTGGAACTCAGAAAAGGTCATGGAAGCTGAATGAAGGCAAACAATCAAAGAAATGAGGGACACAGAAAGGCTTTGTGCCCAGGAGCCGCACAGGGCCCTGCTTGGTATCATAACTGTGGATGCTGCACGTTCATTATGCCATCACCCCATAGTATAGCCCCTAGTCATTTGGTAACTGCTTTACAAGAATATGTTTGGTTTTTCCAGTTGCACTGAAGGTCTTAGTCTGACTGGTTCTTTTTCATCATTCATGGTTCAACTTAAATGTAACCCTGAGGAAGGACTTTCCAGCCGACCTTAAGTAAAATATACCCGCCCCTAGGCATTCTCTCCTTTAGTGTGTGCACTCAGTTCAGTTCAGTTGCTCAGTCATGTCTGACTCTTTGAGACCCCATGGACTGCAGCTTGCCAGGCTTCCCTGTCCATTACCTGCTCTCGGAGCTTCCTCAAACTCATGTCCATTGAGTCAGTGATGCCATCCAACCATCTCATCCTTTGTCATCCCCTTCTCTTCCTGCTTTCAATCTTTCCCAGCATCAGGGTCTTTTCCAATGAGTCAGTTCTTTGCATCAGATGGCCAAAGTATTGGAGCTTCAGCTTCAGCATCAAACTTTCCAGTGAAAATTCAGGACTGATTTCATTTAAGATTGACTGGTTTGATCTCCTTGCAGTCCAAAGGAATCTTAAGAGTCTTCTCCAACACCACAGTTCAAAAACATCCATTCTTTGGCACTCAGCTTTCTTTATAGTCCAACTCTCACATCCATACATGACTACTGGAAAAACCATAGCTTTGACTAGACAGACCTTTGTTGGCAAAGTAATGTCTCTGCTTTTTAATATGCTGACTAGGTTGTTCATAGCTTTTCTTCCAAGGAGCAAGCACCTTTTAATTTCATGGCTGCAGTCACCATCTGCAGTGATTTTGGAGCCCAAGAAAATAAAGTTTCCCACTATTTCCATTGTTTCCCTATCTATTTGGCATGAAGTGATGGGACCAGATGCCATGATTTTAGTTTTTTGAATGTTGAGTCTTAAGCCAGATTTTTCATTCTCTTCTTTCACTTTCATCAAGAGGCTCTTCAGTTCCTCTTTGCTTCCTGCCATAAGGGTGGTGTCATAAATGTTTGCATGCTCAGTTGCTAAGTTGGGTCTGTTTGCAGCCCCAAGGACTATAGCCCGCCAGGCTCCTCTGTCCATGGGATTCTCTGGGCAAGAATACTGGAGTGGGTTGCCATTTCCTTCCCCATGTGACGTTTTCTTCATTCATTGATCACTATCTGAAATGATTTTTACTTATTTATTTTCACCAGCAACCTGAATGTTAGTTGTTTATAAAAGCAACTATTTTGTCTGTCTTGTTCATCCCTATATCTCCAAGATCTATTTTTAAATATAGGATTTTCTTTTCCAATTTTACCAAATCCAGTTTAAATTATAAACTGGAAAAATTCTATACAGGGTTAAATTCCTGATTCTATTGTTTTCTGAAAAACTTAATCTGATGAGGCTGAAATAAAATAACAACAATTATGGGGAGAGGAATGTCAAATAAAATTTTCATTTGCTTATTTAGGTCTTCCCTTTCCTGTCTAGTGTGACTTTTTATAGTTTTTTGTGGTCAGGAAGTTCCATTTTCATCAGCTGACCCTGACCTCTATATTGATTCAATTCAGCTGCTATTTATCAGGCAAATGTGTACAGAGTTCACAGCATCAAACCAGGCAGGGGCCAAACCATGGATGGAGTGTCTCTGCTCCAGAGATAAGGGGTCTTATCATTCACGGGACTCTTTACACTTTCAACAATTGATTCTTTTGGCCTTTCAATTATCTGCTTAATTGTTTAGTTTTGTTGGTATTCAGTATCCGTGAGTGGGGAAATGGTTGCAGATAGTTTGAGATGTGAAAAATCTCACCTACCTACATCAGTTTAAATGGTTCTTGGTTGCAAAGTACTAAATATGGCTGTTCATTCATAAAAAATAATAAAATAGAACTCTCTGTACACAGAGAAATGGGTCTGGAAGGTACCCAGAATGCTCTCTGGGTAAGAAGCAAGACTTGAAAAGGAGAGTAAAGGCTCTACTTGTGAAGTGGGAATTTTTTCCATAATCAGAATACTTTTGTATGTTATTTATATAATTAAAATGATTTTTAAAAATAAGTGTGTGAAAGGAAAATTCATGTTAAATGTCCTATTTTCAGATTCCATACCAAGCTCAAAAGTGAGAGAAGAGTTCAACTCTCAATGAGATAATACAGTTTCATGACATTCACAACCAGGAGAAAGGAGAGAAGTGATCCTGGCGGTCTTTAGTGATTCTTTTGTAAGAAGTTGTGTGTCCCAGCAGATGTTTTATTGATGACTCATGGTCCGCATCTCATTCCCCAAGCACTTTCAGTTCCCTCCTGAGACTTTCCATCTCTTCCCGATGCTGCGTTCCCCTACTCTACAAAGCTACTATCTTGTACCACTGCCAGTTTGTGACCTTTACTACTGCTGCTGACCGGACATTGATGGGAGGTCAGTTTTCATTTTTGTCGGTCATCCTGCTAGCCAAGCCCCTAGGATAGGCTAAGTCACTTTAGTCAGGTCCAACTCCTTGTGACGCTATGGACTGTATAGCCCACAAGGCTCCTTTGTCCACGGGATTCTCCAGGCAAGAATACTAAATTGGGTTGCCATTTCCTCCTCCAGGGGATCTTTCACAACCCCGGGGACTGAACCCATGTCTCTTATGTCTCCTGCATTGGCAGGTGGGTTCTTTACCACTATCCAAGCCCCTATCCCCTCCTACAGACACTAGGTGTACCCTCAGCTCTTCTGGTGACTAGACCAGGCTAAAACCTTAACTCAAGGGCGGTCAAAACATATAGCCTAGTTCACTGTCCATGATACTCTGGCATGAAAAGTCTTTCCAAACAAGAATCAGTTAGCTTCAGCCACCTAATTTCCAGGAATTAGAATTAAGAAACACTGAGAGGAGGGGCAGCTTGCAGTGAGAACTGTTCAGCTTATGTAAAAGAAGGAGGCTTTGAAGTAAAGCAGAGGCTGTGAGGAGCCATGAGCAGCCTGACTTCAAGAGGAAGCAGAATCGATGGACACGTGGATGCTTTAAGAAAACAACAAAATTCTGTAAAGCAATTATCCTTCAATAAAAAAATAAATTAAAAAAAAGAAAATATTGTGAGTAAGTGTGGGAAAGGCAATCAACAGTGAAAGAGAATCAGAGTTGCCTAGAGGAGCAAATCTGCAGAGAGTAAGTGCAGCAGGTTCCAGAAGACACAGAAACTCCATCATCTGACCTCCCAGAAGTCTCTTGGCATGTCCATGAGTTTCTCATTGCAGTCTCCTCCAGCCTGGCTCTGACACTATTCAGACCTTCCTGAAACCTGGGTGTTCTGCTTTTCTGGGGTTCTCTGAGACTTGACCATAAGGCTGAGATCACTGTTTCCTCATTTTTATAGGATTAAATATAGCATGTTCTTCATGACTTGAGGTGATCTGAGTCTTTGGAGAAGGAAATGGAAACCCACTCCAGTATTCTTGCCTGGGAAATCCCACGCACAGAGGAGCCTGGGCAGGCTACAGTACACGGGGTTGCAAAGAGTCAGACACCATTTAGCAACTGAGCATGCTCACGTTGAGTCTTATTCTTCAAATCTAGAGAACCTAACTCAAATGGTCTCTTTGCCCTGCAGGTGTCCCCTTAGCACAGAAGGTGGAATAGGTACAGCTGAGCATCATGGAAAAGGCATGGTCTTCCAAACACATTGGTCTGAGCTGCAGGCCAGCATCTGCCACCTGTGCGCTGTGGAGGCTTTGGGTAGGTTACTTACCTACTTTTAGTATTTGTCCTTCCTACCTGGAAATGCCTGTGGCTCAGGATTGCTGTCAGGGCCAAGAATGGTTTATGTCAGGAGCTGGCATGATGCCCCACACAGTGCTTGGTACAAGTTCATGCCCTTCCTTCTCTCTGAAGGCTCCCCATCTTGCACAATAAAACCCCACCCACCCATTACCCTTCAGGGCAACAGCTATAGTTAAAATTGTCTGCTTCCTGTCTCCCTGGGTTCTGTTGTTTAACTCTTTTGAGCTCACACACTTAAAGAGTGAAAGCCAGTCTGGTCCAAGCCATAAACATAAATTTGAGGTCAGAGTTTGGGCCCATTTCATATGGTAGCTACCGAGAGTTCAGTAGAAGAATATGGTTGGAAGCCCACTATAATGTAATCAGTTTCACAGGGAGTTACCGGAGTTTCACAGGGAGTTTCACAGGGGACAGGGAGTTACCTTTTTTATATCCACCCTCAGTCAAGCTGCCATCAACAATTTCTGCACAAGATATGCCAAGATCAGAGGACCACAGCACTGTATGTGATGAACTGTGGCACAGAGCGATTAAATCACAGTTTATTCCAAATTTCACTTATTTAGGATTTACAAATGTATGATAATTTTTGAACAGTGTGATTAAACATTGTAAAGATGGTGTTTAACTCTCTTGTGTGTGTTGGTGGGGGGCAGTGGATGGAGGGAGTCAGTCATGTTAGGCTCTTTGTGACCCCATGGTCTGCAGCCCGCCAGGCTCCTCTATCCATGGGATTTTCCTTGCAAGAATACTAGAGTGGGTTGCCATTTCCTTCTCCAGGGGATCTTTCAGACTCAGGAATCAAACCCACATCTCCCAAGTCTCCTGCATTGCAGGCATATTCCTTTCCACTGAGCCACCCAGATCTTAACTAGGACTAATTAAGATTTAATCTAAAAGTGTCTCCTGTATGGGGCCGTACTGTCCTGCTCCTAGACAGGGTTAAGGATTTATGGGCAAGTGACTCAATAGCTGCTCTGTCTATCCAGAAATCAGCAAACATCTATAAAGCTTGCTGAGCTCCACCAGAGTATTACTATGTAGAAAAATATACGGTGGTATTGTGTTTACGGTGGAGCCAGATTACCCTAAAATCATAACATTTAAGACACATCTAAACATATACTCTTCCTGAGAAACTCATCTGCCTGTTTTCCCTGCTTGGACCTGTTTTTCCTGCAAACCTTCAGAGTGGAATTTTTTTTTAAGGGACCTGTATAAATCTCTCTGGAGCTGTTCATTCTAAATTCTTTATTTTCTAGTAATCTCAAAGAAAGGGATTTCTGTGCCCTGCTGACCTCCTTCACTCAGAACAAAACAAAAGAAAACATAGACCAGAAAACTGAGCATCCTCAGGAATCTAACTAGGCAACGTGAAATATGCACAGTCCACAAGTTCCATCAATTATTTCTTAGGCATAAAAGACAAGGGCAAGTATTCCACCAGCTTAAAGATCTGCCTTAAAAAGTACAAACCACAGAATCAATAATTCTCTAAGGACAGTGAAATGAGGAAATCTTTTATGAAAAACCAATGGGAAAACTTGGTAGATCGTTCGTCGTCCTTCCTACCATGCACAAATTTTCCCCCTAAATACATGCTGAGTCAGGGTAAATCCTAGTTTGAAAAGACAATAACACACCTTCTGCAGGAAGTTCACTATGACTCTTAAAGTTAGAGAAGGTAGAGATAAATCTAGAACCGAAAATAATAGTTGCATCCTCTAGGAACCTGTCATCTGTCATGTAACATACATGTATGTTCTGTGCCTTTGTCTAGATAGTTGAACAGAACTTGTATAAATCAGTAAAAAATGTTGTTAATTTAATAAATAAAATGATGGACTGACTTTTCAAATGGAAACCTTTTCTGTGAGAAGTTCCATATCAAGGACAATCCAAAATAGCTTGCTTAGGTTGCAACACAAATGCCAGTACTCAAGGGGGAGAATATGTCTCAAGAAAAGGTCAAGTTAAACTCAAAGAGTAAGACATGGCATATAATTACCATCTCCCCATGTGACATCAAGTTGTCACAGAACTACCATCAGACAAGATAATAGATGGAAAGGAATACCTGAAAGGGGAAGAATCAAAATTAATGAAATTGTTCAATGAATAGAATGATGAGAATGCTGTCTTTAGCAGTGTCACACCACAAATCCAGTGTCATTATAATGTTATGCTATATAAAATCCAGTTATTTCTCATGATTAAATAACTTAGGATGGAGACCAAGACATACATACCATTTTCTCAATCATTTATAAGACATTTTTCTTTCATCGCTGTCATCATTCAACACTGAAGAAATAACTCTGTGTTTCATAAGAGGAGGAGCCAGGAGGGCTACCTTCTAGCACAGTAAGTCTCTTTCCCTACTGCTTCAGCTCAAAGTGTTTTATATTTTCTTTGAGAAAAGACCCATTCTGTTCCCTTTGGCTATCTGTCCTGTTCTGTCCTAGGTTTGGTGTGCTTCGTGGGACTCTCATGCCTAAAGTGATTCCTGACCTTACACACATTTTCTACTTTTCTTAATTCCTCCAGGACAGGGCTGAGCAGGTCCCAGACATTGATGGAAGTGAAACCAATCAAACATCCCATCACTCAGGCTCTCCTTTCATGATTAAGGATGTTTTCCTTCCAGAATCCTGACTCTTCCTTTTCTGTGTCTCAGGAAATGGTAACACCATCTTTTCCATCAAGAATCATTACAATGAACATAACAGATTTTTTTTCAGACAAAACACCCTGAGTTTTTCTCTTAAGTCCCTTAGTTTTCTTAGAATTCTTTTGTGTTCCTTCAAGTAGCCTTAAATAACTGAGTGGTATGTATGCCTGTTTATTGTGCTATCTCTCTGGCACTCATCTTGTTTCTCCTTGGAGCTCCTTTTGAGCTCAACAGAGTCTCTATACAGAAAGAGTCATTGTGTGGGGATAGACACCCTGCCTGGCATGATGAAGAGCTCTCAGAAAAGACAGCCTTTATTTTTACTCAGAGATTAACCTGATTAATTGTAATGCCATCATTTTTTAAAAATAGCACCTCACGGAGACAAACAGAATGAACTAAGTACCGCTTTATGGAGTTTTAGAGTTGCAAAACATTCACAATACTGATCATAATCTCCAGAAAATTAAAGTTCAGAAAGCAGTCATTGGCCTCCAGATTGCTTTACTTCCCCTCCATTGGATCATGTAGAACTTGCCTATTCCTCCTGAGGGTCCTTGGCAAGACCTTCTTGTTCATTCTTCTCTGACTAAGTGTGGTTATTAATTAATTAGTTCTATTATATATTAATTTATTCACTCAATACCGCCTCCCAAACCCTGCTGCTCATTCCAAAAAGGATTTAAGATAGGTTGTCATCATTCTTGTGGGAAAACAAGAGGACTGCTCTGTTCCTCGGTGTTTTTTCACAAAGCCCTTTATCCCCAAGCTGGCCTTCTGCTCCTTATCTCTCTCACCCAAGAAGCAAGCCCTGGTCTTTGGAGAAGGGCCCTACTTTTCTCTTCTAAGGCAGTTTTTGAAGTATCTGGTTGGAACAGCAGCCAGAATATGCCTTGCTCTCTGTCTAGTACTTCACTTGGAAGAGAAATGGTTTGTATCACCTTTGACTTTAAAATCCCATATACAAAATATCTAATTTGTTTAAAAATTGAAGAAGGACTTCCCTGGAGGTCCAGTGGTTAAGACTTCACCTTCCAGTGCAGGGGTGTGGGTTCGATCCCTGAGTCGGAGAACTTAAGGAGTGGCTGCAAAACCAAAATACAAAACAGAAACAATATTATAACAAATTCAACAAAGTCTTCAAATACAGTTCACATTAAAAAAAATCTTTGGGAAGAAACTAAAAAGAAGAAGAAATTTCAAGCAGCTTCCCTTGCTTAGAAGCAGATTAATTGTCCATGCATTTTAAATTAATCCAAATCATGACAAGAAATATCACGAACTGGGCCAATGAGAGCTTGTTTCAGAAATGGAAACTGATAACTAAAAATGTATCCATGCATTTTCTACTTATGTGTGTTCATTTCATGTGTGATGCTTCTAGAATGTCTGCCATTACAGAAATAGGTGATTTTTTTTCAGCCCTTTCAATTGCCATAGTGAATTTTAGATTCTTCCCATCTGTGATCCAGCCATACCATACAACGGTTTCTCATGTCCTTCTGTCTGCTTTAGGAAAATGCCTCTAGTTTTCCTGGGGATGTTTTTCCTATAGGAAGAATTCAGAGAGAAAATAACTCAGTTGATAAACGTGATCAAAATGGACCTAGTCTTTGCCATATGGTGGGAATTATGGAGAGATTCTTTATCATCCCATTATACTCAGCTGTTGTTTACTTTTTGTGAATTGAATGTTGACAGTTATAGTTTGAGGGTTTTTTTAAAAACAGCATATGCTGAACAAGATAAAATATTTAGAACAACTTACTCTGGACTTAGCAATTATACTACATTCTTCCAGCCCATGTATGACTAAATTAGAACATTTAGTAATGTTTGGAGACAACTCCCACACTTAGTAAGCACCAAAGGAAAAAAATATAATTTATTTAATTGGTTTTCATTTGAAAGGGAAATAACCCCATTTCAAGCATCTCAGTGTTAGAAAAGGCACTGTGTATTCCCCATGAAAATACACAGATGCTCATACATTTGGGAAATTAACATATATCTTCCACAAGGAAACGTATGAAGGCTATTTCATTACATTACAACCATTCCTTTCACCCACATGTTTTTGCAAAATCAATGCCAGTCACCTCGTCTTCCCCTCATATACTCTTTACAGAAGCCCTGAACTTCAGAGCAGAGATGAGGCTTTTAAATTATCATTGGTTTCCAGTGTCACCATTGACAGACATCACTGATTCAATAGGGATTTAAGGAAAGCCTCCTCAATTGTGCCAGGCCTGTGCTGGGCACTAGGAATCTGAGATGAACGCAGTGTGATCCCTTCTTCAAAGACCTCCAGACTTAAAGGCAGAGTCAAGGAAGAAAATGCACAATTATAATGCTGTAGTGGAGAGGGGGCACAGAGGGACACCTCAGTCAGCCAGAATGGGAAACGATGGCTGTAGGATAGCTAAGAAGTATTACCAACAGCAGGCAATGTTTGAGTGAGTAAGGTGGAGAGAGAAGCTTCATGCAATGATATCCCTGACTCAAAGGCAGGAGAAAGCACCCTGAGTCAGTGATCACTATTAGTTCATTGGTGAGCTGAGGGAAGAGGGGAATCAGACTGAACAGTTAGGTGCAGAGCAGATGGTGTTGGGCTTTGCATTTGAACTTTACCCTGAAGGCAGTGGGGAACACATGGAGAATTGTGAAATTTCTCTGGTGTTCCATCTGGGAGGCTGGTGAGGAGATGAACAGAGGGCAGTCTATGCTGTATGAACCTGAACCAGCACTGTGGCAAAGGAATGTAGACTTGAGTGAGTGCTCAGGGTGGATCAAATGTGTCTGATGTGTGGGAAATCTTGTTTGCAGGAGAGCTTAGGTAGAAACACTGGAGGGGAAAAAAGAATTGCTGTGTCTCTGTTGACTTAAAGATGCACAACGTGACAGATGTGAGTTAAGTTTTATCTGGGGCAAAATGAAGACTGTAGTCTGGGAGACAGCACCTCAGATAGCTCTGAGAAACTGCTCCAAAGAGGCAAGGGGGACAGACAGTATATATGTGATTTTGGTAAATGGGGAATACATGCAATCCAGCACATATATATATTTTTTTGGTAGAAATTTCTGCTCATCTTGTGAAGCTTCTGCTAGTCATGAGGAATAGTCATCACCATGAAGGATTTTAGTGCTTTTTTAGATATGAGAAGATATAAGAATTGAGCTCATAAAATCAGCTTCTGAGAATATCTAATTATCTGAAGACCTGTTCTGCCAGGTTTTTTTTCTGAGCACAGAGTGCTTCATTTCTACTTTCCACCCTGAACTCCTTCAGGGGGTATTGAAGGTCAGCAGCTGCAGCAGCACATGATTTAATCCTTGTAGAGGTAGATGGTAAGCACCCATGGCAAGTGCCAATTTGTAGTTGACAGGGCCCCCTCATGGTCATAAATTTGACCATACTTCGGGAGGTATTTTACAACCATTTTATCCTATAGTGCTGGGAAGGCTCATTTTTGGGTTTGGCAAAGGTTTCACTGAGAAACCACTTAATGTTTGTTACTGGACTAGGCTTTTATAGTCAAAGATATTTGGACCTGTCTTTTAACACAGTCTAGGAAAAAATTCCCTTTTGCTTTATCTTTTTATATTTAGAGTTATATTATTACATCCATTGATTGCATACAGAACAGTATATTTGATTAACTGCTTTAAATTGGCTAGTCATCATTATTTTCACTGGAGATTTAGTTACACATTTGGCAATGAAAGAAACAACATTCATGAAAAATAGGCAAAGTACAAATAGTATAGCTAGCAGTTTTATTAAAGTTATAAGTAAGAATTAAGCTAAAAACTTTCATTAGGTGTAACGCAGTATATTCTTCGGTTATTTGACTTAATCCAGTGGGAAGTTATATACTGGCACTGTTTATAAAGCTTCTAGCCCAATTTTTTAGTGTGCTAGGCCAGTTATTCTTAGCATAATTTAATTGTTCCCAAGATAAAAGAAGCCTTAAATTTTAAATGACCATAGCCTGGTGTTAACTACATAAATCTATTCTATAAATGTGCAATCCAGAACATTTTTTTTTAAACTTCTATGTAATTGTGAGAGGTTTTATCTTTTTGACTGAATTTTTGCTTGTTGCTT
Source organism: Oryx dammah (assembly GCF_014754425.2). Classification (NCBI taxonomy): domain Eukaryota; kingdom Metazoa; phylum Chordata; class Mammalia; order Artiodactyla; family Bovidae; genus Oryx; species Oryx dammah. The sequence continues at coordinate 2,617,032 of NW_024080625.1, forward strand.
TTATTGAGCTTGAGTTACTTAGAAGAAAATTCATATTATGGCCAGAGTCAGAGCAGGTATTAATTGGCCAGGTGAGAGGATTCCACCTAATAATATTAAGAGTCACCTGAACAGGACTGAGCTTTTTGTAAAATAATTTTTTAAGGGTGATTTAATTACAGCCTTGGAGTGGAGACATCCACAAAGGTAATCTAGAGGTACTAGATGCAGGTAATTGGCCACAAACCAATAATTGGGTTGGTTTTTAAAACTAGCATAGGATCATGTCCATGATAGAAAAACATCTGATTTATATGCAGAGGTCTAAGAAGTTAACAAAACATTATGAGTGATCATACAAATCAGGTTCAGCATTTTGGGTAAGGTGCTTACTTTTGATGTCTTTTTTTTTTTCTTCCTCTATTCTGGTGCAGGTGTAGCTTTCTTTGAGCATTATTTTAAGGTGAGTTTGAGATCAGCAGTTCTCTTTATAGACCAGTCTGGTGTAGTGGCCTTTAGAAGTGAGAATTAATTCAAGAGTCAAGGTCCCTTCAGTTTTATTGTGCATGAGCTAGTTAAGAGAACCTGACAAAAAGTGTTTTTATCTAGGTAGGAGACAGCCCCTTTGGGTATATATAATTTCCTATTTGCAGCTCATGGGCATCTGAATTTTATACAGAGGTTATTGACACAAGCTTTAGAAACAAAAGTGTTTTTTTTTTTTTCAAGTAATTTAATTAACTTTAAATTAATATAGCATAATAGCAAGGAACTATCTGGGAAGTGAGTCAGTAAATACAGACCTTCATTAACAAAACTGGAATTTAACATTTACTGAAACAATCTTTTTTTTAAATTACCCTTATTTTTACCAAATATATTCAACAAGTTAAGACTAATTTGTTGCAAAATAAGTTTGGTTTAAGAAAAAAAATTGACCTGATAATCTATATAAATATAATTGATCATATAGGCTTTCACTGTATTAACATTTTTAATAAGGAGTTTTAAATTGAAGCTGAAAAAAAAAACAAACTCTTAAGACTAGGAAGCATACACCAAGGGCTTATTACAGTTTTACCTACAGATCTAGGTGAATTCCTCCCTTTACAAGGTCCTCAAAAATACCTTGAGGTTTTTGTACCTGTTGGTGAGGTAGCTTTCCTAATTTATCTGAGAAAGTTGCTGAAAACCTAAGAGTTTACAATCTTTGGAGGGACCAGATAGAGAAAAAAGATTAATGTCTTAATTTTGCTTACACAAGTATGATTACCAAATTACTATAAGTCACAATTAATTTGAGGGGAAGGTTTTCCTTACATCTGGAAAACACACATTCAACCCAGTAATTTTTTAGACAGAAACAATAAAAATTATAACCACTTTTACCAGTGTACTCAGTCCTTTTGTTAACTAACTTTTTGTTAACAGTTTATGAAGCCATCAGGTTTCTCATTACGATTTTGAAGTTTCCTACCCAGTTCAGCATTATGGTCTGAAAGTTAAAAACTTACATTTATTTAAAAGTTTTTTATTAATCTTTTTGAAGAGGAAGCGTTTTTGTGCAAAGGTCAGAATAAAACGATAACTGTATATCAACAAAAGACTTAAGTCACATTTAAATTTGATTACAATACAAAGTAACTTGGTTACTGCTGTGCTATACAACACTTGCAGATAATAACTAGAATTATGACTGATAACATTTTACCAGGATATGTCAGCATTTTAGGAACTCCATATAAATTTTAGAATATTTATATTAATAACATTTAATATACAATATTGCAATATAAATCTGAGAAGATTTATTACTCATTTGACAATACTTCCCATGTAATTTAACATAGCAGATGAACCTAATTAGTCTACCATCTCTCATTGGGATGTTTCAGGAGCACTTTGAAGCATCCCAAAGTTAGCTAGAGGTCAAAAAGACTTCATTAGAATTTTATTTAGGAAATTTTGTCAAAGAATATTAAAAGGATTTAGAACAATTAGTCAGATAAGATCATAGGTTACAGTAAAACAATAGTTATTTACTTAGCCAAAGTAACAATAAGAGATTTCAAAGGTATATACGGAGCAGATAGCTTAAAAGTAAAAAAATTAAAATCTGATATTAAAGGCAGTTACACATTTTAAGAAAACTTGTACCATGCACAAATTTTTTTTTCAGGGTCCACTTTCCACAAACCTCTTTGTAACCATTACTCAATCTGCCCATCCAAAAACGGTCACCTGTAACTCAGATCTATTTCCTTCTTTTAAAATAAAATGCAATGCCACTCCTCACACCTTCTTTACTGAAAACACAAATCCTACTTTACTTAAGGAACCGTGAACTGACTTTTATATTAGCATTTTGTAGCTTGGTGAGCATAAATACCAGTGATAGTTTAAAAAAAATTTGCTTTCTTACAGAGAACATCTTAGGATGGCACCAAACATATTTATTAATAGTTGAAATATCTTCAGCTTTTCTGTAAGAGGAAGCCAGTATATAGTAATTAATGTTTTGTATCTTATTTTATTTGGGAGTGACCTAGATGTTCAATAAACTTCCTTTACTTAATTTAGCACAGCCCTAGAAATTTAATTTAGCAAAATTTAGAGAGACTAAATAGGTAGAAATATTTAAAGCATAATTATTTTTTAGTAGAAGTTATTTAAAGCTTTTATTTTATTTACATTTTCTTTCCTTAAAAGTTTCTTTACATTGAATTTCTTTCCTTGCTAACAAAATTGCAATAGCTATAATAAGATTTTATTTAACTATGCTAAACCTAGGCACAATTAAAGTATTATAATGGATTATTATATTGATGACTTTAAAACATGTTTATATTAGATTGACTAACATTAATACCAGGAACTAATTTAATATTGGATATTTTTCAGTTTATGTAAAACTGAAACTTATTTAGCTTAATTGTCTTTTTTTTGTAAAGATTTTTTATTTTTTCTTAATACACATTTATTTTACTGAAGTATAGTTGACTTGTGATGTTTCATGTATATAGCAAGGTGATTTACTTATGTGTGTGCGTGTTAGTCGCTTCAGTCGTGTCCAACTCTTTGCAACTCCATGAACTGTAGCCCACCAGGCTCCCCCGTCCGTGGAATTCTCCAGGCCAGAATACTGGAGTGGGTTGCCATGCCCTTCTCCAGGGGATCTTCCTGACCCAGGGATTGAACCCAGGTCTCCCACATTGCAGGCAGATTCTTTACCATCTGAGCTACCTGGGAAGACCCAATTCAGCTATACATATACACATATATTATTTTTTCAAATTATTTTCCATTATAGGTTATTACAAGATATTGACTATAGTTCCCTAAGCTGTAAAGTAAACCTTTGTTGCTTGTTGCATATCTATTTTCTTTTAAGTAGAAATCTAGCATTCTATTAATACTTAGTCAAACAAGTGGGATCAAAATGTCATAGATTTTTCAGCTAGGCAAAAATTCAGTTTTTTCTAAAATATACATTATATACATACTTTACATATATGTATATAAAAGCTTTTTTACTATTCTTGATAAAGGCTTGAGAAAGAACATAAAAAAAAGAAGAGATGGAGAAATTGAAAAACATGAACTAAATGAAATGGGAGCACTGACTATGAAACAGGAAAGTGAAACAAGCTGGATAAAAGGAAAATATCATCATATAGACCAGTTGTTTTTAAACTTGGTTGCTCATTAGAGCTCTGGAGAAAAAGAAGCAATACCCGGGCATTTGTATTTTTCAAAAAATTCAGATATGCATATGGGTTTCAAAAAGTGACTATAGGTTTTTCTATTAGATCCTAGTTTTGGTGGTATAGAGGTCTATTATTTTTCTGTTGACCCATCATGATACAATGGTCTTAAGTGATTAGTAGTTACATAATCACAATAGTAAAAAATGCTTATCGGTTTTTACAATTAATAGCCAGACAAAAAATAAAAAATAGTTATGATTATAAGCCATAATGGGATAAAGATTAACCTAACAATATAAAATAATTGCATACAATTTGGGGAGTCAGGCAGAGTGATGTGGTAAATGGAATTGCATAAATGCACACGTATTCGTCTCCCCAGCCAGTCTATGTCTTTTGGTTGGTGCCTTTGGTAATTATCAGTGGGTGTTCATTGGATGGACTGATGCTGAAACTGAAACTCCAATACTTTGCCCACCTCATGCAAAGAACTGACTCATTGGAAAAGACTCTGATGCTGAGAGGGGTTGGGGGCAGGAGGAGAAGGGGACAACAGAGGATGAGATGGCTGGAAGGCATCACTGACTCGATGGACATGAGTTTGGGTAAACTCCAGGTGTTGGTGATGGACAGGGAGGCCTGGCGTGCTGTGATTCATGGGGTCGCAAGATCGGACACAACTGAGCGACTGAACTGAACTGAACTGATCCTATTACAGTTTTCTTAATTGTTTTGGGTTTATTTTCTGTAGGTCTTTTCCATCTTTTGTGTTTCCTGTCTAGAGAAGTTCCTTTAACATTTGTTGTACAGCTGATTTGGTGGTGCTAAATTCTCTTAACTTTTGTTTATCTGGAAAACTTGATTTCTCCATCAAATCTGAAGGAGAGTCTTGCTGGGTAGAGTATTCTTGGTTGTAGGTTCTTCCCTTTCATGACTTTAAATATATCGTGCCATTCCCTTCTGGCTTGTAGAGTTTCTGCTGAGATATCAGCTGATAGCCTGATGGAAGTCCCCTTATATGTTATTTGTCGGTTCTTCCTTGTTGCTTTTAATATTTTACCTCTGTCTTTATTTTTTGTCAGTTTGATTACTGTGTGTCTCGGTGTGTTCCTCCCTGGGTTTTTCAGCTTGAAGTGAAGTGAAAGTCGCTCAGTCGTGTCTGACTCTTTGAGACCCCATGGACTATACAGTCCAGGGAATTCTCCAGGCCAAATACTGGAGTGGGTAGCCTTTCCCTTCTCCAAGGAATCTTCCAACCCAGGGATCGAACCCAGGTCTCTCGCATTGTAGGCAGATTGTTTACCAGCTGAGCCACAAGGGAAGCCCAATTTTTCTTGTATTTACAATTTTCTTATATTTTTTCAGCTAAATTTTCTTGTGTTTAAAATTGTTTGATTTGTAAGTGCTTACTTTTTTCTAGGCCAATAAATTTGAGCTCATTTACAAATTAACCTTGGCAATACTAACCAAATGTTAGGGGAAGCACACTAACTAAAACTGCCCACCGTGGCCAGGCACCATAATAACCATTTGCGTGAGTTATTTTATCACAGGAGATCCTAGTAAGGAATATGGAACTGATAAGTCACCACCAGCCAGAAGAGTTCAGGAAAGGTCAAAAGGAGACACCACGTGTCTGACCGCCTCCCAGAATCCTTCTTGCTGGCATCCATCTTGGCTGAGCAATTCATGTGCCACTCTGAAGGACTCTTGAGTCAGAATGATTGACCAAAGAAAATCCAGAAACTAATTCCATTATCATCAAACCTGAGACTGTGAGCCATGAGGCAGAGCAGTTCTCCTGGGTTCCCTTACCCTACTGCTCTCTACCAGGGCACCCTTTCCAATAAAATCTCTTTCTTTGTCAGCTCATTTGTCTCTTCAGATAATTCATTTCTGGGTGTTAGATGAGAGCCTACTTCTGGGCCCTGGAAGGTGTCCTCCATCCTGCAACAGAAAGACAAAGAAAGACACATACTGAGACATACATATATTCAGACAGACACAACAAGAGAGCTACCTTTATTTTTAAAACTTAATTTTGAATTAGATATCTTAATATAAAACTCACTAACTTATAAGAAAGATTTTAAAATGCTTTCCCTGTTGAGTTTTGTTTTTTTCAGTTTTAAGAATTAGAGATGGTCTGGATGGCACAGTGATAAAGAATATGCACGCCAATGCAGGAGATGCAAGAGATGTGGGTTCAATCCCTCCCCTGGAGAAGGAAATGGCAACCCATTCCAGTATTCTTCCCTGGAAAATTCCATGGACAGAGGAGGTCTGGTGGATTGCAGTCCATGGGGTCGCAAAAAGTGGGACATGACTGAGAACACATGCCCAACTCATAGGTAAGATAAGTGATCAAGTTCTTCTCAGTTGGACTTATTCCTTTAGGCATGTGTGTGTGGCTGTGTGCCCGTGCTCAATGCTGTCTGACTCTTCAAGATCTTATGGACTGAAGCCCACCAGACTCTTCTGTCCATGGGATTTCCTAGGTAAGAATACTGGAGTGGGTCGCCATTTCCTCCTCCAGGGCATCTTTCCGCCCCAGGTATCAAACCCACATCTCCTGAATTGGCAGTTGGATTCTTTATCACTTGAGCCACTTGGGAAGCCCATAGTCCCTTAGTATATACACATACTTATATATATATATATTATTTTTTTTCAAGCTAACTTTCTCTACTGGTTGGAATTAAACTGGTTCCAATCAGTAGAGAAAGTTAGCTTGAAAAAAAAAAGGAGATCAGTCCTGGGTGTTCATTGGAAGACTGATGTTGAAGCTGAAACTCCAATATTTTGGCCACCTGAATATGAAGAGCTGACTCATTTGAAAAGACCCTGATGCTGGAAAAGATTGAGGGCAAAAGGAGAAGAGGACGACCGAGGATGAGATGGTTGGATGGCATCACTGACACAATGGACATGGGTTTGGGTGCACTCCTGGAGCTGGTGATGGACAGGGAGGCCTGGTGTGCTGTAGTTCATGGGGTTGCAAAGAGTCAGACATGACTGAGTGACTGAACTGAACTGAAACTGGTTGGGGGTTGGTTAACCTTTGACTGGCACTGTGCACTTATATTGGTGCAATTAAAGGTTCATAACTTTTATAGATACCCTCTTTTCTTTCTGTTAATGGTTCTGAAAAGTTGGTCAGCCAGTGTAACAAGCATTAGTGTGTAACACAGATCAACATAGATTGTTTTTTTTTTTTCTTTTGACTAGAGTAGCCAAATCCTCATCTAAGCCTTCTAAGAGGCAGACTAGTGGAGGTGATGGAATTCTAGTTGAGCTATTTCAAATCTTAAAAGATGATGTTGTGAAAGCGCTGCACTCAATATGTCAGCAAATTTGGAAAACTCAACAGCGGCCACAGGATTGGAAAAGGTCAGTTTTCATTCCAGTCTCAAAGAAAGGCAATGCCAAAGAATGCTCTACTGCACAATTGCACTCATCTCACATGCTAGTAAAGTAATGCTCAAAATTCTCCAAGCCAGGCTTCAACAATATGTGAACTGTGAACTTCCAGATGTTCAAGCTGGATTTAGAAAAGGCAGGGGAACCAGAGATTAAATTGCCAACATCTGCTGGGTCATCGAAAAAGCAAGAGAGTTCCAGAAAAACATCTACTGCTTTATTGACTACACCAAAGCCTTTGACTGTGTGGATCACAACAAACCGTGGAAAATTCTGAAAGAGATGGTAATACCAGACCACCTGACCTGTCTCTTGAGAAACATGTATGCAGGTTAAGAAGCAACTGTTAGAATTGGACCTGGAACAACAGACTGGTTCCAAATAGGAAAAGGAGTACGTCAAGGCTGTATATCATCACCATGCTTATTTAACTTATATGCAGAGTACATCATAGGAAACGCTGGGCTGGATGAAGCACAAGCTGGAATCATGATTGCCAGAAGAAATATCAATAACCTCAGATATGCAGATGACACCACCCTTATGGCAGAAAGTGAAGAAGAACTAAAGAGCCTCTTGATGAAAGTGAAAGAGGAGAGTGAAAAAGTTGGCTTAAAGCTCAACATTTAGAAAACTAAGATCATGGCATCCAGTCCCATCACTTCATGGCAAATAGATGGGGAAACAGTGGAAACAGTATAAGACTATTTTTGGGGGCTCCAAAATCACTGCAGATGGTGATTGCAGCCATGAAATTAAAAGACACTTACTCCATGGAAGGAAAGTTATGACCAACCTAGACAGCATATTAAAAAGCAGAGACATTACTTTGCCAACAAAGGTCTGTCTGTGGTTTTTCCAGTAATCATGTATGGATGTGAGAATTAGACTATAAAGAAAGCTGAACACTGAAGAATTGATGCTTTTGAACTGTGTTGTTGGAGAAGACTCTTGAGAGTCCCTTGGATTGCAAGGAGATCCAACCAGTCCATCTTAAAGGAGATCAGTCCTGGGTGTTCATTGGAAGGACTGATGTTGAAGCTGAAACTCCAATACTTTGGCCACATGATGTGAAGAACTGACTCATTTGAAAAGACCCTGATGCTGGGAAAGATTGAAGGCGGTAGGAGACAGGGAGGACCGAGGATGAGATGGTCGGATGGCATCATCAGCTCAATGGACATGAGTTTGAGTGGACTCTGGGAGTTGGTGATGGACAGGAAGGCCTGGCGTGTGGTAGTCCATGGGGTTGCAAAGATTCGGACACAACCAAGCGACTGAGCTGAACTGAAGAGGCAGACTTAAGCAAAGGATCATTTTGGCAGTTAGAGAATGACTTAGGTGTCAAGTCAGAATATTGCTTCAAAGTTTTTGTTTTGTTTTAATCCTCCTTTTCTGGGGCCAGGGGAGCAGCAGGAGGTAGAAGAGTTGGAAGAGATAAAAAAGAGAGAGGCAGCATCTGGCCAAGCAATTCAGACTGAAGAAAATAAGAGAGGGAGAGACAGAATCAGTGACAGACTGTTAGCAGCCTTTTTTTGTTCTACAGTTTTAAGAGAAGCTTCTAGATACCAATCAAAGTAAGTATTCCATTCACTCTGTTTGACCTTATGGCCAGCTTTTTCTAACTGTGTGCCCGTAAATACTAATTTTGGAATATCAAAAGAACTACAATTTGGTCATTTTTTGTTGGGATCTCTTTTAGTATCATTTCCCCAAGTAAGTAAGTACTTGCAAGTATAAGTTTTGTATATACATAACCCTGGCTGAGGTTTTAGTTAAGAGGCTGGCTTTCTGATGTCCCTTGTAAAAGCGTCAGATCAGCCTCTTAAGTAACCTTTCAGCACCGACAAGTCAGTCTCCTAGAGCTAAGCAAACCCTGGTATCTTTCAACCAGCCCCGACCAGTATATTTTAATGGAGTGGGTATTCCTTAGCCAAGCCCCACCCAGCTTCTTTCCCCTGGATGGGGGGTGGGGGTGGTATTCTCCTAGTATCTTTCAACCAGCACCCGCTCAAAGTGTCTTTCATTTCCAACTGGTCATGTATTCCTCAGTATCTTTCAACTGAGCCCCACCTAGTGTCTACACACTGAGTGGGTATGCCCCAGTATCTTTCAACTGGGCCCCCTGCAGTATCTGTCAGCTGAGAGAGGGCAGGTTATCTGCTCCACTACCAAGTAAAACTCAGGATCATCAACCAATACGGGAGATCTGAGAACCAGGAGATACTTACCCAATTTGTCTGGACTGTCCAAGGAGGCAGATGGGCAGATGGTGCCAGGGCTCTAGTTCCTCAGAGTTCAGGTGAAGGGAAGTCCATTCTGGGTTCCTTCGTCAGTTGCTATAACTGTTGACTTAAAGGAAATTGCAATGTGAGAATTGCGAGTTAATCTTTATTTGGGGCAAAATGAGGACTACAGCCTGGGGAAGCAGTTTCTCAGGGCTATCTGAGATGCTGTCTCCCGGACTGCAGTCCTCATTTTGCCTCAAATGAAACTTAACTTGCAACTCTCACATTGTGCATTTTTTTAAAGTTGACATTCCCTTTCCATGCTGCTATGGCTGGGCTCCAGGACTACAGTGGAAGGATATATTTTGCTCTAATAACAGTTGATTATCCAGCACTTACTGTGACCAGATCTGGTGCTAAGCACTTTTCATCGAAGGGGATCAGAAAATGCCAGTTTGGTATAAGGATTACTTTGAGCTGAAAGCAACTGAGATGCAGCAGATATGGAAAGACTACTCTGTTCTCCCTTGTCTGCCTGAAAGCAGGGCACCAATTGCCCTTTACGAAGGTGTCCTCCCCCACCAAGAAGGGAAGAGTGACTATCTCTGGAGATGGAGAGTAACATCGAGATGAGTCTGCATAGACAGACCTTATTAAAACACCCCTTATCTTCCATTAGTTCCCCCATATATCTCCTAGTTATTTCCCCACAGTTTATCATCCCCTGAAGCTCAAATTTCCTTTCCTTTGTTAAAATGGGTGTATAATACCCCAAGTCTAACCAATTCTTTGAGTTTCACTTCTTGTCTGTGAACTCATGTAAATATTAATAAAAAATTGTCTTTTCTCCTTTTAATCTACTTTTCATTAGTTTGATATTGGACAGCCCCCGGCAGTAAACCTAAGAGAGTAAAGGAAAAGGTTTTCCTCTCTGACAAGATACATCATCATGTCTTTGAATCCTCATCCCTCTCAGTAAAGAAGGTTCTATTATCCCAGCATGAAAAGTGAAAGTGAAAAGTGTTAGTAGCATCTGACTCTTTGTGACCCCATGGACTGCAGTCTGCCAGACTCCTCTGTCCATGGAATTCTCCAGGCAAGAATACAGGAGTGGGTTGCTATTCCCTTCTCCAGGGGATATTCCTGACCTAGGGATCAAACCCAGGTCTCCTGCATTGCAAGCAGACTCCTTACCATCTGACCATCTGGCCACCAAGGAAGCCCCGGCATACTGATACAGAAACTGAACTAAGAAATGTTAAGGAACTGATCCAAGGTCAAGTAGCTAATAGGTAGCAGGTCCAGAATTAAAAGACTCAGGTCTATATGACTACACAGCCTATTCATCTAACAATTATGCTGTAATCCCAGCATGATGGAAAGACAGTGCCAGTAGACACAGATTAGGGTGCCAGGAACCCTGTAACCTAATTCTGTCCCGCCACTATCAACAATAAAGTTAATCATGTAAATATTTGTGCTGTTTTCTGTTCTGTTATTGTTCAGTCGCTCAGTCGTGTCCGACTCTTTGTGACCCCATGGACTGCAGTATGCCAGGCTTCCCTGTCCTTCACCATCTCCCAGAGCTTGCTCAGACTCATGTCCATCGAGTCAGTGATACCATCCAACCATCTCATCCTCTGTCATGCCCTTCTCTTCCCGCCTTCAATCTTTCCCAGCATCAGGGTCTTTTCTAGTGAGTCAGTTCTTCGCATCAGGTGGCGAAAGTATTGGAGTTTCAGCTTCAGCATTAGTCCTTCCAACTTAGTCTTTCCAGCATTAGTCAATCCAATGTTCAGGATTGATTTCCTTTAGGATGGACTGGTTGCATCTCCTGGCAGTCCAAGGGACTCTCAAGAGTCTTCTCTAACACCACGGTTCAAAAGCATCAATTCTTCGGCACTCAGCCCTCTTTATGGTCCAACTCTCACATCCGTACATGACTAAATTGCATGAGATAAAGTACGGCTTTGGATTATGGGCTGAATTTTGTTTCCTCCAAAATTCTCATGCTGAAGTCTTAACCCCAAATACCTTAGAATGTGATTTTATTTGGAGATAAGATCTTTAAAGAGGTAATTAAATTGAAAGAAAGGAATTGGGTGAGTCCTAATCTGACTGGCATCCCTTTAAGAAGATGAAATAAGGACACAGATTTACATAGAAGGAAGAGCATGTGAAGATGACTATCTATACACCCAGTGGGGAGGCCTTAGAAGAAATTACTCCTGTGATACCTTGATCTCAGGCTTACAGCCTCTACAATTGTGGGGAAAAAAGTTTCTATTGTTTAAACCAGTCCATCTGTAGTACTTTGTTATGGCAGCCTTAGTAAATGAGCACAATCATATAATCTATCTGCCTTATCAACACACACTTTTAAAATTCCTGTTATGTCCTAGGCACTATTCTAATTTCTTTTATCTATCTGGAAATGGCAATGCTTACTACCTTCCAGTAGTGAGCCCACAAGCCAAACCACAGATATTTAAATTCTGTGGTTACAAGAAAATGAAACAGGAGTCCTTTCAGTTCTGTTAAATGCAAAACAAACACCTATATACACCAGGTGTGGACTGCAAGGGCTGCATCTGACAAGAACCAAGGTGATCAACTGCTTTAATTTGAAAGGGGAAAAGTAAGCAGCAGATCTCCTGCTGATGGCCTTATTTTGAGCAGGTGAATACTCTCTTCTTAGTGGGTAACTCAGCTGCCTCAGACTTAACTAAACTGCCATGACCAACTTACTGTTTGTGTGCATGCTAAGTCGTTTTAGTTGTGTGACTCTTTGTGACTCTATGGACTGTACCCCTCCAGGCTCCTCTGTTCATGGGTTTCTCTAGGCAAGAATCGGAGAAGGCAATGGCACCCCACTCCTGTACTCTTGCCTGGAAAATCTCACGGAGAGAAGAGCCTGGCAGTCTTCATTCCATCAGGTGGCTAAGAGTCGGACACAACTGAGCGACTTCACTTTCACTTTTCACGTTCACGCACTGGAGAAGGAAATGACAACCCACTCCAGTGTTCTTGCCTGGAGAATGCCAGGGATGGGGGAGCCTGGTGGGCTGCCATCTCTGGGGTCACACAGAGTTGGACACGACTGAAGCGACTTAGCAGCAGCAGCAGGCAAGAATACTGGAGTGGGTTGCCATGCTCTCCTCCAGGGGATCTTCCTGACCCAGAGATCAAATCCATATCTCTTACATCTGTTGCAATGGCAGGTGGGTTTTTTACCAGTAGGGCCACCTGGGAAGCCCCCAACTTACTATTTACCCAATCTCAGAGCACTAAGCCACTGAGGGAGGCCCCAGGGAGAGCCATCTCTGATACAGACAATGAGAAGAGGGTCAACTGAACTCCCCAGCTTATGTGGAGAAGGTTCAGGAGAATGTTGTGGGGGAGGAGAGGGGTGAGCTGATGTGGGGAGAAAAGATGGAGAGAGACACATTAGCTATGGCAGGAGAGAAATGTAAAGAAATGGTAAAGACATTTTAGAAAGGTTTTTTGGTGTGTGATGTGACAGACTAGAGATCTCTTCAAGAAAATTAGAGATACCAAGGGAATATTTCATGCAAAGATCAGCACAATAAAGAACAGAAATGGTATGGACCTGACAGAAGCAGAAGATATTAAGAAGAGGTGGCGAGAACACACAGAACTGTACAAAAAAGATCTTCATGACCCAGATAATCACGATGGTGTGATCACTCACCTAGAGCCAGAAATCCTGGAATGTGAAGTCAAGTGGGTCTTAGGAAGTATCACTACAAACAAAGCTAGAGGAGGTGATGGAATTCCAGTTGAGCTATTTCAAATCCTGAAAGATGATGCTTTGAAAGTGCTGCACTCAATATGTCAGCAAATTTGGAAAACTCAGCAGTGGCCA